>NW_015386442.1:611251-616631 GCF_001527695.2 Protobothrops mucrosquamatus | reverse complement strand
GTAGGTCGGGGGGTAGGTCATTCCAGAGGGCAGGAGCTGCCACAGAGAAGGCTCTCCCCCTGGGGGTCGCCAGCCGGCATTGTCTGGCCGATGGCACTCTAAGGAGGCCCTCTCTGTGGGAGCGGACTGGTCGAAGGGAGGTGTTTGGTAGGAGGCGGTCTTGCAAATACCTCCTACCAGGCAGACCGAAATGGTGACTGGGCTTTCTCCAAGGATGGCTATTGGCACAAGTGAGAACATAATGCTATGGCAGTGACTGGGCTCCTGTGAGGTGATTGTTAGTACACATCAAGTTTCTTCATAACCAATCTGTGCTAGCAATGATTAATTACAAAAGCCAATCTCTTTAACTTCTGGTTAGTAAAATTTACTAAAAAGAATGTTAAAGTACAACAGAAGAATTCCAGAAAATACTCCATTTGCAGATAAGAAAATTATATGTGGGGAAATTAGGACAGGAAAGGTTCTGGATCTTTTTCTGCTTTCAGTGTAAAAGTTTGTCCTTTTTATGAAGGAGGGGCAGGCAGTATTTGTTGATTAGAAAGGCTATTAAGAGGTTTCATCACAGTGAGAATCAGTTCTTATAGCAAACAGGTTGGCAGGTTGATTCTTGGTGCATGGTGGGGAAACAATCTGAGACAGAAAGTAGACTCTAAGAGCCTATGAATGTAGTGGCTGCAGCAAACTACCTAATGGATCACCAAAGCCCTCACTTTGAGAATTACTAAGATTATTTTAAGTTAATATTTAAGTGAAAACTTACAAGAGCAGCCAGTGTGTTAAAACCTCTTCAGCTTTTAGGATCTTTTTGAGAAAAGACATCCATGTCTATTCTGCCCATTTTGGCAGAATGATAGCTTTCTCCTTTTGTGATTTCAAATGGGCACATTACTGTCAAGTTGAAGTAATGAATTGCTGACCTGGATTTACCCCAATAATACTCCTTCTATAAATATTACATAATGAATTGTATATCTCAGGATATACAATTATGTTCTACATTGCTTCAAATACTAATATACCAAAACACCCTTTCTAAATTTAATAATGTGAGCCAACGCTCAGAAATAGATAAATATTTCATGTTTGCCCATTATATTTTCTTTTACTCTGTATGTAAGCTTTTATTTTTCTATTTCTGCTTTCTTATGTCAATATACTACTAGACAGATTCACAAACAATTTTGAGATCCCCTCTAATGAGCGTTAGTTCCTCCTTCACTAAGTTTGCAAATCTTTCTTCAGGTTTTTAATGCCAATCAATCCTTTCTTTTAAAAGGCTTCTCTGCCTACGCAACTGCCTCTGTCATAGAAATACAGTAATATATTCTTTGATGCATTGTGTGTATTTTTCCTAGTAAAAGGCAAAAATAAAAGCTATTCAAAGGTTTTGTATCAGTCTAATAAGAAAGACAGAGAAGCAGCAGAGCCATCACCTCATCTGACACCTTAGTTCATTCATCTGAGAAGGTAGATATACTGAATCTGTAAATTTGTAGTTTAGGATGTTGGGAGGACAGTGACCATTTTTCTAGGTAAAACAGACCAAAGCATATAAGCAACGTATATAGTTTTGCAACACTAATTAAGCTTTGTGATTGTTATTTATCTAAAATCTCAAGACCATTTCATAAAATACAGTACAGTTTGAGGATCAGAAGGCTACTTCCACCTCATTTATTGTTCCTTCTCATGGCAGAGGAAAAAAATTCTTTGTATAAGTAACATTTCCTTAAGATCTCTCCTCTAAAGCTGCATGGTTTTAAAATCTCAAGTCTTCAGACAGAGAACAAGCAACTTTGTAAGTTCTCTTCTTCTACATATAAAGATTCTTAAGAATGGTATATGAGGTAATAGAGTATCTAATACTATCTAACACATAATAGAAAACCAGATAATTAAGAGGTTCTAAAAGCTTTTTTACTATATCTGAAACTGTAATGGTATATGGAAATGGCTTTGAGAAATGGAGAAGAAATGCAAACTACACAACCATAATGTCCACAGAAAGAAAATGGGCATCAGAAGTGTCTCAGAAAGGACCATCTATGGTTTTTGGACAGTAAAAGTAAAGGAGGAGAGAGGTGCTTACAATTTTGCAAGAGTTTATTGTGACTTATAATAAAGGTAGTGTTAATACTCATGGCTTGAGCTTCTTGTCTGGACTATCTCAAAGGGTTAACAGAAATGTTCTAAAAACAGTTGGGAATTGAATCATAATTAACCAGGGAACACCAAAGACTTCAGCAGTTCACAAATTCCATAATTTGAGTCATGACCATCTGTGAACAGGAGAGAAGCAGATTCAGAACTATAAGGCTTGTAACAGTTCACCGAGTACCATGAACAGGTCCAAATGCAGTAAGAGTGCCAGAAATGCCAATCTAGAGTCAGAGTTGTTTCCAAGAGAGGAGTAAAAGCCTAGATTGCTGTCCTCTCAAACAGGCATGCTGAGGGCCTTTGCTGAGCCTTCCATAAATGCAGGCATAAATTTAGGCTGTGCCCTGCTAATAAGTTGCCTTTTAATATCTGAATCTGCTCTCATCTGCAGAGGCTCATTGCCTCCTGGAGTGATGTATATATCTGCTGGTCCTTCGGGCTGCTGGCCTGTGAGGTCTGTCTTTTTAATTTCTGATGTAGGGAATTCACATCAGCCTGCTATCCATAGGCCTTCGCTGTAGCTTCACATCCTGTAGAACAGCTTTCCCCCGAGATTGTTATATTGAGCTCTTATTGTTTTGAAAATTTGGCAGTGGAGTGCAGTGGAGTGATGTGTTCACTGGTAGTCTATTTTCTTTGTTATAAATGTAGAACTGATTATTCCCCTTGAAGTGTAGTATGTATTATGAGCTGTTTTTGTGTTTTGTCCTTCTATTACTCCTAAACTTGTTTTAATTCTAATAATAAGTTACCTCAGTGAATGATGCAGGAGAGAGATAACACAGAGGTTACTTAGACAAAAATATGACTCAGTAGATCTTCTGAGTACAGTTCTATTGCACTGGGTTGAACACATTTCATAAGATTTATGAGATTTAATCTGGAAAGGAGGAACATAAATTACTACTTTCTGTCTTGCTTTGAATCAAAGAAATGGACACATTAAATTATCTGAAAATAAAGGAATTATGATTAATACATTACACTAAACCATAATGTTTTGATTTTAATATCTCAGTCCGTGGGTTTTAGACTATTGTCTGTAGTTATGTAAAATCATCAATTGTACTTTGTTCAATAAACTGTGTTTATGATAACCATATTAGCAGTCAAAATCTCTCCTTCCCTCTCTGATTTAATGTTTCCAAGTATATATTAGATGATAGAGGGTACTGAAGAAGGTCCTTGAATTGTTTAGGAAACAACTACCTGTACATTTTTCAGTTGCTGAGAAAAAAGCAGCTACTTTACCAGTTCAAAGAACTTGTTTTAAAAAAAACCTGGAAAAATCTCTGCCCTAATGAATTGAAATACAAATTGGAGATAAACTAATTCAACTGCTAAAATTTCTCTATACATTATTATTTCAATAAGTTTTCACAGTTACCTGACATTTGCTTTTGGTTGATCCTACTACCAGGTCCCTGACAACTAGATTCTTTACAGTTATGGCCTGATGTCAGTGGTGGGATTCAGCCGGTTCGCACCACTTCGGCAGAACCGGTAGCTAATTTTTTGTTGCCCAGGCCCAGAATGGACTTCCGGAAGCGGCATCCACACAGAGAACCGGTTGTTCACATATTTGAATCCCACCACTGCCTGATGTGCATCTTCACTGGAAACCAGGATCCAGTTTGCTTCTCCCTGTTGGATCATAATATCCATAATTCTCAGCCAGTCTATAGATAAAAATGTCCACAACTGGATTCTAAGTATATTGATATACACTTCAGAATTATATTTCCATTGCATGTAACACTTACACAGTAGCTCCTTTATAATTTTGAAAAAGTGGTAATATATAAAATAGATTCAGAGTCATATCTAGCTATAGTGATTAAATGTCTAATTGTGCTCCATAACAGGCAAAGAATTGGAAAAACTATGTAAGAGAAATCACTTTCTTAGCAGATTAAATATATATGTTGTTAGTTGCGAAGTTGTGTCCGACCCATTGCGACCTCATGGACAACGTTCCTCCAGGCCTTCCTGTCCTCTACCATCTTCTGGAGACCATTTAAGCTCACACTTACTGCTTCAGTGACTCCATCCAGAGACCTCATTCTCTGCCGTTCCCTTTTTCTATTGCCCTCAATCTTTCCCAGCATTAGACTCTTCTCCAGTGAGTCCTTCCTTCTCATTAGATGGCCAAAGTACTTGAGTTTCAACTTCAGGATCTGGCCTTCTAAAGAGCAGTCAGGGTTGCTCTCCTCTAGGACTGACCCGTTTGATCGCCTTGCAGTCCAGGGGACTCGCAGGAGTCTTCTCCAGCACCATAGTTCAAAGGCCTCAATTCTTTTGCGCTCAGCCTTTCTTATGGTCCAACTTTCACAGCCATACATTGCAACTGGGAAAACCATGGCCTTGACTTTACGTACTTTTGTTGGCAGGGTGATGTCTTTGCTTTTTAGTATGCTGTCTAGGTTTGCCATAGCTTTCCTCCCCAGGAGAAAGCGTCTTTTAATTTCTTGGCTGCAGTCCCCATCTGTGGTGATCTTGGAGCCCAGGAAGATAAAATCTGTCACTACCTCCATTTCTTCCCCATCTACTGTATTTGCCAGGAATTGAGAGGGCCGGAAGCCATGATATTGGTTTTCTTAATGTTGAGTTTCAAGCCACCTTTTGCACTCTCCTTCTTTACCCGCATCAAGAGGCTCTTTAGTTCCTCTTCACTTTCTGCCATTAGAGTGGTATCATCTGCATATCTTAGGTTGTTGATATTTCTCCCGGCAATCTTAATTCCAACTTTGGATTTATCTAGCCCTGCCTTCCTCATGATGTGCTCTGCATATAAGTTAAATAGGCAGGGCGACAGAGTACAGCCTTGCCGGACTCCTTTCCCAATTTTGAACCAATCAGTGGTTCCATGTCTAGTTCTCACTGTTGCTTCTTGACCCGCATATAGGTTCCTCAAGAGACAAATAAGATGGTCTGGTACTCCCATCTCTTTAAGAACTTGCCACAATTTGTTGTGATCCACGCAATCAAAGGCTTTAGCATAGTCAATGAAGCAGAAGTAGGTGTTTTTCTGGAACTCCCTAGCTTTCTCCATGATCCAGCGTATGTTGGCAATTTGATCTCTAGTTCCTCTGCCTCTTCGAAATCCTGCCTGTACTTCTGGAAGTTCTCGATCCACATACTGCTGGAGTCTAGCTTGTAGGATTTTAAGCATAACTTTACTTGCATGTGAAATGAGTGCAATGGTGCGATAGTTTGAACA
>NW_015386442.1:572680-611081 GCF_001527695.2 Protobothrops mucrosquamatus | reverse complement strand
TTATCTCTTCTAGCTATTCTCTGGAATTCTGCATTCAATTGGGTGTATCTTTCTCTTTCTCCCTTGCCTTTCGCTTCCCTTCTTTCCTCAGCTATTTGCAAAGCTTCCTCAGACAGCCATTTTGCTTTCTTGCATTTCTTTTTCTTTGGGATGGTTTTAGTTGCTACCTCTTGTACAATGTTGTGAACCTCCGTCCATAGTTCTTCAGGCACTCTGTCTATCAGATCTAATTCCTTAAATCTATTTGTCACCTCTATTGTATATTCATCAGGGATATGATTTAGTTCATACCTGAGTGGCCTAGTGTTTTTCCCTACTTTCTTCAATTTGAGCCTAAATTTTGCAACGAGAAGCTCATGATCTGAGCCACAGTCAGCTCCTGGTCTTGCTTTTACTGACTGTACTATAGATCTTTTCCATCTTTGGCTGCACAGCACATAGTCAATCTGATTTCTGGTGATTTCCATGTGTAGAGCCGTCTCTTGGGTTGTTGGAAAAGAGTGTTTGCTATGACCATCGTATTCTCTTGACAAAATTCTATCACCTGTGCCCTGCTTCATTTTGTACTCCAACACCAAACTTGCCTGTTATTCTAGTTATCTTTTGGCTTCCTACTTTAGCATTCCAATCCCCCATGATGATAAGGACATCATTTTTTGGTGTTGATTCTATAAGGTGCTGTAGAGTTTCATAGAACCGGTCAATTTCATCCTCTTCAGCACCAGTGGTTGGGGCATAGACCTGTACTACTGTGATATTGAATGGTTTGCCTTGGATTCGAACTGAGATCATTCTGTCATCTTGGGGATTGTATCCCAGTATTGCTTTTCCTACTCTTTTATTGACTATGAAGGCTACTCCATTTCTTCTGAGGGATTCTTGCCCGCAGTAGTATACCTGAAGGTCCTCTGAATTAAATTCACCCTTTCCTGTCCATTTTAGTTTGCTGATTCCTAAGATGTCGATGTTCAGTCTTGTTATCTCTTGTTTGACCACGTCCAGTTTGCCTTGATTCATGGATCTTACATTCCAGGTTCCTCTGGAGAAAAGATCTTTACAGCATTGGACTTTCCTTTCACCACCAGATGCATCCACAGCTGAGTGTCCTTTTGGCTTTGGCCCAGTCGCTTCACTCTTTCTGGCGCTACTAGTACTAGCCCTCTGCTCTTCCCCAGTAGCATATTGGACACCTTCCGACCTGAGGGGCTCATCTTCCAGCGTCATATATTTTTGCCTTTTAGTACTGTCCATGGGGTTTTCATGGCAAAGATACTGGAGTGGGTTGCCATTTCCTTCTCCAGTGGATCACATTTCATCAGAACTCTCTGCTATGACCTGTCCATCTTGGGTGGCCCTGCACGGCATAGCTCACAGCTTCATTGAGTTACGCAAGCCCTTTCGCCACGACAAGGCAGTAATCCATGAAGGAAAAATGTATATACATATTTCAAATTTAACAACGTTGCAACATGACATTTGCCATTTTGTGTGCCTGTGGATGCACCCATAACACAGATATAACCAACATGTACATGAGAGTCAACTTGATGTAGTGATTAAGGCAACAGGCTAGAAACCGAGAAACCATGAGTTCTAGTCCTGTCTTGGGTACAAAACCAGCTAGGTGGCCTTGAGCCAATCATTTATCTCTGCCCTAGGAAGAAGGCAATAGCAAACTGCTTATGAAAATCTTACCAAGAAAACTGCAGGGCCTTGTCCAGGCAGTCTTCGAGAATCAGACACAATTGAATGGAAGAAAAAAAAAACCATACATGAATTGGAGGTTACATTCATAATACAGTTATAAAGGAGTGGGATGATTTATCAAAGGGTAGGGCTTCACAACATCTGTTCCTGAGAAGTTTATCAAGCTGCTAGTCAAACATCCTTGAAAGACAAGTTCACTATGTTTATAGAGTAACTCCTGCAGCTCAGAATTGTAGGACAATGGAGCAAACCAAGGAGGCTTGAGTCAGACCCAGGCTTTTTGTAATTGGCTCATCCATACTGTACAAGCTTAGTTTATCTATAAGCAGTTTCAGACGCTAGGAAAAAACATTATTCTGGGAAAGGGACACTGTTTCAAATTAAAAGTGTATCATTTATCAACTAGTATTTAAATCTCTGCACAAGCTAATCTGTGAAGTAAAATGTGTTGACTGGGATGAAGAAAATGCCTAGGCTCTAGAAATGATGGGTCTACTATATTTTATTCATCCATACATTTATACATTACAGGGTAATAACAATATAACTATAAAAGGTAAAATATGTTGGTAAAATACTGTATCAAGTTGTTTAATAGGATATATAACCACTGAACTAAGCTGCTGTCTGTACATCTAATCATTTTGCCATCAACTTGGCATGCTAATTGGGAACTACTCCTTCCAGGATAAATACATTTATGTAAGTTGTAAGGCCTAATAGGTACAGGAAAAGAATGAGAGAAGATCTCATAGAGTTATAATCAATAGCAAGTAGCAAAGTCATGCCTTTCCCAAATACCTTATACGGCTATAGCCAGCCTTAGTCACTTCTTGCCAATTTATTTTCCCTTTGTGTTGGTGCCATGGTAACTCCTCTCAGTTTATTGTTGGCATACTTGACAGAGAAGTTCTCAGAGGATGAATTCCTTGACCTTCCCAGATGCTGCTTATTTGGAGTTCAGAAGCTTGTTTCTTTTTATAGGCAGCAAGTTATATTGGGATTTTCTTACATATGCAAATAAATCAGCTTGTCACTGATCAAGCAAGAAGCAACCTGCTCTTTAGCATCTGTTGCCACTTTATGCAGCTTCTTTTTAAATATTTCCTAAAATATTTTAACTCTATGACTTAAAGCACAAGTAATGTTAAAGTTTCAATTGCGCTTCAATGACAAGTAAAATAGGCAAGCTGAGCTAATTACAGTGTTGAATGTAGCAATGTTGAGGCAAATGTTACAGTTAGAAAAATAGAATACAAGGATTTTGAAAAAAAGAGTTTGGAGAGTATGTAACCCAGGGTTTCTCGACCAGAGTTCGATGGAACCCTAGGGTTCCCTCAGGTGTCACTAAGAATTCCTTGGAAGATTATGATTTAATTTTTAAAAAGCAGAAACCAAATAAAACCCTCCAAAACTGGATTGGACAGCCAGAGCATGTACAGGCCTTGGGTAGAGTTGGGATTACACATTTGGATACAAGCGGGGAGGAGAGCAAAGCACAAACTGAAGAGGAGTAAATGACAAGGTGAGGAAGGAGGAGGAGCAGGTAGTGAAAGTGCACATGTGCAAGAGATGGTGCCAGGGCCTGTAAACTGGGGTTCTCCTTGCCAGCACGTGCCTGCTTTTTTCCAAGTGCAGTGGCCTGGGGGGGAGGCTCCATCTTAAAATGAGTGCAGAAGATCCAGGGCTGGGCTGGGCCAGGCATCACCAGCAGCAAGAACTACCCAGAAAGGGGGAGGGGGTGGGGCGAAAGAAACACTTTATTTTTAGTTTAAGAACACTGTTAATTCATACATACAGGCCTACACATGAAACACATGTAAGTTTGTAATTTCTGGTTTATATTTGAGCCAGATTGTGCAGAAGTTCTCTGAGATCTGAAAAACATTTCAAGGGTCCTGTCTAGGCCAGTGATCCCCAACCCCCAGGCCATGGCCCAGTGCCAGGCCATGGCCCATTGGGAACCGAGCCACCCAAGTAGCGAGCAAGTGTGCAAGTGCACAAAGCTGCACTAGTGCAAACGGTGTGTGCGAGTGCAAAACTATCCCCTCTCCCCTCTGTTGCCACCATTGCCAGTCCACAAACCCGGAAAGGTTGGGGACTGCTGCTCTAGGCGCAAAAAGTTGAGAAAGACTGATCGAATCCAACCTCCTCCTAATTTTAAGAATGCGCTAAGAATGCAGAGAAAGAAATATTTTGGGGAATATTAAAAAGCAGAATATTATATTTCCCAAAGGAATACAGTAATGGAGAAAGAAAATCTTAAAAGACAGAAACCAGCCCCCAGAAACCAGCCCCAGCCCCTCTCCCCCAGGCAGAGGCCATCTCTGTAGAAATGCAGATTTGATAATCTGATTCAGAAAGGTTGGAGCCAGGAAGCTTGGAGCTGATGAGATTAGAAAGACAAAAACCCCCCAAAATCTATATATCCCACCCAAACTCTAAAGACATGACCTTTAGGACATAATAGGATTAACCCACCACCATCAGAATACTAAGAGGACATGTTCAAAAGCTCAGGTCAAAGTTCATGCCACAGGAATAGGAAACAACTTCAAACACAAAAGCCCAAGAAGATATAAAAACCCACCACTCCCAGCTACATGTGGTCAGCTTTCCCAGGGCCATGTTTCTGTCTGGCTCTGTTCTTCAATAAACTACAACCTTCTTTCTAAAGCAGTCTCCATTTTGTTTATTCCTGGCTTGGACAGGACCCTGATGAAGATTTTTCTTTCTACATATGGTATCCTTGAGAGATGGATATTCAATTTTCATTTAAATCCTCCCAGCAGAGGAAGTAGTTTGTTCCACTGCTGATACAGTAGTAAATCAGATGGCTAAATTCAAAAAACCTGGATAAGGCAGCTTTTAAAAGGAACATTCAGCAATAAGCTTTTTTGCTGGGAGACAGCAATAGTTCTAGAATCTAAAGTTTATTTAAAGTTTATTCTACTGGTATGAGATCATCAAATTCTCAAGCTTATCATGTTAAATATCCCAAACTACCTGGAATTTTCTCTCTTAGCCAGTAATGACATAGACATTTTATATAATTTGGATTTATGCATCATGCTGCATCATTACAAAATAAAAATAAAAGTACAAGATGAGCCAAGAATCAATGAAGTCCAACATTCTATGTTATTTGTTGGCTAAGCATTTGTATGAATCCTATCAGTTTTGACTTGTTCAGGAAATCATAGTTAAGTAAACATAGGTTTGTATTTGTCTGAACCCAGGGAATATCAGGCATGCAAGTAGTAATGGGCTTATTCAATACTCTAAGCCCAAACCAAACCAAATATCTTAAAACTTAGCATGAAATGTGTCTTCTGCTAGTCAACACAACTAATGGCTGTCTTACTACAACATGCTTAACTTGATGAATAGTGAACCTATTTTCTATACTGAATAATAAACACTCAAATAGCTGGAATTCACATGATAAACTAAAAAAAACCTAACAAAATGATGGAAATATCAAGAATAAAACTAAGCAATTTAACATGTAGTAGAAACTCTAAATGGGTTTAAAATGTTAAATGGTTTTGGGAAAGGCTATGTGAAGGAATAGTATCTCAGAGTTGTAAAAAATGGTTTTGACAAAATTTCTGACCCCAAGATCTCCTCAGGAAAAGGTTCATGAGATGCCATGGTATTTATTTCTAGGAAAACAGATAGGCTAAATGTAGCTGTTTTTCTATTGTTTGGGTAGGATGCTACTCTCTTCTTCTATTAGGTGTCTTGTCACTCAGATATTCCTTCCCCTTTTTCTTCTTCACAATCACAGAAAGCCACAACTGCCCCTCCTCCCTGCAGTTCTGATCAGCTTCTTACCCTGGAAACTCAATGCAAGACAAGTTACAATGTGCATGTACTCAATGGAGGAGCACAAAGGCAGAAAAGAACAGAGGGAAACCTAAACATGGTTCCCATTAAGCCCCATGCCTGAATAGGAAGGAAATCCACTCTCTCCTTGTATCAAGTGATTGTCAAGTTCTTGTAGTTGATTAGGAACTGACAATATTCTTCTCCCTTCCCAAGTCAGAGCACCCTCAGCTTGTTTTTCCCTACTCACCTGCCCATCCTGGCAATTAAATGTTATTAACTTACTTTTCTAAACAACTAGTGCATATGAGACAGATGTAGTTATGAACTACATAGCAAGCAAGCAAGTGCATTGTGATGTCATGATAGAGATCTAACTCTCATATCTGCATAGTGACATTGAGGACAAGTGCATAAGTCACAATGCTTATTTATAAGCAAGCTCTCTGCTTATAAAATGACACCTGGCAATGCCTACCAGGTGCCTACATTATCATGCTTTCAGCATTAATTGAGCATGTTATTTGTTTTATTTTGCTTTTTAAAAAAATACTTGTTTTTCCAAAATTCTTTTGAGAGCTGTTAGAACTGCCGATCTGTTACTAATAATAGTAATATATTATTTTGTTAATAATTTTACTTTTAATGATTTTAGTAAAATGCAATTTTATTTGCTGATAATTTGACTATACTGTTTTCTATATTAGCTTTTACATTATTGTACAATATATTTTCAATGTAGCTTTATGCTAACTATAAAATTGTGGTTTTGGCACAATTTAGAAATATAATACATAAATAGTATTACAAGACTGGGGAAGCCCACTAAGCCTGCCATGAAATCACTACAAAGAGGGAGGGGAATGAGGCAGGAATGGCGATCTGGACAATTTCATTTTGACAGCACTAATTCCAGACTGCATTTTGCATCCCCCCAAAAAGACTTGCCATTATTTTGAGTAAATCCTGGAAGGCCTTGAATTTTAATCTCAACTGGAAAGATTACCTGTCTAAATGTCTCTGATAGTTCTAAGAACATTGACAAATCATAGCTCCTTTTAAAAGCTTTAAGAATAATTTTGCAGTTTGAAATTGAAGAAGAGAAATAAGGATCTTGGTTGCATTTGATAAAGGCCATTTCTTTCTAAAAATTGTTCTATTGGTTTTCCTTGGTTTTTCTAAGATACATGCACCAATAAACTTTTCTACAAATAGCATAGTTTTATAAAGGATTCTATAATGTGTGTGTCTATGTGTGTGTGTGTGTTTTATAAACAACAATCTGCTGTACAGACTAAAGCATTAAATCATTTGGAAATTTAGCATCTTTCTTCAGCATTCAAGGCCCTCTAGTGCCAGCACCAGAAGTTGCAATTTATTTGTATAAACGAGAGCCCAACTATTCCTATGCATATTCCTATGCAGAAGCAATTATCAAGCTTCATTTAGATAGTTATAGGTACCACCCTGTTATTTCCTTTTTTGGCTTTTAATGTTCTTTCTTTAATCTCTGACAGCATAATGCAATCTTTTACTTCCTTGGATTTTTTTCATTTATACTTATCATAGAACGACGGTTACCTTATAGTTCAATCCTATTGTATTCACGTTGATATATATTCCAAATGGAATGAGGCTTATTCCCAAATAAGTATGAAATGTAGTTCAATATTATCTTTTCACTGCTCAATTGTCTGACCACAATATTGCTCAATTGTCTGACCACAATAGAACATGTCATCAGTTATACTCTGCATCCCTAGTCAGAATTTAAACAGCAACCCCCTTCCTTTCTCAGTTCTATATTTCCTTACAATGAAGTATTAGTACTGCCTTCTTAGCTTTTTCCATTCATCCTTATCTGCGTCCAATTTGTTCATGTGACTTAACACTATACCGGTTATGTTACAGCTCACCACTCACTCTTCTAACTCTTACATGTTTCCTAGACTAGATGAGTCTACTGAGACAACTAGGTGAGACAACAATTAGCCTTTCAAGAACACAATATATGTTTTTTCTCGTAGACACAGTAGTTCAAAGAAAAGAAGCAACATTTCTCTTTTAGTCTTTACACTAGCAAATAAACATAGAAAAGTCCACTCCAAATGCTATTTTGTATTCATTTTTTAATGGCTAAGTTCTTCTTAACAAACAGAAGATACAGAAGCTATTCATAAGTAATGTATATAAGCAATTAGATTTGCAAAGCATCTAATTGCATGTGACATAGCCAACTCTTTTTTTGTCCCGCTTTCAAAGTCTTCACTGGCGTGTTCTCAAGAGACCACCACTTTCCATCATTACTTTACAAACAGCTCATCCTTTAATGATTTCTTTTTCATGCTGACTGAAGATATGGCAGGAAGCCACTGTTACTAAATATATTCATCTCTTTATCTGACAGTCCTGACAGTACAAAGCAACTTGTATGACAAGGAGTCATGGTAAATGCGAAAAGCTAATATAAGCAAAAAGATATTCCTAATCATTAAATGGCAAACAAATGATTTTTAAAAACTCTGTATAATTCTAAAACAGGAACTTACACTGAGCTTCTGAGTATAACATGAAAATTTGACTTTTTGATGATCATGATTAAATGGAATATAAAAAAATAGCACGAGTGGGGAAGACTTAAGTTTTAGGAATGCCTCTGTTCAGATGAAAGCTTGTATTTTTTAAAGTGTGATCTAGAACAGGTGTGTCCAACCTGCAGGCTGTGGGGCCCTGGACAGCTAGTAATGCAGATTGTAAACTTTTAACATTATTATGTGATTTGTATACATTAACTATATTACTTATTTTATATGTGGCCCAAGACAACTCCTCTTCACTCAGTGTGGCCCAGAGAAGTCAAAAGATTGGACACCCCTGCTCTAGAGACAAAATGAATCATTCAGGTTTCTATAGACATTTATTTCTGTGCATTTCAAGTATGTTGTCTACACCCTTGAAATACACAGTGCCTAGTTTCATGGCTACTTTGAGGTTTGACCATTTAAAAAGAAGTAATGTGCTGATCGCTCTTCTTCATCTGAACACTCACATTGTACAATTAGTTATTGCCTTTGTTGAATATATTGACTGAAAAACAAATTGTGTTATTGTAGAATAAAAAACCCAACTTACTTAACGATTCCCCAAAACAAAAAGAAAAAAAAGAGTTTGTATATGAACACTATGGCTAATATAGCAATATATCATGCCTAGACAAAATTTAGGATCCTCTGAGTACAGGATACATCATAGGATACAACATATGTAGGAAATAAGACATGTGATGCAGAAATTTTACTAGTGTTAATGTCCAAAATGTCATGTGAAAGAACATGCTATGATATAAAAGTATGGTTTTTAAGATCCTTTTTTGATACCACTTTCTGTATCTTAGTTGTTGTTTGCCACACATACAGAATACAGGTTATTATTTTTGTATCATTTGATTATTATTTCAATAAGGTTTAACAAGAATAAAGGAAAACATTTTATTTCATTTATATCTCATTTTTCTTCTAAGACTTCAAGATAATTTGTGTGGGGATTTCCTTCTACAGTGCCAGGATATCTTACTGTTGTCACGATTACTTTGTGCTGAGTGTATGACTGGCTCAACATTACCCAGTCAGTTTCCACAAATGGAAATGGACTTGACCCTTGCTCTCTCAACTCCTAGTCTAAAACTTTTAGCCATTCTGTCTTGCTCTATAAAACATTCCCAATTCCCATCATTAATATTCAGAAATGCCTTTTATATGTAGAAAAATGTTTTGGTTGCACAAATAAAAGTATTTTCCCCCTAACTTTATGGTTTGATTAAAGATTTCAGTCTCTGGAATAGTCTCATGTGGACCCACATATGACCCTTTCTTTACAGACTCTGTAGTTGTATAGCATCATTCTCATAACAATCTGGATTTGACGGCCTGATTCTAAATTTGTAAGGCACTCCAATTTAACATATTTCCATATGTTCTGTATTTGTGTAATTACTTTTGATGCTACTATTGGCAAAATTATGTTTCTTGATGTTATCAACAACATTTGTTGATACAGTAATTTCTGAGTCATTAAGCTGATGTGATTATTTTGTATATTGAATAGTCCACAAGTCTATATAGAATAGATAGTCCTTGACCTATGACCACAATTGTGATTGGAATTTTGATTGCTAAGAGATGCAGTCATTAAGCAAGTCATCATGTGACCGGTCCTAATTTTACCATTTTACTATGATTGTTAAGTGAATCACATAGCAAATCTGGCTTCCCCAATTGATATTGCTTGTTGAGAAGTAACTAGAAACATTGCTGGATGCTGCAGCTGATCATAAATGTGAGCTGATTGACCACAGAGGTGATGTGATGGTCATAACTTCAAGGACAGAGCATAAATAACTTTTTCCAAGACTACTGTAACTTTGAACAGTTGTTAAATGAACGCTAATAAGCCAAAGACTACCTGTATACTATGTTGTAGGTGAATGACTGGTACATCAGATATTATGCAATCTCCTTGAAAGAGTGGCATAATATCCAGAAAGTTTCCTCATCAGACATTTTTTTTTTTTCTCATGTAATGAACATTCTGAACAATCCAGACTACTGGTTTTCAAACCACTTTTTTCAAATGAATTACTTATTGTGTTTTGATTCATTATTATGCAAGCAAATGTTCCTTAAAGATAGATAACATTAAGGTTCTGGAAATTGCGAACAACAGGGAGAAAGGCATTGGACAAACACACCCCAAATCCCTGTACTGTATTTGCTTTTTTTCAATCCAGTTCAGCAGTGCCAGAATATCTTACTGTTGTCACGATTATGAAGAAGCTACTCATTCCTATTTTTTATCTTACAAGCAGATGAAATGAGTAACATGATAGCAAGAATCATTTCAGAAATACTGAACTGGTTTTAGAATAAAAGGATGTCATACTCATGGAGGACTATCCATTCTCTTGAATCAGCATTGTAGATAAATGGACTGTAATGGAACATATATTTTAAGAGAAAAAATATGCTGGAAAAATGATATGACAATATCCTCAACCAAGTTTCATATATCGATATATTCATCCCAAATTTCTTCTGAAAAAAACAATACAGTGGCCTCACCTGCCAAACAGCTTTATCCTCATTGTATAGTCTGTGATTCATGTTCCCCCAACAGCAGATGATCCTGTTATACCCATATTATTATACTTCAATCCAGGCCCTTTTCTCAGTGCCTTTTAAAGCTTGAAATGATGTTAAGGGGTAAATTTGGTATCAACTAGTGAGTCTCCTATGCCTCATTTCCTAATACCTAATTCCACACAACAAAAGAAACCCAATATATTTGGACCACATAGCACTACTACTTTGAAGATGCTTCAGTAACCTCTGGGATTAATTAGAACTGCAAAATATAAACAATGTATATATTAAGAGCCAAGTCACTAAATTAAAATAATTAGTGCATAAGAGGCACATGCATATAAACATGTAATCACGTTCATGTTTTTCAGCCATTGTGGTTGCTCCAACAACTGCAGCTTGGTTTATACTATATTTTTTATATAACTGCACACAATAATTATAGATTCTGTTCAGTTGGTTGTCCTTGAAAGTATTTAGTGGCCTTTTCAAAAATCATTTATTGTGGGTCATGACTAACATATAAAGTAAAATAAACTCAATTATAAATGATTAAGTGTAAACAGAACATTCAAGCTGCCATATAATTGCAAACACTCCATAGTTCATCTAACATACATATTTCTGTATATGCATTTGACTATCTGTACCTTAATGTTACAAGTCATAACATAAAATTTGTGATATCAATATTATTTCTGAAAGAAGAAAATATAAATTACCGTAACATTTTTAAAAGCAAGAATAATAGAGAAATATAATAATAATATATACTACAGAGTCCATTCTTTCAACCATTTCAGGGAGGGGCAGAGACATTCAACAGACTACTCATACAAGCCTCCCTTCCACTGCAGCAGAAAACATCAAAATGAGTCAGATTAAAGGCTCCCTTATACATTGATAAATAAATAAAATAAATAAATCTTATCTATCAATCAATCAAATTTACATGGCCACCCATTTCACAAGAAGTGATTCTGGGCAGTGTACAATAACAAAAAAATAAAAATGAACATGGCAAACAACCCTATGTAACACACACACACACACACACACACACACACACACATACACACACTTCAACCAGCAATGGAGCAATGGAGCCACCTCAACATCTCACCAATCCCCTGAGATCCCCAGGCCTGATGTCAAAGCCAGGCCCTGCGGAACTTCCAGAAAATAAAGAGGGGTGCGGCCGATTTCACTTTGTGGGGGGAATGCTCCAAAAGGCAGGCAACATGGCAAAGAACTACACCAAGTGTAGTTCCCTGAGAGACAGGACCCTCTCAGCCGGTCAAGCAGATGTAATCAGGGAGAGCAGTGTCTCAAATAACCAAATTTAATTTATAATATTTATATTTATAATGTATTATATTTAAATAAAGATTTGAATGATGTTCAGTAATTTTTTATAGAAAAGCTCCCAGTTGAAACAATAGCATAAAACAGGGGTCCCCGACCCCCAGGCATAAGCGATGGGATGCTCAGAAACATTCCTCTCTCCCCCTCACTGGAATGCAAAGCCAAAAAGGTTGGGGAAAACTGGCATAAAAACAAGTTTCTGTTCCTCTGGCTGTCTACATCTAAAACTCTCTGATAATCTCAAACAGAGAATAAAGAGGATGGGGAGCATATACAAACCTGAAAGTTTTTTATCTAGCATTTCCATCAACTGGAGACAATCTCCTCGGCAGAACAAACTTGAGCTAGAACCTGATTGTGTGAAATCAGGTTTGAGCCTCTAGAGATTACACATACAGCATTCAGAGCATAACATGGCATTCAAAAATGACTATATTCAATTAGGGTTATATTAACCTCAAAGATGAGAAGTCTTACATGTACATCACTGCGATATACGTTATCAATTGGGATACCATCATGTTTTAACTGTAAATATTATTTAGACTCCACTTTGAATAGAAAGGACAAAAAATTGATGTAATGATGTAATCTTCACTACATTTATTGTATGTGCCCCTCAGGAAGCAGTATTTTGAAAAATAACTTCAAAGTATTTGTACATCCTTGCCTACTCAATATCATCACTAATGATTTGCCACTTGTTGCCCCATCCTTTAGATGTTAAGTGAGTCATCTGATTGTTAAGTGAATCTGATTTTCCCCATTGGCTTTGCTTGTTGGAAGCCAGCTGAGAAGTTTGCACATGGGGATCACATGATCCTGGGACACTGGAACTGTCATAAATACATGCCAGTTACCAAGTGTCTGAATTTTGATCACATGACCAATGGGATGCTGCAACGGGCATGGCAAAGCCAGTCATAAGTCATTTTTTTCAGTGCCATTATAACTTTGAACTGTTATTAAATGAATTGTTGTAAGTAGAGGACTACCTGTACACAGATTATCTTTTTGCATTATCATATTCTTATGCATCCTTCAATTACTGAGCAACATCAAAGTTATTCATTATATGGTTATGAATTTTAATTAAGAAAACTGATCACTTTCTATATAAGCCTACATTATAAGTTGGTCACTGTAGCAAAAAATGAATGTGAAACCAGTACATAACATTTAAGACTGGATCTCCTCTTGGATCAGTATCTCTATACCACTGAAGATAAATATCTAGCATGTTTTCAAGCTGAACTAGGCAAAGTCCTGCTAAATTACTGTATATATCACATTTTTAGTCAGGCAAATAATAGACGATCATCTCCCTTGCCTAATGGAGGGAGAGAAGCCAAATTCTGAATACAAGATCCCATTATATGGACCAAGTCAAGTTACCTGTTACCACCACTGTGGCATCAGGATGCTATATTGTTAAATGTAGGATATATCCTCCAAATAGTTTGAATCCAAAGTTGAAGTTCTGGAAAAAACAAATAAACTGATAATCTTATTGCAACAGTGACTAAACTTAACAAAGCAGGCCAAAGTTAACTGGTTAGATGGCTTTAATTTGGTAACACTGGTCTTCTAACGTTGACCTAGATTTGTAGCTTGCATTTCCGCACGTGTTTACCCACGGCTGGTGAAGCCCCGGTCTTCTCAAACAAGTTTTCTGGGTCTGCATAAGACACCGATATTAAACTAAGGCTGGTTTCCCACAGACTAATATGCTAAAGTGTAACTACCTAATACAAGGGTAGTCAACCTTGGCTCTTTTATGACTCGTGGACTTCAACTCCCAGAATTCCTGAGCCAGCTTAGCTGGCTCAGGAATTCTGGGAGTTGAAGTCCACGAGTCATAAAAGAGCCAAGGTTGACTACCCCTGACCTAATACATGGTTCAGCCATGTGAATACAACCTATCCATATCCTTGACAGCCACCTCTTCATGTTTAAAATGCGTGGATAGAAATTATAATTTAATCGCGAAAAAAAACCGCCAATAGGAGGAATGAATGCGGACCTTAGCCTCTTTCTGTCACTGAAAGATACGAGCGAAACCACCTGCGTATTCCGACAAACTTCCCCACCCACACAAACGAGAACGGGAAGACAAAACAGAACCCACAGCGGCTGCCGGAAAGCGATGCGTCGCGCTTCCGGAAGTGACGCTAATCTTTGCGGCCGAGCCGGCCCCTGGGAAAGTTAGTTGGGAAACCCTGTTCTTTCTTTCGCTGCTGCTTTTGCCGAAGGTGGGTGGGTGGGTGTCGCTCTCGTTCGTCCAAGCTTTGCCGTTGGGGGAGGGGGGGAGCTCTCGGTCTGGTCACTCACTAGCTTTGTCGGTTTGTCTGTCTCTCTCCTTCAGGCGCCATGCCGGCTAAGGGGCCCCTCCAGAGCGTTCAGGTTTTCGGCAGGAAGGTGAGGCTTGCGTGGTTGTTCGAACGGGCCTAGCTCGTTGTCTGCTCTTCCGCCATAAAAAGCCGGGCAATTGAGGGGGCAACGGGATGCTATTGTTGCCCGAAAGTTGCCTGGGCCCGGCTGGCTTTCCGGCGCTGAAAAGTATCCCTCGTTTCTCATTTTCCATGCGCGCAATGGCACTCTTCCGCTGCCACGTTTTCCCACTTGAGCGGCGGGATTTGGCCTGAGCCGTGGTGAAGGAAAACGGCGCGTTAACTGCGGCACATGGGATGCAAGGACGGATAAGCTATTTGACTGTTCTGGGGATGGGCTTGAGGGGGGGCGGCGGTGCTATTTCATGATAGATAGATAGATAGATAGATAGATAGATAATCTTTATTATTATTTTTCCTGTGGGCACAATGGCACACATTAAAAATGAAATTTAGTTGCTTTCTCTCAAAGTGTACACATAACATATTAAAAACACTATATATAACGTATAGTTGCCCCATGAAATAGGGTACCCACAATTACCGTCATTCTTTTTCATTAACCAAAATAAACCATACAATAGGAATCGTTGCTTATCTTTCCTGAAAACCCATCCTGTCCAGCTCCTGAATATGCCAAGGCTTCCACCAGTTCATGTTCAAGTGCCCAGAGTCACCCCGAGGCGATATGGGTGGCAAACAGATTTAAAAAATAAATGTATGGCATAAGCTCAGTGGGTTCACAATAGAAAGTTATCTCAAAAAAATTCTCATTTCATCTTGTCATCACTAGACTCCTTTTTTGAGTTTTCTATCTTAATTGACGATTGCACCTATTAGGTTTCTTGCTTCATAGCAACAAGTGAAAATGGGATAGATAAAAGCTTCAGTTGATTGGTTTCAATAGCAAAGTGTATATACAGTGATAATTAACGTGCGTAGTGGAATATTTTGGATGTTAATCCTTGATGCAGTGCTGATAGTGCTTACCTGTCATAAAGGCTGTAATTTTGCCTAATATTTTTATTATTGTCCCAACCAACCCCCATTTAGAAAACTGCTACTGCAGTTGCTCACTGCAAAAGAGGAAATGGACTTATTAAGGTGAATGGACGGCCTCTGGAAATGATTGAACCCAGAACTCTCCAATACAAAGTAAGTGATTTTCTATGTATGTATAATACATTTTGTGTGTATGTATAAATTAATAACTGTTTTCTTTTGTTTCCCCCCTCTTTTTAAAAAACTTATAGTTCTGATAAAAGGACAGTGAATTTCAAGTGGGTTTGAACTGTCCCTTGATAAATATACTTAGCATTTTTTAAAAAACTTTTTATCTGTTATTCAGAATCCCTTGCATTGTTATTAAAGTTTCAATACTTTGCATGCATTTTTGGAGAATTTGGCAAGAGTTATATTGATGTTTGTCTTGAATTACTTCTGTCAGTAATACTCTTTATTCCTGGTATACAGTACTTTTCTGCTGGAATGCAGTAATTGAAAGCTGTAAAGCATTTAAGCAAATGAAATGGTTCTATTTGTTTCTGTGTTATTGCATGCAAGTTAGTTGAAACTCTTGGAGAAGTTATTTAAGGGTACTGTCTTGAAATATAATGAATTAATTGAAGTGGATGAATTGTTAAGATGGCAAGATATAAGTTTTTTTGGTGAAAACAGAATTATTTTCTATAATTTCCTTTGGTGATGTAAAAGTAGTAAATTTAAAGAATATTGATAGCCTGTATTCTATATATCTTCAGACATTTCTGCGTTAAATAAGAAGCTTGTTTAGGACTATAACTAAATGCTTTTTCTCCCCCAGCTGCTTGAACCAGTACTTCTTTTGGGCAAAGAACGCTTTGCAGGAGTTGACATAAGAGTCCGTGTGAAGGGTGGCGGTCATGTGGCACAGATATACGGTATGAGCAGTTCATATTTTACAAGCAGAAAAAAATATTAAATGTATCAGCTATCCAAATACAGCAACATGTGTATCTGTAAAATGTGCTATCACCTGTGTTGTGGTTTGTTAATTGGTTTCTAACCTTTTCTCACCTGGTATTTCTGGATGTATTTTACTGACTCCTAGTTAGATTGATTGCTAGCTAATCCACTTGATTTACAAGTTTAGAGAAGTTTGCTTTTATTATATTTGATGATTTGCTCTGTACCAGATTATTACTCCTTATAATTGTTTATATATAAATATAGATGCTAGAGAGCCAATTTGATCTAGAGATTAAGACACCAGACTAGAAAGCAGGAGATTATGAGTCCTGCTTGAAACTTTAGCCATGAAAGCCAGCTGGGTCACTTTGGACTAGTCACTCTCAACCCACTGGTTGTAGGGGAAATAGGAGGAAGGTATGTTGGATATGCTGGCACCTTGAGTTATTTGTAAAAATAAAAGTGGGATACAAATAAATACTAATGTAAATCCAAAGTACTAAATTACTCCAAACACTCCACAGTTAATATATCTGATTTAACTTTTACTAGAAACTTGCAGCATTTTTCTTTTAACTTGATATTTTATTTTACTTATTTCTTCTACAGCAATTCGGCAATCTATTTCCAAAGCACTGGTGGCTTATTACCAGAAATGTAAGTTTTCATTAACTTTATTTTTCCACTACTTTTCATCTCATTTAAGATCAGTTGTATGTTGACCATATAAATTAAGTGCTGTTCAAAGACTTTATTTCTTGATGTTTCTTCTAAATTACCATTTCTGAGCAATGTTATAGGAATGATTATAAACAATAGCTTCAAAGCCTAATACAAATGTTTTATTTTTCTCAAGATGTCGATGAAGCTTCTAAGAAAGAAATAAAGGATATCCTCATCCAGTATGATAGGACCCTGTTAGTTGCTGATCCTCGACGTTGTGAGTCCAAGAAGTTTGGTGGACCTGGTGCTCGTGCACGTTACCAAAAATCCTATCGTTAAAAGGAAACTTTTTGTCTATTTGAAATAAAGGATAAAATTTAATAAATAACTTGTGTTTTGAAAACTATATTTCAATCTGTTTTTGTAATGTTTCAAGGGAATGCTTAATATGTATGATACAGAATATATCCATGTGATTAGAGTCAGTTTTAAAATTATATTAGCTTATTTCAACTTCTGTCTTTTAGAGCAATCTTAAGGGTTTACTCAACATGAATTATAACTTAGACACAGTTCCATAAAAGGATACAGTATATTTGGGTTAACACTTAATAATTCTATCTTACATGAATAAGTATGTCCTCTTTTGGTTTCTTTGCCTGGACTTCAGCTACATAGGCTTTTCTCAAAACTTGCAGGACATTTTGGAACAAAGTCCTCCACTCAGTGGATGCTGTGGATTGTGGCCCTAAACTCAATAGTAAATATTTTTACCACAGTCCAACAAATCAAATATGGAATTCTGGAGATAATAGTAAAATAGTAATTACCTTCTAATAATTAAAATTACTATGTTTTTGTATAATTTATTTTCAAATTACAGAAATAAGTCTCTCATGTATTCCCATGTGTTGCCGGATTCTATATCTACCAGGAATTGATTTGTAGTGTTAACAGATTTGCACAAAAAGTTCTCAGTCCTGCCTATAATTCCCTCTATAATGAAAACAATATTTAAACTCACAAAAATATATATTAAATATATTTTAAAGGATGTTTCAAGCACCATTTGTATCATATTCTCCATAGTTCCTTTGATAGCCTAACTACTATTGTAAAGGACTCTGATTCTGAAAAGTTAAATGAGGTTGGGCCTGATTTGGATGAGAGACCATCAAGAAATCCCTGAGCTGAAGATTTGATTGGAAGTAGAAAAGATCCTGGAAGAAAGTAATAGAAAAATGCTTCAGTTTTACTAAGAAAACAACATGGTTGTATCAAGTCACCAGAGTTTGGGGGAGACTATGATACTTAGAGAATTCTTAGATGGAGACAAAAGCTTCATATATCCATAATTAAAGAATATTTTTGATTTCTCAACCATCTTTGTTGTAAAAGGGAGGAGAATTTGCTATTTGAGAAAAATTGCTATTGATGACTGCGAAACTAAAGCGCCTCATTTATTTGGTTTCACATTTTACTAAATAATTTTGCATCTTAAGCAGTGGGCATCTCCACTTCCAAATTGTTATCTCCTAACTGATTAATAAGAGTTCTGCCACATTCCAGGATAATATTTTCTATCTGTTGGAAAGAAAAATTGTTAATTTTGCTGTTCTGGGAATGTTTATGTGTACACATTTGTATGCTATATGCTTGTATATGCTTTTAAAAAGGATGCTTTTAAGTATGTAATGGAACATTAAGTTATTGAAGATAGAAGATTTCAGCTGCTTCTTAAGTTACACCTTTGTTCAGTAGTACCAGGTTTTTCCAAGCATACTTAATATATCAGCAGATACTTTTAATTGTATATAAGAGACCATCCTGTTCCATTTTTATTCCCATGGAAGATACTCTGTTCATATTAAAAGCAATAACTTTATGTTCCAGTTCTAAATAGAATGGAAATGAGGAACTTCTTCCAGACACGCAGGGTTTCCTTGCTATTCATTATTTTCTTTATTGTTTTTACTTGATGTAAACTGCCCAAAGTCATTCTGAGTCAGTTGGCCTCTAAATCTCAGTTTTCTTAATTGCTGGCATAAGACATTTTAAAGCATTTGGTATTTCTGCAATTACAGCAACTGCTGACTAGTGAAGAAGGAATAGAAGAAACTACTAGACAATGAGCTGAAAGAGCCTAATAATAGATTTGGTACTACATTCCTACAAGGGTTAACAAAATCATGTTTCCAAGTGAAGAAGCATCCTGTAATGTCAATATAGAAGGCTTTGTAATGCTCTGTCCTATGGTAAAATATATTCCTGTGTACTAAGTTGATAACACACTACTGGAGTTGTCTCCCTTGTTTCCATTTGAACACTGCCTTATAGTTTGTTAATGAAATGTATCAAATGATGTCAAGTAATTGATAAGGATTTTCCATCAGAACTGATTTAAGCTTGATATCAGTTTAAAACAGAATTGATCTAAACATTATTCTATTTGTATATGGTCAAATTAATGAACACCCTTAATAGTTTTTAGCAATGTAGTAAAAACATTCAACTAATTACAATGTCCGTGGTAAATATAATTAAACTTGAAAATTAATAATGAAAAAATAACAAAAATATAAAACAAAATGGAATGCAACAATTTTTAAAAGGCATTAACAGTTAACTAGTCATCAAATGCCCAGAAGTGCATTTCAATGTGACTCTTGATTCCAAGGGAGACATTTCCATAAGGGAACAGTGCCTGAGAAAGCAGCAAAATGTCATCCATAGCAGTCAAAAAGCTCTATAAAATAGCTAATAGTAAAGTAAATGTAAAAATCAATCTCAGATTACCTCTTTGGTGGAGACAGAATGAACTGGAAATGGCCAAAATGCCGTAATATTCTAGATTGTGAAGAATACTAGAATGTCAGAAAAAAAAACATGTTCCTCTTTTAGGGCAAGGCTTATAACTTGCTTGCTTGCTAGTTATTTGCACTCTGAAAACATTACATTATTATTTTTTTTCAAATACTTTTGTAAATGTACATATAAAGGAAGAAAGACAAGTGGATCCTGATTGCTAGACGCTTCAAAGCTGACATGCAAAATGATCTCTTTAAGTATTGTGGTTTGGCAGGTCTGCTCTCCCCAAGCATTATAAAGGACTGATTCAGTTCCACAGAGGAGTAGGAGCGTGGGGGCTCATGTAACTAATACTGATACAGGTTGCCATGCATTGCTAATGAGAAAAGCCTGGCCAAAGCACCTGCAGCATTTTCAAAACTCAAAAGCTGAATGCAGCAAGCTAGTTTCATTCCCTACTACCACTTAACATTTCACTTTTTCAAACTGGAAAGAACCTGCAAATGATAAGTGACTTTTAAAATGCCTTCCTAATTAAGGGCATCAATCTGGACAATTTTTTACCTTAAGCAGCTACATTGAAATGAACCTAGTGAGAAAAATCAATTTCATGATACTGTGGCACATTTTGGGGGTTCACATTCTGTTTTTAACTTTCAAAGGTAAGTCTTTGTTTTACTTTTAAATTTAACATTGCTTAAAAACATTTATAAATATGTTCTTTATTTTTTCCTTTTGGAAAAAGTAACATTTAGAAAAATAAAGTGTTTTATCCATTCTTTGAAACTAATTGTAATTATAATATTAAAAAGAGGGTTCAAAGATATTCTTTGGATTAAAAAGACCAGTGATGTTTACTAAGAATTAAGTCCTATTGTGTCTAAAGGGTTTTACTAATAGGTTGTATTCCACATGTATTACTCTTCTCCGTAACATTTTTTCTCATATTAGCTAAAAAACAGTTAACTAATGTGTTGACATGTCAGCATAAATAATTAGTAATAGCATTATATGGATGATTCTGTCATTCTTGTTGGATAGTTGAAAAAGTATTTAAGGAATTAAAAATCTCCCCTTTTTGAAAAAAAAACCAACCCCCAAATCTTTTAATTTTACTAATTGAACTCCAGTAAAAGACTGCCCTTAGAGCTCAGACTATTGATATAAATTCTAGAAGAGTGTGAGAGAGAAAGAATGATTGATTTTCATTATTTTTATGCAATAGACTCTATCTGTGAATTACATCTCCTGAAAAGAACTTCAAGGTGAGTTTGAGTTCCTGTTTGTTGATAATAATAACACATTCATGTTGGGGAACACAACATTGTACTAATATTTAGAAGTTTAAGATTTTTTTTTTAAAAAAAAACTAAGCTAAGCTATTTTAAACAACTTTTACAATAACTTCGGTGTTTTTCAAAGCATAAAGTGTCAGAGAAGGATTGCCCAAAGATATTTGTATGATGTACACAACAAATTTATAATTTCAGAAATCCTTATAGGGCACACACTTTTTACACTCGAAAGAGCATGATTTTGAGATACTGCTTGGAAACTGAGAAATCCCAGTTAGGAAAAGTCTTAATTGTAGTAGCATGTTTTGAGAAAATCTAGGCATTTTCTGTTAAGCCTTATTTAATATGGACTCCAGAAATCAAACACAGGATCCCTTAGCTGTTGCCTCAAATCTGTGTATGTTTCTTAAACTTTTTTTCACTCAGGGCTGCTTCCCACTTTTAAAAAATAATGGAGGACTCCCAAAGAGCTTTTGTTTTTATGAGTTGTATTTATTTATATTTGCCATATAAAAATGAAAATTGATGCATTTGTTGCTGTTACTGCTTTTCATGACTGATGGGATTTTAATATTGTATTATTTTTTTTAACATAGACTGGCAAATAACTTTGATTTTGCAAACCCGTGAGAGGTTCTAGGGGTTTTAGGACCACATTTTAACAAACACTACCTTAGGTCATGTATGTCTAGTCTGGTATCATGCAAATGTGTTGAGGTTGCAACTCCCAAAATCGCCAGCTCACAGAGGAAATGCAATATTATGATAAATGTATTGATGGTAAGGAAGGAAGGAAGGAAGGAAGGAAGGAAGGAAGGAAGGAAGGAAGGAAGGAAGGACTTTAGCATAAAATATTATAAAGGCCAGCCAGATAATATGTTCAGTAAGTCTAAGCAGTAAGATAAAAGCAGTAAATAGTGAAAATAAGCTGTTAATTTTCATAACAAGATTCAAAAAGCATTTGCTAATACTTTATATATTGGAAAATGTGAACTTGAATATTTAGGCTGATTATCTATTCTGTTTCTAGAGTAATCCATAAAACAAATTTACATTTTTCTCAGTTCTTTCATTACAATACCAACTGCACAAAAACAAAATCAGGAAGATTATGTATGCTTAGATTACTGATTCCCACTTTGCTCATATCTAATAAGAGCAACTTGATTTTAGATTTGAATCAGTTATTGGATCTTTCAGATTATTTTTTTGTTTTGCTGGTCCCATTATTAATCTTATAATTAGCCCCAATATTACCCTGAAACCTTTGCTTCCTTAAGGTTAGGGGTGACAATGGTTCTAACATTAATAACAGGTAGGACTACCTGTATTAGGCAATCTTGGCTTATCATGAAAAGTTAAGCAGGGCTCGATCTAATTATTTTGATTGGAGACCACTAGCACATTCAACCAATTAAAATGGATAGTTGAAAACTATATCCTGGAGGGCTGTGGCCACTTCCATACTGTTGCTAAAAAAAATTAAATGTAAGTGTTCATGAAGTCCCAAGGAACTGAGATTGACTCAAGGGAATCTTTATCTTACTGATAGTTATAATACAGGTAATCCTTCACTTTTAACCATTCATTTAATGACTGTTCAAAGTTACAACAGCACTGTAAAAATAATTTATGACCATTTTTCACACTTATGACTGTTACAACATCGCCATGGTCACATGATCAAAATTTAAGCACTTGGCACTGGCATATATTTATGACAGTTGCACTGTCTCAGGGTCATGTGATCACCATTTGTAACCTTCCCAGCTGGTTTCTGACAAGCAAAGTTAATGGGGGAAGCCAGATTAGTTTAATAACTGCATACATAATAACAGCAGTGATTCACTTAATAACTGTGGCAAAAAGGTTGTAAAATGGAACACAACTTACTTAACTGCCTTGCTTAGCAATAGAAATTTGGGTTCAATTTTGGTTGTAAGTTGAGGACTAACTTTAAGGATTTTTTTGGAAAGGAATTCCCAGCAAATAATTGATGAGATAAAATTAGTCTGTTGCAAGTTACACATCTAGAGATACAACTAGAGAGAGGAATTGAATTGCAGTAGTTAGTATATGCAAACTAGTGGTATGAGTTCTGAATGTGTTATGTACTTATAGCCCTGACAATGATAATAATTTTTTGCTGGTCAATGACCAGCAAAAATTCCCCTCACAAAAAAAGACAACACCAAGAACAATCAAGTAGATGAGATAAAATACAAAGTTAAAATAACACATAAAAATATGACATAAACTGCTATAATGGTGCATTAATTAGTTATGCAAGTGCAAATCAAACATTACAGCCTATGAAGTAAAATATATATTGTCTAAAAACAAAATAGCTAGTATGTGTTGAATCTAAAGTGATCAATAAATCAGAAGTAATTATTTCCTAACCAGTTATGTCTTATTTTCATTGGGCAACATAGAATTTGGTAACTGTACATGTGGTAGTTTCATAGACAGTTTATAGCAGGGGTCTTCAAACTTGGCCCTTTTATGACTTGTGGACTTCAACTCCCAGAATTCCTCAGAGGAATTCTGGGAGTTGAAGTCCACAAGTCATAAAAGGGCCACGTTTGAAGACCTCTGGTTTATAGTTTCAATTCTTTTTGAAGCAGGCTCACATGAAGTGCTCTTCCTGGAAATTTATATATTAAGGGCAGAATATAAGCAGACCTGACATCCCTGCAGAGCTTAAAATGTAGTAATATATAACTCTGAGTTTGAGTGAGTTAATGAACTCACTGATTCTGTCATATTGACCCATTGCCTTTTTCTAATTCTAATGAAACAATTCCTTTTATTTTTTTCATTTCTTTTCAATTATTAAATGTATCCAACTCTTACTGATTTTTCTATGGTAATATTTCTAACTATAGTTAATATCCATGAGCAAAAGATTGATATCTGTTGTACTTGTAAAAGAGGGGATGAAAAGGGAAACAAACATGCACATTACCTGTTTTTTTTTAAAAAAAAACTTAGCTCAAGAAAGGTGCCTTTGATGAAGTGAGATAAATCAGAATGAAGCACCTCTCTCACGGGAGTCTGTTTATTCACAACCTTTGCTTATACAGGATTCTCTTTGTTTTCTTCCAGGAATGAATTTACTGTAGTTCCTCAAAAAGGAGATCTCTTAGCAGCTGAGGTAGGCTATACCTCAAAAGGAAGAAGAGAAAAGGCACATACACACACACACACACACCCATTTGCCAACAAGGGGTGCTTGCTATCCCTACAATGAAGTCTTTGTAAAACAGAATGGAAATGCGAATATCACGAATATCACGGCAGGAATGAGTGGAGTAGTTTTTCCATAATGTACCTATTTTCTTGTAATTCTCAAAATGCAAACCTACATTTAACTGTCCATTCATTCTTGGTAAATAGCTTATTAATCACCCTAATGCATTAAGTGACGCGCAGTAGAAAAAAGGTGTAGAAAAAAAGGACCTGAAATTTTGTTGGTGCTTTGCAAAATGCACAATTGGGAAACCGTAGATGAGCTCTCTTTCAGATGTGACAGTTCTATCTGTTCCACAATAGATTCCCACAAACAGATGTTATACTTCTGAAAAATCTTTGGGTCTCATTTAATCTGAGGTACAGTGGATACAAAAGGTCTATACACTCCTGTTAAAATGCCAGGCTTTTGAGATGTAAAAAAATCAGACCAAGATTAATCACTTCAGAATTCTGTCCTCCTTTAACATATAAGCTGTACAAGTGGGGGGCAAATAACAATACAAAAACTCACAATAACGTGGTTGCATAAAGATGCACACCCTTAAACTAATACTTTGTTGCAGGACCTTTTGATTTTATGGCAGCATTCAATTGTTTGGGGTAGGAATCTGTCAGCATGGCACATCTCGCCTTCGGAATCTTTGCTCACTGTTCCTTGCAAAAGTGCTCCAAATCTGTCAGAGGGGGAGGGCATTTCTTATGCACAGCCCTCTTTAGATTACCCAATAGATTTTAAATTGGATTCAGCTGGAACCAATTTTGGATCATTCCAAAACTTCGATCTTCTTTTGGTAAATACATCCTTTTGTTGATTTGGAAGTATGCTTTGGGACTTGTCATGCTGCAAGATTAAATTCCTGTTCAACATTTGAGCAGAGGCCTGAAGGTTTTGTGCCAAAATTGATTGATTGTTTGTTCATAATTCATAATTCCTTCCACCTTGACTAAAGCCCCAGTTCCAGCTAAGAAAAACAGCCCCAATGCTGCCATCACTATGCTTCACTGGGGTATGGTGTACTTTTGATGATGTGCAGTGTTGTTTTTGCACCAAACATACTTTTTGTAATTATGGCCGAAAAGTTCAACCTTAGTCTCATCAGACCAGGACACATTCTCCCACATGCTTTTGTCAGACTTGATATAAGGTTTTGCAAAAAGTAGCCAGGCTTGGATGTTTTTCTCTAAAGAAAAGGCTTCTGTCTTGCCACCTACCCCGCATATGAAGAATATGGGAGATTGTTATCACATTTAGCACACAACCAGTATTTGCCAGGAATTCCTGCAGCTCCTTCAATGTTGTGTAGGCCTCTTGGTAGCTTCTTACACCAGTTTTCGTCTTGTTTTTTCATCAATTTTGGAGGGACATCTACTTCTTTATAATGTCACTGTTATGCCATATTTTCTCCACTTGTTGATGATTGTCTTCACTGTGTTCCATGGTATAGCCAAAGCCTTGGAAATTTTGTATTTCCTTCTCCAGACTGATACCTTCCAACAATGAGAATCCTTTGATGCTTTGTAAGCTCTTTGCAGAGATGGCTTTTGCTTTAAGAAGCAATCGGCTTTTCAGAGTAAATGTCAGAAAAATCCTACCAGATCACATGAACTTCATAGTCACATTCCTTCTTGTAAGAGGGTATGAACAGTTATGCAACCACATTATTTTTGTTTTTTGTTTTTTATTTTTTCCTTACTAAACAATTTCAATTTGTTTTTCAATTGGCTTGTACAGTTATAAATTATATTTAAGGTGGAAAAATTCTGAAATTATTTATCTTAGTCTGATTATTTTACATCTCAAGAACCTGACATTTTAACAGGGGTGTTAAAATATATACCCACTGTAGATGAAGACTGAGCAACTTTCTGAAATCAAATTCATGTTAGCTTAAATGTGTATGTAGTTTAATCTTCATCTACTTTATCTTTTAGATGAGAGGGAAAAACATTTGGGTTAGCCTTATAGCGGGACCAACCCACTTAATATGGTGTCCTTATTCCATATTCAGTTAGAATAGGTAATGTTCCTTCAACCCTGGTGGTTGATACTTGAGTATTACTTCACACTGGTAATGGGATTGTTTCTTCCATTCAAGAAAAGGGTGGGAAACAATCTTAGAACATGCAGGACAGGTTATAAAACATTCACAACTTGCTCTTTCCCAGGACCTGTTGCCTGCAATGAGGGCTTTATTTTGCTGTCAAGGCAGGTTATGTTGCAAGAGAATGTTTACTCAACTAAGTGGAGATGCTGACTGGATTTATAGTGTAATAATTTATATTATGGTTTACTTGTTTTGGGCATAGCATTTTGTGCAAACTGTGGTTTATTCAATAAGCAGAAATTGTGGTTTTGAAAGATTTAGTCAATGTAGTTAAAATACAAGATACATCACTGAAATTTCACTGATGCAGCAAATTTCAGGAGTCCCACTGTACTACATTTTTATCTGTACTTCAACTATGGAGCAACATTTCATTGTTAATGTAAGAATCATGTGTCCTTTAAATGCCTTCACTTTGGTAGTGTTCAGCATTGATAAGTCACTTTTCTTTTCCTAATATTGAATGAAATTATATTTGAATTCACTGTTAACTAATCAAGAGCTTTGAGCTTCCCCTGAGAACAATCTTTATATAAACTTAAACTAATTAAGTTTTACAATTAAATTGTAATTTATATAATTATAAGATTTGCTGATTTATTTTTGATTTGGATACTCATGAGTGGTTTGCTTTTTTCCCCTCCCTTCTTCTCATAGACAACCACTGTTTCATCAGATTTTCATGATGTATTTTCTCAGGCTCAAAATTCATCAAGAGGTCAGTAACCTTATAACCCAGCTAACTATAATTAAATATATTTGTACAACTGCTATGTTTTTTCCACAGCTGTTAATGTGAATATTTGCCAAGTTCACTGTTTTAATAGTCAGAAGAATGCTGCAAAAATAGGTGGTTCATTGACATGGCAGATCAAACCCAATTTCAGAACAGAGGAAAAGAATAAGGTAGCTTCCTTTGATTCCACATACATACAATAAATAAACTGGAACAGATTTTTTCTTTAATATGATAAGAAAGAATGTGACACTATACTAGGGGGCCAGGTGTATTTCCCAGTGAGTATTTATTTGCTTATGGGTTAAGAAATTAAAAAAAAACAGTCACTGACTTGTGTTCCAAGTCAGAAGGTAAACAGGGAGTATAATAAAATGCATCAATATTTATCAATCCATTAAACTGGGGGTGGGGGGTGGGGGTTAAAACTGATTTTTTCACAAACTCATCAACCAGTTACATTCTATTTCCAGTATCTCTGTCTGCTATGATAAAGCCAATTTTTTTTATTGCATCTTTGCTGGTTATTCCAAATTGCTGGCTTAGACATTTCATTTAGAAATTTATACACAGCTGCATGATCCATATAGGATTATATTTTTATCTTTGGATGAAAAATGCTTTTTAAGAATTCATTTCTGAGAGAACTTTCCCAGATGTTAAAAAAGGAACTAAATATGTGTTTCACCTTAATTGTGATAAAGAATTAATTTATGAATTGTGGATTTTTGCAGAAATAAAATTTTTTAAGAAGAAAGAACAAATTTAAGCAGCTTATATGGAGAAGAATAACAGAAAGCTAGTTGTAGGATGATGTATATTTATTTTGGGCAATCTTTCTCAACCAATCATTCCTTGGATGTGTAGAAATGAAACTGGTCTGGGAGGTACCAGTGCCTGCTTAAGAAATTCCTCTAAACTGAACCCTTATTGACACCTGTCTTTTTTTATGAAGCTTCTTGTTCTCAAGATTGTCTTAATGGAGCAGTTTGCACAAAGACAGGAGTTTGTGACTGCGAGACATTTCAGGCACAGGGACAGCGCTGCCAAATCAGTAAGTTCCATGAGAAGGTATGAAGCACTTTTATCATAGGTATATTGCAAAAGGATTCAATCTCATATTTTAAGAATTCAATTTTGCAAAGATGTAAGTACTGTTAAGCCTAAATGTAACTTGTCATTGTGATTCTGGATCATCCTAGACATTCTTTTAACTGGTTAGACTGCTAGGATTTTTTTTAAAGGCTTTAAAGGGGTTTTTAAGTGTTTGGGACATCAGTTCTTCAAGGTAGCCTAACTCAGGAAACAGAGTCTGAAGGAACCAAAAGAACTCTATTTTACTATGTAACGTATAATTATTACAGAATCTTGAAAGTCTGCCAGCTTCCTTCTGCCCTCTCTAATGCCACATAGAATCATGGTGGTGTTACTTTAAGTCTCTTAAAGTATGTTTACTACTTTCTCAGGATTGAATTTTCATTTACAGACTCTTTCATGAATTAATGGCTCTTACATTCCTTCCCCAACGCTATCCCACACACCACCTGACTGCAACCCTTTGTAACTGAACAGATGCAGAGTATGAATCTCTGAGGCTGTGTGCAACACAAAAGCTTGAACTCAGTCCCCAACGATTTACCATTACAATAATTACCAATTTGTATTTAATAAAAGTGGGAAATTGTCACAGGCAAGTATTAAAGAAAATAATATGGAATCTTTAAGTTTCAGTTATGGTCCCCAATCTCTTTTGGAGATGCCACCGAGCACATAATTCAGAAGTCAAAGGTTATCCTCATCTTGGAAAATTTTCTGCAGTATTCTAGTGGTACACCTCAGAAATCATATTCAAAATAGTTGTCCATGGTTCCCACTCCTTCATCTTTAGACTCCGAGATTAGCTATATATAAAACAATAGTACCGCATTTGCTACATTCATCATTCATTTTACTAGCAGATGCATCCATAGAGGAATGGAAATTGCTTGCTGTCATGCAAGCCTGGTCCCTTATTATTTATATTGTGATGCCACACTCACATACAAGACAGAAGGGTTTGTGGTACCATGGTACTATACTGTTTGTGGTGACAAGCTTTCATAATTTTAACATTTTTGCAACATTCTTGCAAAAGCCTCTGCTTAGAATAAATTCCAATTTAATTCTGAAAAAGCTCAATTTGCATAGATAATCTTCACTATTTTTTCATGCACCAGTGTTTTCATGTCATTGCAATATTCCTGAAGAAGCAAGGTGAAAAGATGCCAGCTCTTTTGAGAAAGACAGCTACTGCAGGAAATAGTCAGGAAGTTAATATAGTTATAACATTATCTAGTTATACTTTAATTTGTCTTCAGAGCATATTTTATCGAGTTTCCTTACTTTATTTTTATTTATTTAAATTTCCATCCATAGGTTCTTTTTAAACATCTGATTTAATTGTGATGTTTCATGTGTTTGGTTTTTTTTTTTACAACATAATATGATGAATATCTTTGGAATGGGCAACACTCATCTGAAATGATTGTTTCTGCTGGCATGGCTTGCAAACAAGTATGTTTGTTTTCTTTAGTTCCAAACATTGGCAAAGACAGAGGTGGGATTTGCAAATCATGGGGGCAATACCACTTTGAAACATTTGATGGCATCTACTACTACTTCCCAGGAAACTGTTCATATATTTTTGTGAAAGATTGCAGTGATCCAGAACCTCAGTACACTGTGTGGGTAAGATTTGAAATTGGGTCAAAAGGGATCTGAAAAGAGCAGGCTCTTTTCTGTCAATTATGTAAGAGATTCCTCTGTACTGTGTAACTAAGCTGGTTTAGATTATGATATGGAAAGAGAAAGAATTATTTCTGTTCTTTGTTCACTTACTATTCTGTGGTTCAGTTTGTGTTCATGATTCCATTCATTGACCAATTAACAATTATTTGGTTCTGAGATCAAAAAGCATTCCAGGCAGCCAAAGGATAGGAAATTGGGGAAGTGATAAGTATACTTTAATTATATTAGTCAATATTGTTTCTAATATTATAGAAATATTCTATAATATATTATAGAAATATTTTCATTACCCATAATCCCTAGACATTGGTCTGAATTCTTATACGCGTTTCATTTTGTAACCTTCATATGGATTTGATAGAATTTTGTTACTGCTAGATCTAATTTTGAATACATTAGGTAGATGACAGGGATTTAATAGCCTACATTTATCTAGTAGATTGGAAAGATAGGTGTATTATCTATAAGGTTTTCAACCACACAAACATTTTTACAAGAAAAAGGTACCAGAAGATTTCCTTACTGAGGGGCACATAAATCCATTCAGATATTCCCTAATAGATTGCAGATGATTGCAGATGATAAAATGGCTGTCTGTAGTTTTCCTTACTACTCCTGGATGCCAATTAGTTGATTCTACTACTCTAGGCTGAACTATTACACTCATTGTTTTTTTCTTTTCATCATGTGAATTCAGCATTATTAGTTTTTTGAAATATTAATATATTCTATATTGCCATAGAATATCTTATGTGAAGATTAATAAAAAATGAGATCAGAATCAGCATTGAATCAAATGATGATCAAAGAATTTTGAAGTTCTGAAATTAGAAAGCACACATATTTAAAATCCTCAGATTAATGTTCATAATACTATTTTGATATTCCCTGAATTACTGGTGTAAGGGCATATTTTATCCGATTGCTTAGCAAGAACAATAGTAAAGCCCATTCTAAAGCCATGTTTCCTATAGCAAAAAAGTTTAAGGTTGCATTAAGACTGCATGTAACAGTATTATTGAATAACTGTTTTAGGTTGGCAGCAAATTTAATCATGTTCTAATTAGTAATAGATCTATCTATCTGTCTGTTTGTCTGTCTTATTATCATCAATCATCTATCACCTATCATCTAACATCTAACATCTGTCACAACATTTTAGTACTTTCATATCTTCACAAAAATATACGTACATAACAAATACACAAATGGTTAACCTGGTATGGAGTGGGTATTTTTATTAGACAATTCAAGATGAATATTCTGATAAGCAGAGTTGAACTTTTAAACACATAAGTGTCAACCCAAGCAGAGTTTTCAAGGTTAAAATCGGCACCTTGAGTTGGATCTGTAACCCCCTTGCTAATCAGTAGAGTAATCTCAATGTAGGTGTTACACTTCTAAACCTATTTTTATGAAACCTCAATTCTGAAGAGTGCATATGATCTGATAGTGGAAAATGTACCCACCATATATTATACATGTTAATATGCATACATTTTTCTTTAGAGACATGTACACTAAATATGCTATTGAAAAACTGCTCCAAATATTTCTAGTTTGCTTCTTTTGAAAAATAAATTGCATAAAATAAGTTTTACATACTTAAAAATATATTGTTATGTTTTATATATCTATTTCTTCTCTTTAAGATTAATAATAGTCCTCACTGTGCTGGTTCAGTGTATTCTTGTTTACGGTCAATAAGCTTGTTCGTTTCAAATCAGGATGAAATACACATATCGGGACATGATGTTAGAAAGGGTAGAATCAGGTAAAAACAATTGAAATGTTTTCTTATGTTTCTTAAAACAACTAAAGTATTCAGAGGAAAATTATTAAGTTATTTGTCTTATCGTGAAAGTTTGATGATGAAAATATTCAGTTCTGGTTGACATGAAGTCACAAAACCTAGAATGGAATTTCTGTTTTTCCCTTTCAGGGTTACTAGCAAGATTCTGTGAGATTATAGCCAACCAGCTAAGAAAGGGAATCTCACAGATGCTAGCTGAATAACATTGAAACAATATTATAACAAATGTTAATATTTGTATTATATAAAAATAAAAATGGATTCAAATAAAAAAATTAAATGCATTTGTTATAAGTTGCATTTTATGTACAAAAAGGTAATTTCAATATTATATTACTATGATTAACTTTTTTAAAAAAGAAACATAATATTTTTATGGGTAAAATATAGCAAGATAATAGCTAGCTGACATCTTTAAATTACAGTTTATTTTATTTTTCAGGTTGTCTTTGCCCCAAACAGTTGGAAATATTTTCATTGAGAAATTAGCAAATTATATTTTGGTGAAAACTACATTTGGCTTTTCCCTAGCTTGGGATGGAAACTCTGGGATTTACATTAAATTGACAGAAGAACACAAGGGAAAAACATGTGGTCTCTGTGGAAATTATAATAACAACACATCAGATGATCTCATATTACAAAGTAGTAAGCATGCTAAAATATATGATGATAAACCCAACCATTTTCTTGTATTCTACTTATTTGTAATTGTCATCAGAGAATATTACTAGGCTATTGAATCTGCTGTGGATGGTAATCGCATATATTTTGCAAGTGAGGTGAAAACTATATAATTATTTAACAGTGATATAATGTATTCAAGGTTCATAATGTCATTATGATTCTTATGACTTAATCAGTGGTGTTAATACCACTTTATAACGCCTTGGTAAGGCCACACTTGGAATACTGCATCCATTACACAATGTAAAAAAGATGTTGAGACTCTAGAAAGAGTACAGAGAAGAGCAACAAAGATGATTAGGGGAATGGAGGCTAAAACATAAAGAACAGTTGCTGGAATTGGGTATGTCTAGTTTAATGAAGAGAAGGACTAGAGGTGACATGATAGCAATTTTCCAATATGTCAGGGGGTTGCCATAAAGAAAAGGGAGTCAAGTTATTCTTCAAAGCATCTGAAGGCAGGGCAAGAAGCAATGAATGGAAACTAATCAAAGAGAGAAACAACCTAGAACTAAGGAGAAATTTCCTGACAGTTAGAACAATTAATCAGTGGAACAACCTGTCTTCAGAAGTTGTGATGCTGGAAGGTTTTAAGAAGAGACTGGACAACCATTTGTCTGAAATGGTATAGGGCAGAGGTAGGCAACCTTGGCTCTTTTTTGACTTGTGAACTTCAATACCCAGAATTCCTGAACCAGCCATGCTGACTCAGGAATTCTGGGAGCTGAAGTCCACAAGTCATAAAAGAGCCAAGGTTGCCAACCCCTGGTATAGGGTTTCCTGCCTGAACAGGGGGGTTGACTAGAAGACCTCCAAGATACCTTCCAACTCTATTATTATTATTATTATTATTATTATTATTATTATTATTATTATTATTATTATTATTATTATTATCATCATCATCATCATCATCATCATCATCATCATCATCATCATCATCATCATCATCTGCCTATTGCAAATAAGGACAGGTTTTGAAATGGCATAAACTGCAAAGACTAATGAAGTGAATTTGTGTGTATGGCAAAATTCAAACTGGATGTTTCTTAGGTGGTCTTGTCCAACATTAATAAGATATATTAGTATCAGCTTTGAATATAATAACTCCATGTCAAGGTTCAAATTGATGTGATGGCAGACATGTTATCTATTTTAAAGGAAGTATACATAATACGCATGATTTACAATCTAGGGATCCATCATTTGAATAACTGCACTTTGAATATCCTATTGTGTATGCTGGGCTATATATAAAATTTATGTTTTTAAATAGGTGACTATACAGAAGATATAGCTAAATTTGCTAACAGCTGGGCTATACAAATCCCAGATGATGCAACCTGTGAAGCTATTGCATCTAGTTTTCCTAGTCCTTGCAACATTGATACAGAATCTTACGAGGTAAGCAGTTTAGGTTGCAATTTAGTATAAAATATTTATTTTTATGGGCCTTGATTTCAAGAGACACAAGTAAAAGAAAGTTTTGGGGAGCAGCTTTTCTCTTCTTTCCCCTTGAAAAACGTACTTGGAAGGTTGGAGGGACCGTCTTTGACCTATGAGGAATGACACACTAGAGTCGGAAGTATCTCACAGAACATCTTGCATTCTGTTTCGGCAATGTACACAGGATAGTTCAGGTCATATCTCTACAAGAAACACAACTGATATAATAAAAAGTCTACTGGCATTTAAAAGAGTTATTAGGTTAGGTTTATAAATATAATATCCTTGGATGGGAGGGAATATTTTGCATGTTTAAACTCCCTTTTACGACCCCGTAATCCCTTAATTTGGGGTAGAGTTGAGGCGACTGGATGGAGCTAAGCATTTGCTGGCTGGATGGCCTTTCTCACACCATGCAGTTCGCAGCAGATTTTTTTTTTTTTTGCACCCTAGGAGAGAAACATCAGCCACTACCTAGGCTTGAACTCTCAACTTTCTGAGTGGGAAGAGAGAGCTTTCACCACTAGGCCAACATGCCACTCGAATTTTTTGCATGTTTAATTATATATATATATGTAGGTATGTATATATCTCAATACAATTTTCATTCTACATATAGAGTATCTACTTCAAGTGCCAAATACTCCTGCACTTTCCTTTTCTAAGTTGTCATCAAAGCATAGATCCTTATCCCTACATTTCCAGCTGCATGAATGACCTATGTAGGTAAGCTGAATATACTTTTTTATTTTGTTTTGCAGGCTTATTAGTCATCATTATTGTTATTTTGCCTTTCTCTACTCTAACACAGAGGAACACATCTACTGTAATGTCTGTTAACTACAGTAAGAGTGAAAGAAATGGCCTCTTGACTTGCAACAGAATAGCTGGAAATGAATTACTTCCAAAGTATTCCTAGTTTAGTGCTAGTTTAGTTATTCCCTCCCTCCCTCCCTGTGTATCACAGTTCTCCTTCCTCCAACTTTCCCCCCCAAAATGATAGTCATCTGTAAGGGTAAGCTGATAAAATGTGGCAATTGTGATACAAAGTCCTCCCTTTTGTGTGCAACTCATAATACAAAAGGGCAGAGCTTGCACTGTCGTGCCACAATGCACCCTTAATCTTTTTGGTATCCTTGTGATTCAGAATTGATGTCTGTGTCTCAATAACCTGTGGGCTAGATTTGATTGCGAAAAATGACTGGTTCAAAGTTATATGTTCTGTGGTTGAAGATGGGCTTGAACCTGGGCTTCCCTTCACAATGCAAGGAAAAAGCAATGAGTGGTTTTGTAAACCAGATATTGGAAAAATGTGGACTGAAAGGTAATACTCTCCTTTCCTGGTTAAGATGATTCCAAAGGCCAATTTTCAGAGGAGGATTACATTTCCTAGTGGATTTTCTATGTGGATTTTGATTAATAAATTTATTTTCTGTGCTGGTACTTACCTAAACAGAACCAATACTCATTTTTCTGAAACATTTAATGACTGTTAGTGAATATAGACAATATAACAATGTTTGTTAATTCTTCCATTTAATTAACATTGGTTAATTAATCATTAATAGGTAAATAAGATCCAAGCTAATATACATAAATTATATTATATATAGCCCAGGTTTAAGTCTTATAGGTTTTCAGTTTTGTTGTCCAAGAATTAGCCTCTCAAAAGTCCTCAGTATTAACACTGGGTTCTGTTCTTTAACAAGTAATACTTTTTGTTTGATTCTGCTTACCTTTTTTTGGAATGAGACAGTTTTAAACATTTTCTTTCACTTCTTTTTCATTTTTCTCTTTTGATCTTCCCTGTCATTCAGTTGCAAAGAAAAATACACACACACACGCACACACACACACACACACATATATGCCTCACAACCTCTTTATGTAGGGAAAAGATCTGAAATAAAAACATAGCTACATTTGTCTTTTGTGACTATCCATATTTGGGGAAGCTATACTTCGAACATAAATGAGGGAGGGTTTTTTTCTTGAAGCTTTCATTACAACCAAATCTATTATCAAAAACAAATTGGTTTTAAAATTAGATTTTTAATAATATATTGTCTTTTCAAATAATTTTTATTCCTAAGAATTTTCTTTTACTTTCATTATAGTTTTAGATCGTAGGTTACTGCTCTGGCATACTAGACAAGAATATAGTTGTCTTTGAATAAAACTCCATTAAGAATTGCTTTTTGAGGTGTATAGTTGAAGTACTCAATCTTTCTTTTGAAATTAGAAATTAGTCTAACTTTGCAGAGATAGTTTAAACTTAAGATGTTTATGGAGATTCTCTTGGATGAAAAGCGGAATGTCTTCAAGCAAAAACAAAGAAAGCCCAGATGCCTTTTGAAAAATAATCTTTGGGTTAAACTTAAAGAGTGCTCTCTTGATTTTCAGATGCTGCAATAGTACAGTTTTAAGTGACTTCTCTTACAGTATCTCTAAAGCATCAGCAGCCCTCCAACTTGTAAAGCTTGTCCTTCTTTAGGGCTATCTCAGCTCAATGATGGCTGAAATTTGCTATAAATCTCTGCTGGAATCTTAACTTATTTAACACATTTATTATACTTAGTGAAAAGTGAATAATCAATACATAAGCATGTACAATAACTAACCAGAAGTTTCATTTTGCTGTTTCAGAAAGGATGATGATGAAACCTATTGCCGAGCAGTAACAGAATATGCTCGCTCATGTTCACATGTAGGCTATCCTATTAGAGATTGGAGAGATGACTTTCCAGCCTGTAGTAAGTGCGTTTTATTACTTTGATCAATCAAAAATTAGTTTCATGATGTTAAACAAAAGCAAAAATATTTATTTAATATATTAAATCACTGGACTGTAATGGGTAGCATATTGCAACTGTTCTACAAAAGAATGGAACCACTTTAATCAACAGTCCTACATATTTTAAAATTTTGCTTCATAACCAGAACATTTCAGGGTATGAAAATGATTCAGGGTCATGTTAAATAAGCTATATAAACTCAACAGCATTTTTAAACTTTTAAAAAGTTTTATATATAACTCTTCATAAGTCTCAAAATGATTTAAATTTCAGGGTGTCTTTTTTGTGTCTCTGGTCTCTGACTATAATAAACATTGACTTGACTTAATGTGTGCTATTATTTTTAATTATAAACATGTACATTTCTGTGTCTTAATATTCATCTTACTAAGACTTAATATATAGATTCTTTATTCTAAATTTGATGGCTTTGGCAAAGTAAAATCTTAATTTAGAAAGTTATTTATATATTTAACCATCATTTTTAAAAGAAAATAATGCATACTTTTTCTCATTAAAGTGAAGTATACTGGAGTATAATCATTATTACCTAACTTATTATTTTAGCTGACAGTTGTGAAGATACTTTTATTCACCGGGATTGTATTAGCTGTTGTCCACCAACCTGTACTTTTGAGAAAGACTGTCTAGGTAGTAATCTCCATTGCTTAGATGGATGCTATTGCCCAGATGGTAAGTGAACTTTCATCAGATGAATTATTTTAATAATAAAGTTTCTGTCTAGCAAAGAACTATTTGTCTTATATCTTTAGAATTTACCATAGTTTTTAAGGAATTAAATTTTTATTAAATGTGGTTTTTCTTAAAACATTACTAATAAATAAGAAATGAACTGAAATACAGACCATTATATTCTATTCTTAGTTCAGCTTTCCAGACCTCTTTCCATCAGTCTCTGCAAGAGTTTATTGTAGTATGCAGTAGTAAGGCCACTATTTCATCTCATTTAGATTTGAAGGAATATCCATTGACAGTATCAGATGCAGACTGGGTAATTCATTACATAATTATTTAACTTCACTCTGAGCTATACTTTGTACATATTTAACATGTACTATCTTATATATTGTGATTTCTTTACATTTTTGCAACCTTTTTATTTTTACAAACTAGGCCTTATAATGGACAATGGAACTTGTATTTCTGCATCAGATTGCCCATGTGTTTATCATGGGACAGCTTTCCCTGTAGGTTCAACAATTGAACAAGAATGTAGTAACTGGTATGTAATTGTCTCTCTGATTTGTGTGTCTTGCCAATAATTGCTCTGTTTTATGGAGAACATGAAATTTACACCACAGTTCCTACTGTGGAATAGGACAAAGAAGGGAGGCTGTATGAAAATCATTTATTGACTTTGACATAATAGTTTGAACTGGTGGTAGAAGAAATCTTAAGCACACCAAAGAATGAACCATTCATATATTTATCACCTGATTATAAGTGAACATTAAGACCTCTAAACTGGATTGAGGTTCTAGCACTGCATGGTGATCTTCACCCTTTCACCCATTTTGTACAATATCACTCCTTTTTAAACATTGTGGATCCATCCTATCACATTTTACTTTATAGCTTTAGTACCCACATTAAAGTTGCAACCAGGTAGGCTAGT
>NW_015386442.1:557798-572586 GCF_001527695.2 Protobothrops mucrosquamatus | reverse complement strand
AGAGAGAGAGAGAGAGAGAGAGAGAGAGAGAGAGAGAGAGAGAGAGAGAGAGAACTGTATTCAATTTAAGTATAGTTTCTTTGTCTTTTTTATTTATTAACCTGAAATCTTAAATATGTGTGTATATGTGTTTGTATACATATGCACATATACCAAAAAACCTGAGAAGGTAAACTGCAAAATCAATTTAAAACATAAAATATAATAAATGAATCAATATTGTCCATCATTAAAATCTTGTCCAAAAGGGTTAGTTTTGAAAACAAATCATTTTACCATGGACATTAAATGAATCATACAGTCATTAAGGAAATCCATTTTCCCCAATTGATATTGTTTGTTGGAAACTGACTGGGAAGGTCACAAATCATGACTATGTGACCACAGGATGCTGCCACAGGTTGTAAATGCTGGCCAGTTGCGAAGCATTCGAATTGCATTCATGTGACTGCAGGCAGAGTACGATGGTTGTAATTTCAAGGACAGGTTATAAATCACTTTTTTTCAAGGCCATTGTAACTTTGAACCATCGTTAAATAAATGATTGTTCATTCATTTACTTATTGCTGCATAAATAAGTAAAAGTACATTTATTTTTCCAATTGCAATCTATAACTACTTGAGTGCATGGAAGATCTTGAAAGATGCCTAAGACTAAATATCTTCTTGGGTGATCTTGAAAATCTGACCAGGATCAGACAAGAGACTATCTGGAAATCCCCAGGCTGTAGCCTGGACAAGAACTCAAATTAATTACAGGAGAAGACAACGTAAAAACAATTCTGATTTGTTAAAATCCATTTCTTATATGGATCTCTCCATGAAACCACCAGGAGACTTAAAGAACTGCTCTACTCAAAAAGGGACATTATCTTTAGCAATGAGCTTCTATGAGCCTTGAATTGCAAATTAGAGTATTTTTGAAATTCTCTTGAACTTTAACTTGTGGCATGTCTTGGAATAACTAAGCTTTCATTAGTGCATGTCAAATAATGTTAAAAGGATAAAAGAAAATTCACATTGTGTAATGAAGGCTAGAAGAGCAATACATTGTGGCAATGAAGGCACTTTACATTTGCTTTATAGTTTCTAATTTATCTTTGGTTCTATGCAATACAGATATTAGAAACTGCATGCAGATATTCAATATCTACATAAAATCACTGGGTGAGATCATCCCTGGTTTGAGGTTCAGGATCATCAGTATTCTGATGATACTCAGTTATATCTTTCAGCCTCAGGGCCAAAGTCTTGTACCTGGAGACTATGTGGGCATTAATGGAAAGAAACCAAGTCTGGCTTAATCTGGCTTAATCCTACCAAGACTGTTGGGACCACCTAGGCCTGGGGATTTTCCATCATTATGCTAAAATGGATTGCCATTCCCCATTCTGGAGTGGTGCACAACTTGTTGCCTTTCCTCAATATCCATCTGATGAACCTGTTCTGTCCTCTCCTGGATTCAGACAATCACTCATGCCCTAGTTATCTCAAGGCTTAAACTGTGAGTTATACCGAGTTTATAGGACAGTATATATTCTCCTCTTATTAGAGAGATTGCCAGGGAGGGCAGACAATTTTTATGTAGGCTTTCTCCTCCAGGACTCAAACCCTTCTATCACGCATGCAGTGGCAAAATACTGTGTTGCGGCAATGTCCACAAGAAAAAAATTGGTTACAGATCTATAGCCGTCAACTTGTGGCAATTTTTTGGAGATATCTCTACTAATGTTTGGAACATTATATTTACTCACACACTAATCGGCTATCCACTCACGTAAACTAGGGAGTGACCCTGATGTATTTTCTTAACCGGGACGTTATTATTTACTATTAATGTTAGTACTATATTATTATTATTATTATTATTATTATTATTATTATTATTATTATTATTATTATTATTATTATTATTATTATTATTATTATAATATATTGTAAAAAGTGATGGCTATTGCTGGTCTACGACCGTAATAAAGTTATTTGTAATTGTTTGTAATTGTATCTCAAGGCTTAACTATTGCAATAGTGTTTACATATGTCTGCCCCTTGAAAATTACTCAGGAGTTTCAGCTGGTTCAGAACGCAGTTTGGGCAGTGATGGACATGCCTTGATATGCTCCTGTGACACCTCTGCTCCACAAGCTGCACTGGTTGCCACTCAATTCAAGAAAGATACTAATTATTACCTATAAATCTCTAGATGGTATATGGCCCAGTTATTTGTGGCCTATCTCCCATGGTTTCTGTATGGCTAGTATGAGCAATGTGCTCCAGGTCCCTTCTATTAAACAATGTAATCTTTCAGAACCCAGGAAACTCACCTCCTCCACCTACCTCTGGAATTAGGCTCCCCCCCCAAGATCTGGAGAGGTCCTACTCTAGAGGTGTTCTGGAAGGCCTTAAAGACCCAGCTGTTCTCTCAGGCCTTGAGATAGGGTGGATGAGACCCTCCTATTTGAAATATTGTCTGTATTCATTGGTTTGCCATCTTACAGCTACCATGTAAATCTTTTTGGATTTATTCTTATTTTATTTGTTTTTACTAATTTTTTATGTTGCCATTCAGTTGTAATGTTGCTCTTTAGTTTATGTTATTCTTTTAGTTATGTTGCTCTGAGAATTGGTTGGAGTCAAAGAGCACTGAAATCAAATAAAAAAATAAAAAATAATACACTTTTCAATCTTTAAGCTGAATGTTTAATTGTTGGTGAATCCCATTTCACAACTTTTGATGGTCGCCATTATACCTTTCTTGGGAGCTGTCAGTATATTCTGGTAAAAGGCACCGGGAAAGACAAATTCACACTCACGTTACAGAAAAGTCCCTGTGGACAGGTAAGTTGGCAGTTTAATTAACATTTTGTGTTAATAAATAAATCCCTATACATCTAATTCAAAGAAATCCAAAAAATTACTTAAGAAGATTAGTGATTAAAAAAAATCAGTATTTTTCTTGATATTGAGTGTCTTGTATGATCTGAACCTGGGTTTTGTTTCAACTGTAAGCACCAGCTTTGTAAAAGCAATTGTGCCTTTTACTTTGATTAAATCCTTTTACTGTGATTAAATCTACAGGGTTTTTCATTCATGCATGATTACACAAGCATCTACATATTTGGTTACAGTCTGACCAGGTGTCTTAGACGGATAAATGCTCTTGGTGACAGGTCTGAACAGCTTGGTATATTGCCAACCAGATAAGAGCATTTGAAGCTGACTGAGATATTTATTAGATACTTTATGTGCTCTTTTCTTGGAACAATAACTCTGGAAGCCCAGAGTATATAAAAATATTTGAACAAGCATTTAAAATGATGGTTAAAAATCTGGTATATGCTGAATGCAATATTTGAATTATTTTAAAATTATTTTAGTTGATTAACTGAAGTGATTGTGTTCCAAGAGGGAGAAAAGTTAGCTGTGATGCTTTTTAATTAAAACTGGTTATGTTTTGTGGGAAGTCAGCCCCCCCAAGAAGGAAATATTTAAAAAGGCAGATTCCCCCAAAGTAATAATGGGAGAAAAATCTTAGACAGAAACCAGCCCCAAGCAGAAACTCAGAAACCAGCTTTTATAAATGCAGATTTGATAATCCTATTCAGAAAGGTTGGAGCCAGGAAGCTTGAAGTGATGAGATTAGAAAGACAAAGACCTTAAAATCTACATACCCCACCCAAACTCTAAAGACATGACCTTTAGGACATAATAGGATTAACTCACCAATACCAGAAAGGCACACTGAACCTCAGGTCAAAGTTCATGCCACAGGAACAGGAAACAACCCCAAAAGCCCAAGAAGGTACAAAACCCCACCACTCCCAGTTACATGTGGTCAGCTTTCCCAGAGCCATGCTTCTGTCTGGCTCTGCTCTTCAATAAACTACAACCTTCTTTCTAAAGCAGTCTCCATTTTGTTTATTCCCGGCTTGGACTGGACCCTGATGAAGATTTTTCTTTCAACAGTTTCAATAGTTTTAATTGTTTTAGTTGCTTGTTTTACTTATTTGTATTATGTACATTATGCTGTGTTTTCATTTACATTTTGCATCTCTAATTTGCAGTGTATGTCAATTTTCATGAAGTGACATTTTGCTTTATTAATAATTGTACTTTTCTTTATAATTCTAAACTGAACTTTCTTTTACTCCTATCAAGAGCTCATAAAACTCTTATACTAGTGCCTTACACTAGCATTTAATTCATCATTTTGTTTTGAAAATCACCATGTCACTCTCTGTCACGGAAATCAACTTTTCCAAACTCTGAGGCCTGGGGAACTCTAGGCCACCATAAGTCTCAGGCCGGCATAACTGTTAGCTGTTACTTTTTCAGTCTGAGCTTATACTGTTCAATATTCTTAGCTAGATGGTACATATACATTACAATCATAAAGGCAGTTCAAGATTAATCTAAAATGTAGTAAGAATAAATTTTGGGGTGTTGGTGAGGAGAAAAGTAAAATAAAAATGGAATATAATACAGATTAACAACATTTGCTCTATATGTTCCTTTTCCCATAAGACTCAGCCCTCCTCTTCCTTTGGTTCATACAGAGCATTGATTATGATTGCATTCAATCTTTGACGCTAATTTTTGAAGACGACATAAGCAAGCAAGTGACTCTCTTCCGGGGTGGTGAAATACAGTACAGTTCCTTCAGCCAGGGATTCACCCTAAATGGTAAGATACAATTTATTATTCATTAGTTAATTATCCTCATGTACCTAAATTCCTTTTAATATACTGATTTAACTAAGCTGTTTCTGAGAAATAAATGTATTATCATGTAGTTTGCCACCAGCCCCTTGTGCCCGGCTGCATTGGGCAAAATACAGAGTCCTCTCCTCCTTTTGCTGGAGATCAAACAAGCTCCATTGTTTTAAAAATAAAAGCAAAATATTATTGAAGTCTTTTGGAAAAAGCAGATACAAAGCCACTAGTCCAAGCATGGTATGAAGACTCAGAGATTTCCAGAGGATTCTCCAATGAATGCAGCTGTTTCCTGCAATATGGTTCTGAACATATTTTCACAAAAAGAAAATTGATCAACACTACCTTTTAAATGAATTAAAATGAATTTATAATTCAAACCTTGTAGCTTCAGTAAACTTCTTATTCAGTTTAGGAGTCAAGGATTGATTCAAATTAAATAGCTAGACCTGATTGGTGACATGAACTGAACTAGTTGGTTGTCTTACAGTATTCTATGTGGCAAAACAGTTGAGTTAGGACAAATATTGTAGTTATAAGCCATCTCTTGTTGCAGTTAATTGCTGTATTATACTTCAATCACAGAGTCACCATTGATATTTCATTCATTCATGATGGTCCACGGTTTTATATTTCTGTTTAGAAAAGCAAAAATAGATTAAACACTTTTCATAGTTTTCTCTTGTCATGATTCTTTAGTATGTCACACTTGTCCTTGTGGAAAAATCTAGTGTTTCACTTAATATATAGGAATTATATATTAGCTGCAAGCAATTATTCTATTTAAAGTCATTTGAGGCTGCATTAAGTACTGAGCTTCTTGCATTTTAGGAGGTTCATAAAGACTTTGGGGAAAATCACAGTCATTTTTAATTCTCTTTAGTTCTTTTTTATTATAGGAAAATGAGGTCATGAGTGCAAAGTTATCTGTTTGCAAAAAATTCAGTTTTTCAACAGTTGATTTATAAAGTGTTAGCTGAAATGTGCAGATTTTGAATGTTTGTTATGGATAATCTCAAAAGAATCAATAAGACAATGGAACTGTTTTTGTTCAAAGATGTACATCAATTGAGTATATATTAATGTTTCCATTTGAATGGAAAGAATGTTCAGAAAAGTCAAATACTCACCCAATGTTTCCATAGAAAAAGAGGGGATAACAGCAGATTTTTGTATAGCTCCACCAAGAACCACCTCCCATGATGTTCTGCAGAATCCAATGGAAGAGGGCAATAAAAAGGAATGTGTGGTGAAACAAGTAAAAAATAGAATCAATAATGGGTTCGGAATGGATATGGATTGAATCAAGTCAACAATGAGTTCTAGTGAACATGGCTGTCCAGTTCAACAAAGTATATTGAAATGGTTTGACAATATATAGAGAACAAATGAATATTACATCACAAAAGAAATATATAAAGGAAGAGTGAATGGGTCAAGAGGAAGAAGACTGAAAACTTGTAGCTGAACAGAACTGCTGAGATTTTAAAAAACAAAAAAATGTACTTATTAACAAACTAGAGACACTGAAGCATAAACATGGTGGAAGCAATTATGATTTGCAAGACTAGACAACTATGAAGCATAGTGAATGGTTTGGGAATATAAACAAGATTTAACCATATTTCCTTTCCTCTTTTTTGTTCTCATATTTTTAGTTTCTTTGCTTGCTATTTCTTATTCCTTTTTTCCACATTGCATACAGGTAGTCCTCAATTTATGACCACAATTGGGACCAGAACTTTTGTCCCTAAGAAAGATATTTGTTAAGTGAGTCATGCCCAATTTTATGATGTTTTTTTGCTGTGGTTGTTAAGTGAATCACATGAATGTTAAGTAAATCTGGCTTCTTCCATTGACTTGCTTGTCAGAGCTAGCTAGGAAAGCAGCAAGTCATGTGATCCTGGGACACTGCAACTGACATGAATATATGCCAGTTGCCAACCACCTGAATTTTGATCACATGACTATGGGGAATGCTGTGACAGTCATAAATACAAATACCAATTGTAACCAACGTTTTTCAAAACCTTTGTAATTTCAAACAACCACTAAACAAACAGTTGAAAGTCAAGGACTACCTGTAATACTGCTTATTCCCAAAAAGAATAGTGTAATGGGTATGAATCTATGTATGCATATAGAATTTAATTCTTTTTCTGTTATATTCAGGATATATGGAAGTACAGAATCTGTCTTCATTGTTTGTGCAGTTAAAAACTAAATTTGGTTTAAAAATCCAGTTTGCTAAAGATGGCAAAAGAGTGTATATTCAACTCAGCGCTGAGTGGAAGAGCAGAACGATGGGTCTCTGTGGAACTTATAATGGAAATCTGAGAGATGATTTTCTGTGAGTTGGATTTATAAAGTTACTCCATTATTGATTTACAAGTGAATAATTCTGGTCATTTGCATTGGTTAAAATATAAAATGCAGGCTGTACCTTGTTACAAAAAAGTTTAACCATTTTTTAAAATTCAAAGGAGCCATATTTTTTTGACAGATATAATATTTCATTTATAAAAATAATCCCACTGTAGATATAAGGTAAAGGAAAAAAAATAAACGCATCTAAAATTACAAAAGGCAATAAAAATGTTTTCAGATAGAACAGATTAAAGCCATTTTAAAGGAGAGCAAAAATAACAGCCTCAGACAAGAGCCAGCAGCACAATTCAACTAATGTTTAATTGATCAAAGGAAACTGCAGTTGGCAAGGAAAGTTATAAATTTAAACACAAACTTCAAATAAGCAGGGAAGGAATTCCATGTTTTCTTTTTCACTAGCACTCTGACATTATCAGTATATTATAGCAATTAAAAATGACTTTAGGCACTCTTTTTACCAATCTTTGACTTATGCTGATGGTCAACAGAATGTACTGGGGGGAAAAGTAGCAATTGAAGCATTACAAACTTGGACAAAAGTAGTTGCCTTGTTTGTTTTTGGTACACCTTTAAGAATATTTTTCAATTTTTATTTTAATGTATTTGTTCATTTCTGATAAGACGTCTTGAATTAGAATTGTTTGTTATGGACATAGTTTTGTTTTTAGGAGTTGTATTTACAGTGTCTTCCATACTGCACCATATATAGGATTATATTATTGCAGTTTTAAAAGGCAGAGAACGTTTATGTAACCTTCTAAACGCAAAGTATTCTTGAAGATGGTGATAAAGATTCTCAATCATCCAGGCAGCATTGTCTGGAAGTTGGGCCATGGCAACTGGACTTCAAACTGTTTTGGTTTGAAACAATTTGCTGCTTATCCAAGTAGCTGAAGAAGCTACTTGGATAAGTAGCAAAATGTTTCAAACCAAAAAAGAAAACAAGTCCAGTTGCCATGACTCAACTTCTAGTGTTCTGTCAGATGGACACATAAAATTGTACTAAAGGGCTACATAATTAGTCTCATAATAAGCTACGATTATTGCTAATTTGGAACCATTTATTTAAATGGAAGATAAGGCTTGTCTTACTGAAATCCGGATAGGGCAGAGGAGTGTTTTTCCCTCAGGGATGTGGCCATATAGATTTGGGGTTTGCATCAGCTCAGGAGAGAGGAGATGGGGTGACATGTGAAATTCAGGAGATTTGTTGGCATTGAAGAATATTATCCCCCAGATAACTGGGTGTAAGGGAATGCTGTTCTTGACTTTCCTCCCTGTTGCTGGGCCATTGTGAGAAAAATTCTAAGATCGGTAAGACAAAATCATAGATTTACTTGGTGCTCTGGACACAGAACCGAAACAGCACCCATCTATCCATCTATTTATTATCTATCTATCATCTCTATATGATACAGATACACAGACACAGATACAGACACACACACACACACTGAGTCAGTACATGGAGTTCTACAAAGAATATGACATTTGCAGTAGTTCAGAATATAGACTGAGAAACTGGCAAAGTCAACATATGCAACACAGTACAACTAGAAATTTTCAGCTGAAGTTTCACACAGCATGGTCCTCTTTTGGTATTAATATGAAGTCAAATCAATCAATCTATAAAACCATCATGTTAGCACAGAACTTTTCCATATGGGCATATCTCAGAAGACAAAAGAATATTCCAGTATTAAGCATATTTTTCTGGACAGCTTGATTCTTTTGTTTTATCATTCTCGTTTTCCCCCCTAGTTCCCCATCAGGAATGATTGAAGGAACTCCACAACTTCATGCTAATGCATGGAAGATTTCATCAGCATGTCACATGCCTGTCAACATTCCTGTGGTTGATCCTTGCAACATTAACCAACAAAATGGTACACTTCTCATTTATTTTGCGATTTTTAATCTAAATTTTATCATAATTGCATTACTAGATTACAACTCTTTGTAATTGGTAATTACTAGATTACCAAACTCTTGTTTGGTATCTGAATTTTTCCCTACTTTCTGATGTTTTAAAGCAACACTTTCCATTTGTTTACTCATTACTTTAAATAGTCATTGAAGATGTTTTACTACTATGGTTTAGTCCCATTTAGGTCAGTGGAATGGGACTACATTGATATAATTGGATGTATTACATTTTACTCAGCATCTAGTTTTAGAGTAGTATCTATTATTATATTTTTTTGGTTTTGCTTTTACTTTTGGATTTCTATCTAAATAAACTGAATTAATAAAATGTAATAAGCCAAATGTCAAATTTTTCATAGTTGCATATGCATCCCAGTGTGATCTCATCAATCAAGAACTCTTTGCTCCATGTCACATATACATCAGTCCAGATTTATATTACCAGCTATGTCGCTTTGATGCTTGCAAATGTGGGAGAAGTTGCTTGTGCAATGCCTTTGCACACTATGCTTATATTTGCAGCAAGCATGGGATTACTATAGATTTCAGATCTCATGTTTCATACTGTGGTAAGTAACACAGAAATGAGAATACCAACCAGATATGACCTGATCTGAGTTCCTTTATTTCTTGATCAAGTCTATAAGGTGAAGCTGTTGGATCTAAGTAGATATTCAAAATGCATGAGACTGTGTATACTAAAAAGTAGCTGATTTAAGATAGCTTTAACCCAATTTACTGTACCTCTACAGAAGAAGAAACAAGTCTGACACTTTTAGCTTCCTATTGCCTAATAAATATATCTATATGAATATCCCCATGCACATGTACGTTGGTGTTGATGTACTGGGAATGGGGGTGAGTGTGCATACATTTCAAATTAGGTGATTTAAAATGCAGCATGGGCTGATTACTTATATTTCTAACTTGAAATTAGGATTTTTCTCTGAGACCCCATGGGAGAAAAGCTGCCTGCATGTATTAGTGATTAAACACTTTCCCCTGCCATCATGCTGCTAACTGTTGTTTTCTGAGTATCTGTGTTTGTTTGCCACCTATTATATGTAACCAATTTCTCAAGCAAAGTGTCTGGAGGGCATTCTATTCTAACCTAGAGTAGGTTTGATTAAGAAAAAAAGAGAGAAGATTTTGTGCTATATTTTGTATAGAATTTTTGATGTTCCTGTAATTTGATGTATCTCCATAGCAATAGTGTGCAGAAGTGGAATGCTGTATCACCCATGTTCCTCCTTCTGTGAGCACTCCTGTTCTTCCCTTTCTCTTCTGGATGCTTGTGATAATGACTGCGCTGAAGGCTGTAACTGCCCTGAAGGAAAATACTTTGAAGAATCTATTAATTTTTGCGTGCCAATGTAAGCTATAGCAAATTTAGTTAAATGCATTTTTAAGCTAGCACAAAGCCATGCTATTGTGACTGTGTTTAGGAGGAAGAAACAGTGAGGTTTAGCATCATGTCTCTGTTCAATTTCCACATTTTGAAAAGGGTTAGGGTTCAGATTAAAAATGCAAAAGAATGCAACCAACATGATCAGGCAACTAAAACATTTTCCCTATCAGAAAAGGCTAGAACATTTGAGACTTTCATAGTTTAGAGAAAAGGCAACTGAGGAAGAACACAATCAAGGTGTATAAAAGTTTGCATGTATAAAAGAGCCATGGTGGCACAGTGGTTAGAATGCAGTATTGTAGGGTAATTCTGCTGACTGCTAGCCGACTGTCAGCAGTTCAATTCTCATGGGCTGAAGGTTGCCTCAGCCTTCCATTCTTCTGAGGTCAGTAAAATGAGGACCCAGATTGTTGGGGGAAATATGCTGACTCTGTAAACTGCTTAGAGAGGACTGTAAAGCACTGTGAAGCGGTATATAAGTCTAAGTCCTATTGCTAGTGCTATTGCTATGGCCAGGCAAATGTTTCTCTCCAATTCACAAAGCAGAATCAAGTCATCCAATGAAGCTGATAACTAAATTTAGGAACAAAGGGATGCAGTTTTTCATTCAGCATATAATTAACCTGTGTGATTCATTACCACAAAATCATGATGGTAGGAGATAATTTGGATGGCTTTAAAGAAAATTGAATAAATTATTGGAGGACAGTACTGTTGAGATCTATTAGTCTTTAAGTCTTAAAGGTACTCCCAGATGTAGGGGGGGGGTCATCTGTCTCAGAGGTATCTGGTTGGTCACTGTGAGAAACTGGACTAAGATGGCTGTTTTTATGTTCTTAAAAAAATCTCCTACTAGAATTTGCCTCAGCAGGTGGCAGCATCTAGCTAACCTCAGTTGATGCCTGCAGAGCTTCCCAAACCTGAATAAATTATTCAAAACTGAGTAAAAGTGGGGTTTTGGGGGGTAACAACACACAAACCCACTACCCAATCACAACAGGTAGATCATGGAGAGAACTTTCTGATAAGCAGTTTTGGGTAATGAAGGAAAAAAATTGCGAAGCACTGAGATAATTACATGAGTAATTTGAATTCTAGACCTGTTGGCTAGATAGGAGAATCAATAAACAAAGCAGAAGAAATAAATGAAACTTGGGAAAACTACCAAGAAGATTACATCAATGCAGCCAAAAGAAGCCAGATTCAGCTCTAGCATATCTATACTTTTACAAATTTTTGGTGTTGAAAATATTTTAGGACTGTGCATGGCAAAAATCCAAATTACATAGTGGAGCAGAGTAAGCTGTTACTGTTACATTAGGGTGAAGTGGCTGAGTTTAAACTCACGTTGGAGAGCCATAGCATTAATCAGTGTTTGTCCTGTTTTCTGCAGTTGTGAATTACTAAATATACTTTCAGAAATGTGGAGGCCACCTAATTGAGTAAATACCTACCTTCCTGTGCTTTTTTCCTTAAGAACATGGTAGTATTTTTTTTGTAGTAAATAAGATAATCATGGCTGCAATTTTGTATGTCTTAACATCTCTAATTTGTAAAGGTCTTGTACTCTTATACTCAAAAATTATTCTAACATTAAGAACTATTAATTATTTCATATACTCATTGTTATAATACCAATGTTAGTGCAAGTTTGCTAAGTTGTTCCAGTATTTGTTTCTGTGTGCTGGGGTTGGGCTGAGATGCAGTGGGACAAAACACACACACAATCTTTGGTACTTGAACATGGCAAAGTGGGCCATCTGGTGGCCCTTTGAGGACCTCTGGTGATCCATGAATCACACTTGACAATCACTGGCATAAACAACACAGAGAATTATTCTGTTCTATTATGTTTTATTTAGTCTAATGATTAAGAAACAGGGCTACAACTGGGAGACAATGAGTTCTAGTTTACCTTAGACCAGAAAGCTGGCTGGGTGACTTTGGGCCATTGATAGTCTCTCAACCAACCTACCCCACAGGGTTGGTTTTTTTTGGGGGGGGGAATAAGAGGAGGAAGGAATATTAAGTGTACTCACTGCCTTGAGTTATTCATAAAGTAAAAAAGGCAGGATAACAACAAATAAATATGTTTTTGTAAAATTAGGGCTAACTGTCGATGTTATTATAAAGGCAGAAGTTTTCAGCCTGGAGAAATTTTGCCCACACCATCAGGGTCATGGTAAGTTTTGATATCAAGAGTTTCATTTTGACTGAATTTGTAGATTGATGTTTTGTGTATTTAATTTTTGAGTTATATACAGGCCTGTTTTAACTTTATATAAATTTAGCATGTTTTCCTAAATGATGTCTTGCTTTTTCTTACTTAATATTATAGTAAAACTGTAAACTATTATGGAAGAATAAATACTGACCTGTTTTGCTTTCTGGATGCATCTTTCTTAATCACTTCTCTGTATGATTACTAGTACCATACCACTAAACTTGGTATATTTGGCCAAGCATAGGAAAAAGTGTTTTTGTTTATGTTTCTATGGAAATGTAGCTTATTTTAATATATCGTCACTTAATCAATATATATATAATTAATTTAATCAGTATTCATTAGGTTCAAATGATGGGACATCCATTAAAACAAAAATATGAGCAAGATTCTGCAAAGGAGATGTATACTCTATGAGCTATAAAATTGGCCATGGCTTTTATAATTTCTTATTAAACTTTTAAAAAAAATTTCTTTGACCAGCCAATGCCTAAATGGAACAATGAAATGCAATGAAGCAGCAGCTGTCCCTGCAGGTAACTTTCTTGACTCATTTAGAATAACAATTACCAAATATGTCTTGATCAGCTTTCTTTTTTGTTACTTGTAGAAATGATGTTCAACTTCCAAAAAAGGGATTAAAATTTGTACCCATATATCTTACTGTGCTTACCAAAGCCTTTTCTGCATAGCTCTTGTGTAAGCCATTATTTTTAGCCTTACAGTCTTTCTATCTGCCTTAAACAGACAAAATATTAGCCATCTACAATTTAAGAAAATGACTGTAGCTCTGACTGACCTTATCTAGTTTTAGAAGCTAAAAAAAGTTGGGTCTGATTAGTATTGGGTAGGAGCCTTCAGAGAAACCAAAGCTATAGGCTAGCTAGGAAATTGAAATGGAAAAAATCCTAGATGACTCACAAATGTGACCATGAAGAATTGAACTCAATTTGAAGAATGCTTAATCTTTTAAAAATTATTACTATATATGAAGTTAAAAGGATATTCAGTTAGGGCATATTACTGAAAATGTACAGTATTAGACAGCAAACATAAACATTAAGTTTAATTAATGGGAAATATAAATATAAACATAAAATGATTATATATCATTTGCATTTCATATCCATAGTGCATTCATGTCCTGATGGAAAGATCTACTATGACTGCCAATCTCATGTATCTGGCTTGCCATCAGGTGGAGTAAACTGTGAACTAACATGTACAAACATTGCTATGAACTTTACCTGTACACCTTCTCCACCATGTTTGAGTGGTTGCATCTGTCCCCCTGGGTAAGTGATACCAAAAGTCAGAGCGTGGGTGCAGCAGTTTATTCAAAGATCAGATGAATGTATCTTTTTCCGACTATTGTATTATTTTTATTTATTCCCAACTACCCTGAATGCCAAGAAATTTCAGCAGCAGTGCTATAGGCTTTCTTTTAGGTAGATTTAATAGATAAGCTATTGGCTTATCTATTAGATAAGAATTTATTGGAGGCCTCAAATGGATAGACACATTTTCAAGGAAGTACTCTTTGTGAGAATTTTGGGGCAGCCTGAAAATACCAAAACATCAGCTGCAGCCTGATTGTGGATTTGTTTCCCCATTTCACCATAAAACTATGTGTAAAGATTCCAAATTCAACTTTCCTGTTTTTATGTTTTAAAATATATTTATCTTCTGACCCTATAGGATTAAAAAGCTATCTCTGCTCTACTTTGTGACCATTGACCATTGAATCAACTAGAACAAAAGTTAGATTACAAATATATAAGGATAGTTAATTTCTTTACGTTTATGTTTTTATTATTTCAAAGGATGGCGGAACATAAAGGAAAATGTTATGTGCCTGATAGTTGTCCATGCATGTGGAAGGATTGGGAGTATATATCAGGTGAAGTGATAGCAACCCCTTGTTATACATGGTAAGTGTGGTCGTTATATTTTAATGATGTAATTAACTTCAGTACTACATAGGTTATAACATGGTCATGCATATGTTCTATGACTATGTGATGATTTAAAATAATTTAACAATGAATGATGACCCTAATTAGAGTCATACATTGATGGACTATAGGTTATTTTGGGAACTCAGAAGAATTACCCCAGAAGAATTACAT
>NW_015386442.1:553840-556827 GCF_001527695.2 Protobothrops mucrosquamatus | reverse complement strand
TTTTGTATCCTCCTTCAACTGTCAGAAGGGCATTGAATCTGACTAAAGAAAGATCTTTCTGAATTTTGGGATTGTTATCTGACTGAGATACTTGGTTAGAGAAGCTGTACAGAGTGGCTCAGGAAGGTATTTCTGGATGGGGCTGAGAAATCAGCTTGCAGCCCACTGTCTAAGATCTGTTAGAGCACATTGATAGCCAGTCGAGGTGATGGTTGGCCATGAATAGCCACAGAGTTGTAAATTGGCTTGTACTGCCTGGCTCCAAGAGCACTGGAAGGTCTCAGTCAACATTAGAGGGGTCAGACTGATTGAAAAGAAAAAAGGATCTTAAGCCAGTGGGAGAAAATGTACATCCAGGTGGACATTTCAATTTTGAAAAGGCCAGCTTCACAGAGAAGGATTATGTTTGAAACACAGGGATATGCTTAAAAATTGTTCTCAGAAATCTGGACTGAATTCTTTCCAAGGGAAGCAATGATCTGTAGAGCCCAGTTGAGCTCCAAAAAGGAGTTGGGCTCAGCTGAGACTTTAATTGCTGCAGGTGTAGGCTGAGCTCCTTTGGAGAAGTAAAAAGATTGTAAGGTTGCCACTGTTTTTTGTGCATTTAGAGTGACGCATTCAGCATGAGGTTTGTGGTTACCTATAGCTTGAAAGACAATCCCCATATATTTGAAAGTCTTGACTTGCTATATTTGGTGGTTGTTTAGTTGTCAGGAATGCATCTTAAGGTACTTGGCAAAGACCATGACCTTGGTTTTAGAATAATTTATTTCTAGAGAATTTACTTGAATCTACTATATATATTAAACAGAAGGGAGGCTAATATACACCTCTATCTCACTCCCCTCTTAACAGGAATTTCTTTGGAACAGTGCTCATAAGCATTACATCAGACCTTACATTACATAAAGCTTATATGTTGTCTTTTGTCCGTTGAGGAAGAGTTCAGTTTTCCCCATAATTTGGGTCTAGGGATGGAATCTAAAACACATCTAAGATTGATGAACGTGCTCAAAAAGAGTATATCTTTAGTAGATGTTGAAGGAAATATAAATTATAGGGTTTTCATGCTTATCTTAGTATTAAATGTTTTTTAATATTAAGTTGCCAAAATATCAAAGTAGTAAGGTCAACTAAAATACAAATGTAATGAGGTCTGTCAAAAAGATCACACCAAACTGTGGCATGAACACACAAATGGCAAATATTCAGTACAAGAACATATAAAATGATGCATCTTGGGGTGAAAAAATATTCAGTTCATGATGGAGTTTACATTGGAAATGACTGGCAAGAAAAGAGCTTGGGGTTGTGATGGATGCTTCAAAGAAACCTTGATACAGCAAGAAATTGCTTTGTGGCATATTTATTTAATTTATTATGTTTATTCTAACACTAATATCATGTCTGTATATGTGTGTGTATTTCTGCTATAGCACCCACCTTATGCAACATTGTCCCTCCAGAGACTGGGATGGCTCCAACACTTGTGGGCCTTTTGGGCTTTAAAGGTTAACATAAACACCTTAAATTGGGTCATATAGGCAACTGGTAACCAGTGGTGATATTTTCATCCATATGTATGAAACATTTAATTGAAATGCATCTGAAGCTGTGAGGCCCCCACTTACTCAGTTACCTTAGCTAAACATGGAATATTTGAGATTATCATATAATTTAAAATATCTTTGGGTAAAAGGAGAACTTTTTCAATTAAAAAAAATCCTTATAACGTATAACTGTCTCTTTTAAGCATACAAAGATGCAATGAATGAGGTGTTGATCACCTATCTTGAAACTGAGCTAGCAACGAAGGGCAAGGTCTCCAGTCTCCCTGTCTACAGCCTCAAGATCTACAAGTGTATTGAAGATAATTAGGAAATAAATTAAATATAAAAATATTATATTAATATACAGTGCTTTTTTTCTAAAAAAAAAAAAAAGGTGCCAGAACTCACACACGTCATAAAGCCCGCCTTGCCTACCCTACAAGGTTCCATCCCAAAAGGGTGCCGGAACTCCGTTCTGGGCATTCTATGAGAAAAAAAGCCCTGTTAATATATAATTTACACATGTATGGTATATAAATATATCTGGAAGCTTCCCCCTTCCGTTATGTATTCAAGATGGATAGTGATTAATATTTATATGTTATTTATATGTAAGGGTGTAGGTCTATACATATGTTGTATGTAGGATGTTTAAATGTGTGTTGTGTATGTGTACACTTTAAGAGCAAGCAACTAAATTTCATTTTTAATGTGTGCCATTGTGCCCACAAGTAAAATATGACAATAAAGGTTATCTATCTATCTATCTATCTATCTATCTATCTATCTATCTATCTATCTATCTATCTATCTATCTATCTATCTATCTATCTATCTATCTATCTATCTATCTATCTATCCTTGCTATTTTGTGTTACATGACAAAAGAGTGTATATATTTTTCAATAAGAAAATCTTGATTCTTCCCCTCACACCCAAGTATTTGCCGACGTGGGATATTTAACTGCACATACTATCCTTGTCCTGCTGTATGCACAGTCTACGGAGATCGGCATTATTATACTTTTGATGGACTAGAATATGACTATGTGAGTGACTGTCAGATTTATTTAATAAAGGTAAGAAGACTTTTTTTGTTTTGCCTTTTTGTATGCAGAGTAATAAATTCTGTCTCATAACCTTTCAACAGCTATGTGGATGGAGATTACCCTGTTTACTTCAAATTTCAACAAGTTCTTCATGACTGAATATTTACTATAGTACAGACACAAAATAGTATCAGTGCAAAATAGTATGTACGCATACTTTTTAGGTTCTTTCTACATGTGCTTAATATGATTGTTTCTTCATGTTAATAAAATATTACTTTCAATTGGCATATCACAGATTTCTAATGAAACAGGATCACCTGACAGCATCCAGCATCCAATTATTCCTTATCATTTTATGAAAACATGATGCTCATAAAGTACCATG
>NW_015386442.1:546023-553097 GCF_001527695.2 Protobothrops mucrosquamatus | reverse complement strand
AGAGAACTCCAACAGGGCCATCTTTTCTATGGCATAAAATAGGCTCCTCAACCAGTCAGAATTATCTGTAGGAGCAAGGAGAGGGAAACAAATCACAGTGTTGTGACATAACCTAAATGATGATTGCATCAAATGTTGGCACACAGGTATAAGGGGTTTGCATCAAAACATTGTGACACACATTTTGTCACAATTTGTCACATTTGCTAAATGCCTATGCACAATTTGTCACATTTGCTAAATGCCTATATATGTGGAAGGCAGCAGCTCCACCAGCAATTTTAATGATGTGTAGTGGAGGCATGCAATAGATGTCTATTTCTCTTTCTGAAGTATGGCTATCAATGTTTAGAAAGCAAATTCATGATTTCCCAGGTATATGATTTGCATGTAAGCAACCTCCTGTCATGTGCCATGAAGTTAGTATACTATTTATTCTACTTGGGGCATCAGGAGTTCTAAAGTTCAGGGAAGAAGTTGGCATTCATAAAAAAAGATAAGTGCCACATTTTATCTAACAAGCAAGATGACACAAGCGATGAAAATACTGTCTGTGTGGAATGATGCTATTAGAATTAGCCTTTTTATTTTTTAGACGAGGCCATTCTCACCTCTCTAAAAGCCTTTGCAAATGTTGCCTTTTTTTTTTTTTAAAAAAAAAGAGCAATCAGCTATTTCAAATAAATAACTAATTTGTTCTTAGTAGCTGGACCATATGCAATTATTGAAGGATTTATAAAAAGTTGTGGCTTTACAAAAAGTTCATAGACTGTAGTCTAAGCCAGGTATTCTCAGACTATAACAAACTACATCTTCATGGGAGAGATTTGGCAATGTGAATTCCAGGCAAAGAGAGGTAACAGAATCATCTGCTCTATATGCATCATATATGGCCAAGTAAAGAAACAATACTGAAAAAAACCTCAGGCTTACATCATTGCATTCTTTCACCATCAGCTGTCTAGATAGTCAATTAATCTATGTTTATTAATCATTTAGATATAATTAGTTTTCAACAATATGATTGTCACATTCACCTGACTCTTAAGATAACTAAGCTATTTCTGCAGAGTGAACAAACATGCAATAAAGAAGGCGTGGACTCTTAATGCGGTGTTTGAGATATATAACTATCAAATATTATCACTGAACTAATTGCTTTCACAATAGAATTTCCTTAACTCTAGTCTCCATCTTTATTTATGTATTTCTTTGCTTTGTAATTGATGTCTGCGTGTTTACTTGGCAATATTTGATTTGGCCATGAGCCTTTGGGAATCTGATACATTTTACTTCATCTGTTCCCTTTGAGTGATTGTTATATCCTACTATAGAAAAGAGGCGTAACACTTTAATAAAGTTTAATAAGTTCCACCTGCTTGCTTTAAGAAGAAAGATCTAGGGGAGGTGAATTGGAAATCTTAATATACTGCTTTTAAATATAGGTTGCACAATAGCTAATTATACTTTGCAATTGCTTAAGTTGATTTTAATTAAAATAGTTTAATATACTCTGATTATGGGTTGTCCAATCTTTTATTGTACTATCAGATAATCCTGATACAAGATTGTTTATTGCATGACACAAAATATCATGATATCTTGGAATTCAAATCTTAGAGGTTCAGAGAAATCAGAGAAGTCCATGAAAAACTTCTCTGTATAAGGCTCTGTAAAATGCTTTTGCCTTTGAATATTTGTCATGTGAGTGATTGTTTCACCCTGATTATTGCCAGAGCTGCCCCTGTATACAAACATATAAAATTAGATTGTCTATCTGTTTAATCAGTCAGACATACAACATATAGTTCCCATGGACACCTCTTTTGTAATTTTAATTATTTTGAAGTATTTTAAGACAATTGGAAACTGGTAGGCAGCAAATTCTAGCTGTATAGTTATTTTCAAGAATTATTCTAGGCCCTTTATAGGTCTGTAAATATTCTTTAAACATATTAATTTAATTCTACCGTGTTTCCCTGAAAGTAAGATCTACTCTGAAAATAAGCCCTAGCTTGATTTTTGGGGGTGGACCTAATATAAGCCCTACCCCAAAAATAAGCCCTAGTTTTGGGACGAGGCACACACCTAAAAATCAAGCTAGGGAGGTGGGGGGTGGAGCTGCCCCATGCGCCCCGCACCCACTTACCTTGCAGCCACGCTTCTCCTCAGTGACCCACTTCTTCTGTGGCATCCTCAGGCTTGCATTTTGCAGTCAGAGGCCTTTCAGGAAGACCACTGCAGCCGAGAATCGAACTATGGATTCAGTCCATAGTACAGTTCTTGGCTGCACAGTGCCAGAGGTGAGTGGAAAAGATACCCCCCCCCCCAAAAATAAGATCTGATGTCTCTTTTGAAGGAAAAAAAATAAGACCGGGTCTTATTTTCGGGGAAACACGGTAAGTTGTTGCAATGCAATGCTTCAGTTAGAAGTTATGTTCACTGACCGCAGAAAAAGGGTACATACCAAAAATAATGTGGTATTGTGTCCTAATAATTGCATTGCATTGTGCCCCAATTCCAAACAGGCACAGCAGCGTCCATAGTTTCTCAATCTGGTCTTCATATTCATTGTAAATACATCTTAGAATGACAGTTCTGTGGTGAAAGAGATTAAACAATGGGATAGTTCTGCCTTACCTGCCTGTGAAATAAATCTCTCTTAACATTGTAGAAAAACAGTGGAGAATTACTTTTAGGGGATATTGACTTTCATTGCAATAAGTTAACTCATTTTACAGATTGCTAAAACTTCATATTAATGAAATTTTTCAAGCCAAATAACTTTTTTTTTGTTTCTCTATTTGTGAGAAATATTCTGTTTTTCTGCCATTGGATGTCTAGTGCAATTCATTAATATGATAAATTAATTAAATTAATTCCCAAATAGCTGGGAATAATATAATTCTTCTGAATAATACCAATTTTTAAAGGAAATATTTATAAAAATATGTTTGTTGCATTTTGCATTTTTGAATTTAATTAGCTATAAGCTTTAGTGTCTTCTGTCTTATTTTGGAGGACTTTAATGCTCTGGATTAAAGTTTAATAAGCCCTCTTAACAAAATAGCATTTGTTTCAAATATCTAATACAGTATTTTTAAACAGAGGTTTGTTAAATTATCTCCTGGGATCTTCCATACCAAAGAGGTGGGTGGAAGGAAAGTTAGATTTTCCCATTTTATAAAACTGGAGGAAAACAAAGATTAACATCTTAGGGAGAGAATACCGGTAATAACAGTGGCCCTTTTGTTGTTTTTCTCTCCCTAGAATGACAAATTAGAAAAGGCTGCAGATATCACTATTGCCAACTACAGTTTTGAAAAAGAAGGTATTTGCAGAGTGTGAGGCACATGAGAGGAGATACCTTTTCAGATATACAGCCAGCTGTTCTTTGAGCTTGCAAACGTATTAAAATGTAATACAAAACCTAAGCTCACTTTTAATTTTTAGGTTTTGTATGAAAGGAAGCAAAATTACTTCTACTCAGTTTAATAGCTATATACTACTAAAACTCTCCTGTCTGTGTGTCACCTTCAATTGGGCAACATGGTGTATCATAGGGCAAAATTATTAAATGAATATACCTCAAATGAGTTAACTTAAAGAATGGGTCAATTACTTGTATGGTATTGAGATTTCAAGGATCTCCAGATCTGTTGCATTGGCAAAGTTTTGGCCATTAAAGCACTGCTGTGGTTAGCCTTGGTCACATGATCATGATTTACAATGCTCCCTGCTACTTCCCACAAGGAAAGTCAATGGGAAAACTAATCACTCCTGCTCCCACAGCTTTTTTTGCCTGCCCGTGATCATTCTATTTATTAAGTAAGGAAATATCTTTGAAACAATGATCCAATAGGGATGGATCTGTCATAGTGCAATTTGCACTTTTTTCTTCCTTAAATATCATTTCACTTTGATTGATAAATATTCTTACTGATTTCACCCTGAATATCCTAATAGTGTTCTTGATAAATCTTCAGTCATGATTAAGTTTATTTAACATTGGAAAAACTGTCAACATCTCAGCCTATAGCTATGTATTTAGGATTTCCATTGGTCATTTCCACATAGTTACAAAGCCAGTAAAAATGCTCTGGAAACTTTTTGTTGTAAAAATAGATAAATGAAAAGAGTATAGACAAATAAAAAATTCCTGAACTGAATTTTCTTTTAACTAATCTGTGATCCTTACCCCAAAATAAGTTTCATTCTGACTCAGATCTATAGAACTGGCCTGTAAACCAGGAATTCTTGTAGAATTCTTTGAGCTTTCTTCCATGTAAATGCTTACAGAACTATGTTCTACTGCCTAAGGATACAAGCATTAATCTTGTTCATAGAATAATAATAAATGCATCTAGCACTTATTTGTAAAGTATATAAAATAAATGTCAGAATATTGTCAACTATAAATTATGTACATTTCTTCTTTTCTGGTCCTCATTCTGCTTTAAAAGATAACATAACATATCTGTGAAAACAGATTCATTGCTCTCTTCATAAATGGAACACAGGACACATTTCTTAAATGACTTTTTAGCATTTTGTAGGAGGAAAATGGCATTTTGTTCTGTTTTCTTGTAGATACTCACAGTAAAACATTGTTAGAGCTTGTATTACTCGAAAATTGATACCCAAGCATTCCCAGAACTTAATCTTTGTACTATCATGTTTTTAATTAGGAACGGATTGCTGTAATGTAATCCAATAAATAACCAAACCAATTCTTAGTAGAACAAAACTAAATAAAGGATACAAAAGAGAACTGATTACTATGAATATTTGCAGCATTCATAATAGATGTTGACTGAAATCAAAGAGAAGTAGCACCCTGCTTTGTACTACAATTTTTATAGAAATCAAATGCCCCCTTTGTTTTACTTCTTAGAAGATTTATGCAGGATATTTGGCAGGTAAACAGAAAATATACATTCAATAAACAGGTATGCAGTTGATTTATAATATGTATTTATAGAATTTGCTCTTAATATACCTACTATGATTTGGCCATGTAATCCTGGTATTTCCATTAGCTCTGTCTCTCCGATATAGACAATTGCCTTTTATGCAGATCAGAGGATGTCCTGGTTATAGTTCTAAAATTTGGGATTGTGTATTATATATGTACAAAAATAGAAGCCTCTCTACAGGGGCATTCCAATTTTGGGTTACCTTTCTGAGGGAAATATGTCCAAACACTGCAATACTTTTCTTGATTCTAATCCATCCATCATTTATTATGGTCAGTACCAGAATTCGCCATGTATGTTCTAAGTCAAAATGTTTTTATTTGTCCAAGTTCTTTAAACAGAAAGTATATTTAGTAAGGAAGAAAGTAATTTCATTATTGAAAGTACATTAGACACTTGAACTTTTATCCCAATGCTGAATAATGTCAATCAGTGTAGGTTTTTTGTATTGATATTTTAGATGTTTCAATTTGTAATATTACATTTGAAGTTGGAACTTTTTAATATACTATCCTAGGATCCTGTAGTATAAAAATGTTAGCCTGAAATATTATCAAGACATATTTCATTTTGCCTGTGATAAACCCACTGGCAATTCAGGCGAAGATGCAGAATTATTAGAGAGGTAGGGTGTGGAATTTCTCTTGATGTTCTCCCGATAGCTCATGAGGCAACAAGAAACCCCATGGCAGCTGATTTTAGATTTCTTTCTTCCTAATTTATAGACCAAGAAAGGAATTGGATGGAACTTTTAGTATTGTTTCCAGATTGTCTTTCGGTAGTTTTATTAGTAATTGCAGCTACTGCTCTTTGTTTCATGGATTAACTTTACAAGGTGCAATATTTAAACATATTATGACAATTAAATTATATATCAATACAGTTAATTGGTAATGATTTTAAGATCCACAGTTAAGCTTATTTTTTTCAATTACATTCAGGCTGTTTTATTGAGCTATGATGCACTTCATTTTGGAAATGCAGGTTTATTCTGGTAACTTGCCTGGATTTTTATCCTGTTTCCCTGTTGCTTAGCAACACCATAGTATTGCAAAGAAACTGGTACAAAATTAGAGCTGTCTTGTTTTGGTAGTTAATGGAAAGATAGAAGATAGTCTTATAAGAAGCAAGGAAATCTTTCTGTTTTTCTTTCCTATTGCTATAAATTAGCTTCACATGACAGATAATAATACTTTTTTTGTTTTTTACCTTAAAAGGAAAATCTACCTCTGAATCAGTGATTACCTAACAAGATATAAATACAGCATTTCATTATTCATCTCTGGGGCTGTATCAAGAAAGTTTAAGGGGACAGGGTAGTCCCTATTCAGTCATGAGGAAACATTTTTCTTCTTTTTCATGGCAATGGGCCCATCTGCAAACTGAGGGAGTTTTGCTCAGTAGTAGAGATTATTTTACACAGAAATTCTCTCTTCAGCCTCTGCACTTAAAGCAACTGGAAGATTTCTGCATGAGAATTTGAAAGGTTGCTGACAGCTATCATAACTATGGTTCTACAAAATGCTTAACCATGGGTTTGTTTAATATGGTACAATGGTTGTTGGCATATACAAGTAGTCTTTGATTTACAATAGTTCATTTAGTGACCATTCAAAGTTATAACAGCACTGAAAAAAAGTGACTTACTTTTTCACAGTTATGACCTTTGAAGCATCCCCATGATTGTGTGATCAAAATTCAGATGCTTGGCAACTGGTTCATACTTATGACCATGGCTATGTGCCAAGGTCATATGATCACCTTTTGCAGCCTTCTGGCAAGCAAAGTTAATGGGGAAGCCAGATTCACTTAATAACCAGGTTACTAACTTATGAACTGCAGTGATTCACTTAAAAACTGTGTCAAGGAAAGTTGTAAAATGGGGCAAACCTCATTTAACAAATGTCTCACTTAACAACAGAAATTGTGGTAAGAAGTCAAGGACTATCTGTAAAGGTAACCCATAATGTGTAGATCATCACACTAAATTAAAAGCAAACAACTTTATGGATTAGTGTGACTGTGGACTAAATGATCAAATTGTATGGCTTTTAAGATTGACCGGAAATCTGGATAGTCTTCTAGAAAAATTAATGAA
>NW_015386442.1:472061-544452 GCF_001527695.2 Protobothrops mucrosquamatus | reverse complement strand
GCCTTTGATCATGGTTTTACTGTTTATATATATCATGTTTAATAATGTAGAGCTTAGATTTTTATATAGCATTTTTAATATAATTTTCCCTTGGAAAGCTCTGTTTTCAAGTTTGCATATCAATATGTTAAATAAAAAAGCATTTGGTTTTTTTCTGCTTTTATTAAAAATATTATAATAGATGATGATGATGATGATGATGCCATCCATTCAGTTGATTGTGAGTCTTGGTGATTTTATGGGCCAGATCTCTCCATATCTTCCGATCTTGCACTATTTCTTTGAGATTTTCTATGCTTTGGCTTGTGTCAACTTTGATGGTGTCCAGCCACAGTGTTCTTTGGCAGCCTGGTTTTCTTTTACCACTAACTCTTCCAAAAATAATTGCTTTCCCCAGTGAATTTCCCCTCATGACATGGCCAAAGTAAGTGAGACACAATTTTGTGATTTTGCCTTCTAGTGACATGCCTGGTGTTATGCACTCCAGTACTTGCTTGTTAGTCATCTTCGTTGTCCAAGGAATATGCAGGAACCTTCTCCACCACCACAGCTCAAATGAGTCAACTTTCTTTCTACTAATTACATTTTTCATTTATCCTGTTTAAATAGTTAGCAGAATGAAATGCTAAAGCTTTCTGAATGGTATACCATCTTAGGCTGCAGGAACAAACATATAAAGAACCAATTCAGTTCAAAGTGTTGATCAAATTATGCACTTTGTTTTAAAGTATTAAACTTTAAGATCAATCAGTAGTGCCACTTTCTCTTCAGATTCTTCCTGTTTGAAAGTAATATTATTCTTTCATTGCTCCTTCCTTATAAGTAAGTATTCTGTATGCTGAAAATTACACAAATAGATCAGAGTCCTTTCACACTTTTTTTTCAGAATATGTAAATGTCTGTAAATCAGGAAAGCTTCTTATTTCAGTTTCCACCTTAATTTTCAAACCCTGTTTCTCATTCTGGGACAGACTGAACCACTGAAGCTTTTTTAGAGCATTCAGCCTACTCTGAAAATTTATATGGTTGGCAAGGTCTGAAAAGGGGAGCAGGCAAGTAATTACTTTTGGCAAATAGAAGCATACTGGATGTTTGTTTCAGTGCTGCAAATAGTGCAATCTGTGACAAAAATTACATGGCTTATACTATTCTTTAAAGCCTTAGAACAATCCAACTAATACAAATGGTTGCACCAATCCCAAAGATTACTGTATATTTCTTGGATTTTTTTTAAAGGAGAGATTATAAAACTAAAAAGAAAGGAAGACCACTGTTGTGTTCAATCTGATAATAATACATTTGCAAATCTGCCTTAGAAACCATCCTTAAAGGAGAAAATGTGATTAACTCCATCTTCAGGACTGAAATAATATTTTCATGCTCAAAGTGATTTGATTTCACCTCATTTCAACTTCAATAAAACAAGGGTCCCTTATACAGTATGAAATTCAGAGAGTAACATTTATTTCTTTGCAATCTGGCTGATCAAGGTTTATATCTAGGTCAACCTGACATCACTTGATTTAGAACTACATTAACTCAAGTTAACCCAGAAAACTTCCCAAGGCAGTTGTAGTCCAGTTAAGGGAATGCACTGCCTGACAATACCTTATGTAGATAGATGTTGCAGTGTTCTGTCACTATGTTTTTAGAAATAACTATGTTATTTCTCCTTTGCAGAGTGTTGACAGTTCAAACTTGTCTCTAATTGTTCAAAATAAGAAGTGCTTCGATAATGACATTGTTTGTTCAAAAGATATGTTGCTAACTATTGGAGACTCTGAGATTTTTTTCAGTGAATCTCTAGACATAGAGGTAAGTTTATTTTCCCTGTTTTGAAATTCACTAAAGCTCAATTGATTATCAAAATACTGTTTTTTTACACCAACTATATATATGCAACATGATACAAAGAGAATTGCAAGATAATCATTAGATGATAGACTGGGAAAGGCTGGCTTAAGCAAACATACATATAGTAAAATACATATTTTTATAACAATAAAAAGTTTATCTTTTCCTCATACACAATCCCTATTATACTTGGCATCACAGAACCTCTCTGTTGCCAAATTGTCCTGGGTGACATCTGGGAGAAGACTGACAGCTTCACTGGACAACACAAAATTAAAGTTAATTAAATAAGACAGTTTAATAAATGGCAGTGGTGGTAAGTTAGAATAAATGTTCACTTTTTCTGTCAGGTTCTGTGGTTTGAGCTTCAGCAAAAAACTAAGCTTTAACATTTTGATGATAGGAAAAGCAGCATTATTTTTTTTAAAGTTCTCTGTCAATCCTATGAAAATTCTTCATAATCAGTGGTTCAAGTTCAGCCAAATAAAGAATTGATAGATTAGGGATCTAATTTTACATAAAGTTTTGATGTGGTACTTTTATTGTATCAGTTTAATATGATAACGATTTCCCTATGCTTTCATGTGTTCCAACTATTGATCTGCAATGTTCAGTATAGGTCCTTCATTGAAACCCAGTACAAATACCTGTTTCAGGTATAATCAAAAGCATGAAAGTAGCAGGTCATCTGTATGATGTATGATGTATCACTGAAATCTTTGGAAATTTCTTTTAATTTAAATTGCTTCACTTTGTGGCTTGAGACTGGGTTGTGCCACTTCCTTTGAAAGGTAAAAACCTTAATGAATATTAGTAGTTAATTATTATTTATACTTTCATGGAATGTTTAATATGCTATAATTAGGCTGCATTGCAAATAAATGCTTACTATAGGAAAAGAATTTTAAAAAATTCTAACTGTGAGGGAGCAGGGGAGGCAACTATGGCCCTTTTATGGCCTGTGGACTTCAACTCCCAGAATTCCTGAGTCAGCTGGCTCAGGAATTCTGGGAGTTGAAGTCCACAGGTTGTAAAGAGGCCATGGTTGCCCAGTCCTAGTTTACAGCCTTCCTTGAATTGAGAGCTACATGTGGGTTTTGTGGAATATGTTGATTAATTGAAGTAGATAGGACGAAAGACAAACTGATTATGGATGAAGTGTGCAAAAGTATACTTTATTCTTAATCTAAATATATGTTCATAATTAATGTTGCAAATTATCACATATTCCAAGTGCAAACTGTTCACTTAAAAACAAGTAAAGAATATTGGAGATCTGGCTTGATAATAATGTACATAAAATATTTTGGAATTGTATTTGATTACAAATGAATATGAATCAGCAGTGCAATGAGGTTGTAAAAATGCAGTTTTAGATGTCATTTTTGGAAGTAAGGTTTCCAAATCATTGGAGGGAATAGAGAAATGTAACTCTGCATTGTTTAGACCACACCTCGTGTCTAATTCTGGGCACTATGCTTAAAAAATAATTCAAAAAATAATTCAAAACTGGGACAGATTCTGAGAAGTTTAAATGTTTAAAAACTAGGGCAAATGAAGACAGGCTGAAAAAGTGGGCTATGTTTAATCTTGACAAGAAAAGATTAAAAAGGGGAAATGATGGTGAACATTTGAAAGGATATCATTGAGAAAATTAATAATTATTCGCTTTTGTTCCCAGTTGCAGGATAAGGAATAATAAAATTAAGTGTGTAGGTAGAAAGATTTCAGCTGAATTCAAAGAGAAAAATATATATACCACATGTGACTGCATCATCATCATTAATACCTTACAAGTACCTATTATTTATAGGGGATGCTCAGGAGACATGGAGACAAATCCAAGTATCAAGTTTGGAAAGCTGGATATTATGTGGCAATACATTTTCCAGAGGAAGAGTTCATGGTACTGTGGGACAGGAAGACAACAATGCATGTTAAAGTTGGAGCTCGATGGAAGGTGAATCAGTATGAAGCTAAGTCACAATAACAAAAGGAAACAGGATGACTATTCTACAAACAATTTATTCTTGAATTATGTTCACTATAAATAAAACAAGTTTAGAATAATTTACAAAGTATATTTTATAATATTTATTATATAGCCAAGTGCTCCATGAAAAAATATACAGGTATAAAGGTAGTCCTTAACTAACAACCACAACTGGAACCAGAATTTCCATTGCTAAGCAAGGTGGTTGCTAAGTGAATGATATACGATTTTACAACTTTTTTGCCACAGATGTTAAGTGAATCACTGCAGTTATTAAGTAAATCAGGCTTCCCCATTGACTTCGCTTGTTGGAAGCTGGCTAGGAAGTTCACAAATGGCGATCACATGACTGTGGGACACTGTATCTGATTGCCAAGTGCCCAATTTTTGATCATATGATAGTTGGGATGCTGCGATGGTTGCAAGCACAAGACTGGTTGCAACTCTGAACTGTTGCTAAATGAATGGTTGTAAGCCAAGGACTACCTGTATATTTTTTGGTTTAATACACCATAGGTTCCAAAAGTTCCTCAACTTGTCAGAAATAGAAACAGAAATATGATTTCCCAAAATAAACACCTTACTTTCTTTTAGACTAAAAATTATTCTCTATTGAGCTTGGAATTGCTGCATATTTATGGATCATAGTGTTAAATCACTTGATTATACTATCCTGGAATAAAGAGGAAAAAAATGAATTGCAAGCTGTGACAGAGATATTCCCCCCCCATAATGAAAATAGTTGCAAACTTTCTTTACAAACACAGTCCTTTAATTGACACATATTTTTATTGGCATCCAATGATACATTCATCCTTAATGAACTATGAGGATGCCATGGATTTCATGACATCATTTGCTCCCCCTTATCTTCCTCATGTATGCCACATTTTCTTACACAAGAAGTAGAAACATAACTCCTTCTGATTTAAATTAATTTATATGGCTTGTGATGCTTGCAGAAATGTTTTGATATTTTAACGGTTTTTTGCTGTTAGGGTCGTAAAAACTCTGGAAATGGCCTTATACTGAGACAGTCCTAGACTAAGATTGCTGATGCTGACTGGCACTGGTTTTTCATGTTTCTAGCAAGAATTCTCTGGTCCTATCTGGAGATGTTTGCACTGATTTGTTTTAAACTAATAACCATTTAACAAACCTTTGTACTATAGGTAGAGGTAAATAAGATTAAGGGGATGAGAGTTTATATCACTAGTAAGCACAGGCTGTGAAAATAATGAAACAGTGAACAAAAAAGATAACATTAAAAAGGTTATAGAAAACATTACATTTTTTAAAAGCTAGTTTAAATCGTGTCTGTTTTGTGGCTATTCAATCTATACTAATACATAAATTAAGATTCAATTAATCAATTTTTTTCCAAAAATATGAGTGCATTGTTTGTTAGCTTCATAAATCTTGATTGTTCTAGGTAAAATGCTTAGGAAAAATGTTTTTCCTAAATAAATAAAATGGTTTTATTTTCAGGGTAAATTAGCTGGTTTATGTGGAAATTTTGACAAATTTACTTCAAATGATCTGACTACATCCAACAATATGGAGGTAAAAAATGCTCAAATTTTTGGAGAGAGTTGGGCAATAGGACAGGTAAGCATAACATCTCCATTTATTTAAAAATAAATAATGTATTGATATTGCAAGTATGAGAATCTGTGGAAACAGAATTAATTTTAAGACAGCAGCCGACAGCTCACAGTTATGAAAGCTGGTGGATGTGATAGTAGTAGTAATAGTAATAGTAATAGTGTATACTTACAACTGGTACTTCTTTCCCACACCCTCCCCACTCCTCCATTATCTTTATTCTGTGCATTCTCTTTCTAACTTGATTAGGCAATTGAAATAAAGGAGATCAGGATATTGTGTGGCAGCCTTCTTTAAATATATAGTTCTGTCATCTCAATATCCATCCTGCTGGAGATTGTACTTCAAATCATCTGGGAGACTTCCCTTTTGTGGGAGAAATTTGTTCTAAGGGAAGCCTGAAAGGGTTCATTTCATAATTACACAGCAAAGAATATCACAAAGCTATAAGTACTCTTAAAAGGATATTTAACAGAGTTGGAAGGGACCTTGGAGGTCTTCTAGTCCAACCCCCTGCTCAGGCAAGAAACCCTATACCATTTCAGACAAATGATTGTCCAATCTCTTCTTTAAAACTTTCAGTGTTGGAGCACTCACAATTTCTGGAGGCAGATTGTTCCACTGATTAATTGTTCTAACTGTGAGGAAATTTCTCCTTAGTTCTAGGTTGGTTCTCTCTTTGGTTAGTTTCCATATATTGCTTCTTGTCCTGCCTTCAGGTGATTTAGAGCAGGGCTTTTCAACTGGTGGTACTCGTACCACCTGTGGTACTTTGCCACGTGGCAGGTGGTAGGCGACCATCCTAGAGAAATGTAGCAGGGGATGGGAATGAGCCGAAGCGACCCAAGCCTGAGGGAGAGGCAGCTGCAGCTGCAGGACTGTCTGGGCTCAGCAGAAGCCCCAGGAGCCAGCAGGGCTCCAGCTGATTGGCGCTTCTGGAAGCAGCACAGAGCTGGAGGTGAACTGAAGAAAAAGGGGGGAAGAGGAGAGGCTATAAAAGAGGTGGTTTTGGCAGGAAAGAGGAAAAAAAGACTACAGGGAAAGAGGAGAGCTCAGCAGACAGGGAGGAAAAAAGGGACAGGGAAGAAACAGAAACTGTTGCTGGAAGAAAAGGTCCCCTGGTTTGTTTTCTCCAGCCAGGAGAATGCAATTAGTGCTGATGAAATGAAAAACCAGCAGACAAGCATGTCGGAAAGGAGGTGGGTTTATTTAGTTCTGGATCAGCTGGCAGCTTGATTGGGTTACCATAAGGATTTTTGTACAGCTTTTACAGTGTTTTGTAATTCAGAGGCTCGGTTTGTGTGCTTTGGTTATTGGAATATTTTAGTCTGTATTTTAGGCTAGCAATGAATCCAAAGTGTTGACTTCTGGAGGTTTAATCCCTTTAAACAAATGTAATTAGTTTTACGCCCTTATCCTGAGTCTGTCTATGGCTTTTAGAAAGTTTTCTTTGAAGGTAAACATGCTTAATTTAAGGCTAAAGCTTTTCACAATTGCCAGAGCCTTTCAGCCTTTCAACATTGTGACACGTGACATACCTGAGGCAGCTTAAAGAAAAAAAAACAGAGTTTATGTGTTTCTTTATTTTGTGAGCCTTTCTTGCTTTGCACTTGATTCCTGTGTCTTTAAACGTACAGGAAAGGGATTGGGGAGGAAGATGCATTTTTACTACACTGTGGAAGGAAAGCTCAGAAGGGAGAGAGGAACAAGGGCCAACCAGATAGCTCAGGAGTCTAGAAACTTAGCAACTTTAAGACCTATGGACTTCAACTCCCAGAATTCCTCAACCAGCCATGATGGCTGAGGAATTCTGGGAGTTGAAGTCCACAAGTCTTAAAAGTGCCAAGTCTGAAGACCCCTGAGTTTGCTGGTAGTGGTGCTTATTAATAAACATGGATAAATTCATCATACATTTATCAGTGCAAAGGGAAAGTGATTCAGAAAAGGAACAGCCACCGAAGAAATTAAAACTGGTCCTTTTTTCCTTTTTTTCTACAGTTTGTAATATTTTATTAGATTATAGAATAAAATACAAAAATACAAAAACAAATAGTAGGACACAGTGGGGAGGAAAAAGGGGGGAAAAGTGAGAGGGAGAAGGGAAAAAGAACAGACTTCCTCTGTTGCAGTAGAAGGAAGCATTAACATTGAACCTCAACTTTTTACTTTTCCATAATGTTATAAACTAGCCATTTCTATAACAACAAATGAATCTAATCAGGAAAACCCAAAATCCCCCCCTTTTTTAGTCATCAAGTTTTTGACACCTTGCTAAGCACTGGTGGTGCTCAAATATTGTCATGTCCTAAAAGTGATACAATCTGTGAAAAGGTTGAAAAGCCCTGATTTAGAGAATAGGTTGACTCCCTCTTCATTGTGGTAACCCCTTAGATATTGGAATACTGCTATCATGTTACCCCTAGTCCTTCGTTTCATTAAACTAGACACCAAATTCCAGCAACCGTTCTTTATATGTTTGTAGCTTTATATGTTATATAAACCATTTTTATATATTTGTGGCTATCTTTTCCATGCTAACCGAATAATGATATTTACCGCACCATGGGCCAAACAACATATGTAGGAAGATCTGTAACATTTAAATTCTTGGTTGGATTTTCCTAAGGGGATGTGATGACCCAGGGCACAGCATAGAGGCAATGCAGTCAGCTGGCAATTCAAACAGTTCTTTTATTGCTCCAAATTTTCCCCAAATGCTCCAATAAAAGAACACCCACACCCCTTCAGCTGACTCTGACTGAAAGTAGGTTCAAATACAGTCTGATTAGCATAAGAAAGTACTCAAGGCCATAGAGATAACAAGGAAGAAAACATAAACTTAATGAGTCTGTTTGAATCCTAGCTTGTCTGAGCAGTTTTCAAAAGAGAGAATCCGAAATACAGTTCAGACGTCTTTAAACAGTCAAGTAATGTGGTCAGTCAATCTAATAGTTCGAGTTTCCAGGTTTCCAAACAGAAGTCACAGAACAAGAGATCAGCAACAATACACAACAAGAATCAGTGTTTGTTCCCGACAAATGCCGCTCCCCACAGCGTCTCCTTAAATCTCAATCTCCAGGTGTTCCTTGTGGAAAAGGGCGGGATGCTCTCGTCCCGAGTAATTGAGCCTGCCTGTGTTGTTCCCTCCTTGTCTCCACTCTCTGTGATCTAGGATCAGGTGGGGGTGGCCCTTGCTCATCGCTTGAACTCTGCCTCTCCTGTTCCTCCTGTTCCAATCCTGAAGGGCCCTGGCCTGCCTTGGCCTGCTCTTCCCCACATTCCTCTGAAGCCACAGACACCTCTCCCTCGGCCTCCATAGGGTCCCGTTCCAGTTCATTTTCCTCCGCAGATTAAGGCTCAGATGGAGGCATGACAGGAGATAAATGTAACATTTATTTAGCTGAAGCAAGACTGTTTCTAAAAATACAAAGTTTATCTTGTCTGTGACATTCTACTATATAAAAGTGCAATAACCTTGTCTTACCTGTACTATTTTATCATATTACAGATCTTTTGCGTTATTTTTTTGCTCTTAAGTAGATTTCTCTTGTTTGCTGTCTTATTGTGATATCTGGTATCTGTTACAAGTGAAACAATTTTCAATATGAATAATGGAAATCAATGCACTGTACATACAGACTATACTGTATAACATCTGAAAAATACAATGTTTAATGCATAATTGCTTGAAACAACAATTGAGGGGAGAAAATATATGCAAAGATCTGCAGCACTAACATTTTCTCTTCATGTCTCTTTACTACTAATTGTTTCCTTGGTTATATTTTGCTTGTTTTTCAGGAGTCAGTTTATTGTGGATTTTTATTGAATTTATGAATGGTGTAGTTATCAGATCAGCAAATTTTAAGCAAAAGTTGTTAGAAGAGCAACTTTTCTTCTATTTACAATTTCTAACCGACTGTTTTGGAAACAGTTATGATGTGTGATAAAAAAAACATTTAATTGAGTATCAAAAAAGCATAATAATATATATTTGTTTTAAAAGCAAAATGATAAACAATTTTTCCAAGTTAAATATTTTCATTTGAAAGGCCATTATGAAGCTAACTTAGTAAAAAGAAATATAAATTCAGTTTTTAAAAGGTTTTTGAATTTTTAATAAATATTTTTAATGGATAATAATCATATTTTTAATGGATAATAATCATATGTCTGGATATGGCAGTATCTAAAAGAAGAGAAGAGAAAGAATTGAAGAAAATCACAAATAACAAAGACCTGCAAATAGCGGTAGAATGGCTGTGGCAAAAGAAATAAAAATAGTATTAATAGTGATAGGTGCCTTGGGTGCAATTCCAAAATTTCTAGAGCATCATTTGAACACCATTGGCATTGACCCAAATTACCATCAATCAATTGCAAAAGGTAGCTTTACTTGGAAAAGCTTACCTTCTGGGACAATACCTTTAACACTATGAAACAACATCTGCCTATCCCAGGTTTTTATGAAGGACTCGATAGGTGGATAAAAATGCCAAATGCAATCTAAACAACTGACTGACTATGTAACTTGACTATTACATTTGATAGTCATGCTTTATTTCTTTTTCATTAGTGTGCAAGTCCAAATGAGACCAACAAACAATGTGAAGTCCATCAGAGCAAGTTCCCCTATGCCAAAAAAGAATGTTCAGTTTTATACAGTGATATTTTTGCCTCTTGCCGTACTGTGGTAAGTGAATATTTTTTATACTGTAATTTCTCAAACTGGGCAGGACAGTTTGTAGCTCAAGACTTAATATAAAATTAATCTTCCTCCTTCTCTTCCTCCTCCTCCTTTTTAATGTGCCTTTTGAACTTTCTAATATCATGCTGATACATTTTTGCAGATATCTATACCCTATGATACAGAATATGTTTTAGATGAGCTTACATTATACTAATTTTAAAATCTCTCTTGTTTCCTGATGGATTTTATGTCTTTAATTATTCCATACTATTATTTTTCTCCCTATTTTCCAGATTGATGTAACATCATTTGTGAAAAACTGTCATACAGATACGTGCAACTGTAATCTTGGTGGAGACTGTGAATGTCTGTGTACTAGCATTGCAGCTTACGCTCACAAATGTTGCCAGCAGGGTGCAGTAATTCACTGGCGATCTCCTTCTCTCTGTCGTATGTATGCTTTTTGTTATATTACTAAATACAATCCCTATAGATTATTTCACACAGTGTTTTCCATTAAGTCATAGCAGTTCAGTGTGCTAGAATATATGTATAGATGGTGATAGTAGAAATCATAGCATAGGATTTTTTAAATCTACTGTATAGTTTTATAATTGGTCTTTATGTTAATCAGTACAGCTTTTACAACCAAAATTTTCCTAATTCCCAGACTCTCTCCTCTCTCCCTTCCAAATCAAATGGAGACAGGGCCATGCTAATTAATTCCATCTTCAACATCATATGGACCATTTAGTTACTCCTTCAGCCATCTACCCATACAGAAATGTCTTCAGGCAGAGAAACTTTCCTATTTATAAACTGCATTCATGGAGGGCATCATGTGACTAGAATTATAGTAATGTAATTTAGAAGCATCCATCTACTAATATATTTTTATATATTACTTATTTTTAAAAGAAAACACCTCTCCTTTTGCATTGGCTATTGAGTGTGGATGAAAATGTAAATGTATATGGACTTATTTTTTAATCATAGGTAGGTGCATAATAGGTAGGTGCATAATAATAAAATAAATCTTCATAACTAGTGGCCCTATGCTGCTATATTTTCTTTTATTACTGATGAAACTGAGTAAACACTTAGCTCAGTAAAGGGCTTAATTAGAATATGTAAAAGTAGCTTTTTTGTGAATTCTAGTTGATTGTATATTGTTGTCATGAACACAAATTCTGTTACTGTTGGCCACTGTATACTATTACATTGTTCTTTTTTTTCAGCTTACGATTGTGATTATTACAACCAAGGTATGCATTTTTCTCAGTATCAAAGAAAATAATGTTAGGTATATATACCTGAACCAAAGACATTTATCCTTTTTTTTATTGAATAAGTAGTTTGCATTTGAAAATTATTTCAAGTTGTAGAAATAAAACATGGTCATAATGCCATGTGGGATAATGAGCACAATTTGATGCAAATATTTGACTATTAATGTAAATAAATTTAGATAATTTTATTGTTGTTGCTCTGTTTCTAAAAAAGGTACAGATACAAATATATTCAGGGACAACTGGTGTCTAGGATACAGGCAAAATAACTGGCAAAAGGCAGGATGCCATTTTTCTGATGGCCAAGTCTTGTGGTATTTTGAAACTAATTTTAGCCTCAGTAGTCAAAGTTGAAAGAAGCAGATTGTAAATTTGTATCCAGTAAAGGAAATGAATACTTTAAAAATTAATTAATAATTTTAAATTTGCATTTATAATAGAAAGCAAATCTCTTTTTCTTTTTAGACCTTTCTACAGTATACCTTTTAATGACAATCTTGTCTTCACAGTTTAGTTATTATTATCTCCTGGGGAATATGGAAATCAAACCTCTTGAATTTTGTCTTTGTTCTAATGCCAGTTTCTCTATAAGAAAAAAGATTTAATAGAAGTTTTTCTCTAAATCTTTCATTTTGGAAAATATTTTAGTAGTATTTTGCTGTAAAAATGAGAGGAAACCAGTTACTTAACCGATAGAAAGAAACTGAAATTGGGTCATCTTTAAATAAGCATTTGGAGGAGCAAATGATAACTTAGTTATCCCTACTTCCCCAAATTGGCTGAAACTATAAAGTAGAAATGTGATTTTAATATTATTGGCATCTTTTTCTGAATGGTGCATATCAAAGGGCTTTGTTAAGGCATATTGGCAAGAGCATATTGAGTTAATATACTAGCTGTATAAATTATTGTTTGGAATGATCATGAAAATTCAAGCTATTAGATGCACTGGTCATCCAGATTTTTGGAACTCTAATTTTATTTCCATTTTACTTTTGATTAATTTCAACAAGTTTTTGTGCTTTCAAGTGGCTTGTTATTCTTAGATAACTAGTTTTCCTATTACTAATTAACATTGTCATTTTTGTACTTCCAGAACTTGGGAAAGGGCCTTATATTTTGGCCAGTTATGGACAGAATGATACAGTTATAGGTATCAATGTTAACAGCAAAAAGATATTTCCATTATTTAGAAACAAACTCCAAGAAAATGTATATTATAATTTTATGCTAACTCCTGGACTTTACAAAGATAAAATTTTATGTAAGTATTTACTTCTGATCCAATATAATTAAATTCCAGGTTTTATACGTGCAAAAAGATTAACTTTTGCTGTGCTAGATTGTGTTCTTTTAAACACATGTTCCAAATTGAATTAATTTTTATTGTAATAGACTTGATAAGAAAATCTTTGATGGTGACAAGAGACATTTTGGTGATAAGAGCCATAGTGGCACTGTGGTTAGAATGCAACATTGCAGGCTAATTCTGCTGACTGCTGACTGCCAGCAGTTCGGCAGTTCAATTCTCACCGGCTCAGCATTGACTCCGCCTTTCATCCTTATGAGGTCGGTAAAATGAGGACTCATATTGTTGGAAGTAACATGCTGACTCTGTAAACTGCTTAGAGCGGGCTATAAAGCACTGTGAAGCAATATGTAAGTCTAAGTGATATTGCTATTGCTATTTTTCTATTTCCACAGTTAAAGCAATACAAGATAAATGTTAACTTTCTATGGAGTTGACATCAAGATATACTATTTGGGCATTGAGCAATTAAAAGGGATCTTTTTTTTTTACTTTTAGTAAAATGCTCCATAGCATTTTACCTGTTTTCTTTCCAGAAATATCCAGTATAAATCTCTAAAGCAAAGTATTTTGAAAACAGATCACAGTTTTGGATATTCTGGCTATGGAGTCCTTATACTCTATGAATTTGTCCCTTGAGCTACAGCAGTAAATACTCTCCCTTCTTATGGATGGTTGATTTAAAAATGTACTTTTTAAATTTGTTAAAGGAACTAAAAATACTCTCAGGTGGGCAAGAAATATACTTACTGGTATCAGCCTCATCAGGTATTTGGAAGTGGAACTCATTTTATTGCTCGTTCCTTCCCTAATCTTACTATGGATTGATCTGTAGGATTTAGCTTGTTTCTCTGAATTTTTTTTATCACTTAATCATTCCTACATATATTTAAATGCTGCTGTAATATGTATTAAGGCTTTTATATATTGCTATGAATTTCATTTTTTTCTGGCAGCTTCATCTCTGATTTCACTTGAGTGTGCAGAAAGGCCAAACTACTTTCTTTATGTACACAATGACAACAACATTTTCTTAGCACAGTGGGATGCAAGTTTGTCATTTCGTAGAAGAACGACTTTTATCCATCACCAAGGACTTTGGATCTCTGGTTATAGTGCATTTGAACTGCACAGCAACAGAGGTTTCTTCCTTACACTTAGCATTTCAGCAGTGAAAATCTTGAAGTTTGTTGATTCTGAAGAATTCAAAAGCTTAAGTAGCTTCAGTATTGAGGGTGAGTTACACCTCATGATATATGGAGGATGCTGTCAATAAACCCCCACACTGTAAAACCTATGATTTTTACCAAACCATAGTTACAGTCCTTACTTTGAAATTACTCATATAAAAACTCTTTTGCAAATAGATTTATTCAGCAGATTTTAGGCGAATCTTTGTAGAATTATATATTTTATTTATAGGTTTCAGTTGCTTTTATTTAGAAAAACAATTTATGTTTTATAAATAAATATTTATTGCATATATTTCTACATAAATAAATATTCTTTGGAATCACACTGTAGCCTATATTCCTAAATATATCTACTGTACAGTATATGATTTCATAAAAGACACACATCTAAAAGTCTGTGCAGTGGATATATAACACTATATTTGTTCGAGAAAGTACTGTATTTTTCAATAGGAAAAGGCTTGAAAGATACATTTAGAGTATATTATCCACAGCATTTCTGCCAGCTTCAGCTATGGTTTATAGAGAAAAATGTATCATTTACAAAATGGTTTTAAAATTTCTTAGAACTCCATGCAGCAATACCTTACAGGAGGATGTGTGAATGGAGATATGAACCTTGTACAAGTCCTTGTGTTAAAACATGCGATGATCCTGAAGGAACGGCATGCAAATTTCTTCCACCGTGAGTAAAAGGAATATTTATTGTAACATTCAATATTATTTTCCCCTGGAAATGTCTACAAATAATATTAAACTGGCTTTTGTTTTTTTACTTTAGTTCAGAAGTTCTATAGAGTGAATAATTCTAAGTCCCGCTCAAGTATATAGGCAAAATAATTACTTATATTATATTTTTCTTGAATCTTTTATTGTAGGGTTGAAGGGTGCTTACCATATTGTCCAAAAGCTATGATCCTAGATGAAGTCACACTTAAATGTGTTTATCCAGAAGATTGTAAGTGTGCTTTATATAATGTTCTTGCATCGCCACAAATTTTTTTTAATTTATTTATTTATTCATTCTTTTTTTTTTTTTCCTGTAGTAATTAAGAGACTCTCAGTGGGTTACAATTATAGCAAAAATACTCCATCCAGGGCTCAACTACATATTAATAAAAATATGCAGTCCTCTAAATTAAACCACAGATAAAATAATTAAATAACCAATCCAAAACAATTGATGAATTTCAAGGTGCGGAGGTTACATAACATTGATGCCATCCCAGAGATACAATATTTGTGAGGCTCCATCCTGCTCATCTCACAGAAATGGGGGGCTATGAACAGATTGTCCTGGGAGCTCTGGTGAGTTGAAATTAAGTATAGGCAGTGCTTTTTTGTAAAAAAAAAAAAAAAGGTGCCAGAACTCACACATGTCATACAACCCACCTTGTGCCTACCCTATAAGGTTCCATCCAAAAAATGTGCGGGAGCTCCGTTCTGGGCGTTCTATGACAAAAAAAGCCCTGAGTATAGGCAACACTTGTGGAATACATTGGTTACCAGCAATATCAATAGTTTTGGTTTCATTTCATAAAATTGCTATTCTGATAAGATTGTAAAAGGCATATTAGTATTTTAGTATTTTAGAAAGCAAGTTACATAACAATAGTGAACACAGTTCTTTGAATACAAATATGACAATAGCCAATGAGAAAGAAATGTTCAGGGAAACATTGATGTTGGCAAATGCTTAATTTTTTTTTTAAAATGTATCCTGAGGCCAATTTAGGCTCGGTAAAAGAAGTGGCCATATAATGGTGAAGGTGGAAATGTAAAACCCAAAGGAAAGTGAAATGGATGGTTATCTGAAAGAGATAACTTTCAGATGGTTATCTGAAAGAGATAACTTTGCACACTGTAACATATTATTGTGGAATCCATATTTTTTTTTAAAATAAGGTTTTTAATAATAATAATGTACTGATAAGAAGTGCTGAATTATAAATATGATGCATTGAACTGAATGGGGTTTTGTGTTAATATGCAAAGAAGGTTGATTATGTCAGTTTAAAAATACTTCAAAAGGAACTATTGGTTACATCTGTCATTATAAATTGCATCATTATTTGGTTATAGATACATGAAAAGGTATATTAGTACTAGTAATAATAAATGAAAACTATTATGAAGCTATTCTCTACTTTTATTTATTTATCTATCAAATTTAGAGATCACCCATCTGACTCACTGAGCAACTCTGAACCTATTCTCTAAGAGAATAAAATTTAGCATTGATTCCTGCACCTAGCACTGGGACAGTGACACCAGATTATAAATCTCACTTTCCATGTTCTTTTCAAAATCATATGGAATAAGACTTTTTTTTCCCCTCCCAGGCATTCCTGTGAAACCATCAGAATCTTCATTTGGAACCAAACCAGTTAGAACAAACCCTACAATGCTAAGTTCCCAGATAACGAATATATCAGAAACATTTTCTCAAATGCCTCTTACTCTGGTTATTGAAGAGACTGAGCCAACCTATATTAACTTATCCACTAAAATCACAACTGAACCAACAGCTGCCAAAGATGCTTATTCAGCAACGGTATCTCATTCAAGCACGCATTTACCTGATTTGTTACCAGCTTCAGAATTCTTTCCTGAAGACAGCTACAACCAAACCACCACACCTGTGCTGCTCAGATCTCTGTCTCCAACAACTTTCCCAAGTACTTATGAAGCTCCAATGGTTAGTGTAAAAACAATATCCTATAATAAAACTCCTAATTTCTTTTCATCAAGTAACCCTGCATCTACTGCTGTACCATCAGTGACTGCTTTTTCTTTAATAACTAAGTCAACTACACCATTGGAAGTTGCAGTTCCTTCTTCGGTGGTAGCTAAAACTCTTCCAACTTCCACAATACTGACAGATTTACCTTTAACACAAACATTTGCTGTAACTGCAGGAATCAGTTCTTATCTGTCTACACTTACAACAACTATGCCTCCAATTCCTGTATTTACTTCTAGCTTTACTTCATTTGCATCAAGTCCTCCTTATAGTATTTCTGTTTCAGACTCAGTGACTATTCAACCAGATTTGAAATTGATAAATAAAACATTAACGCCTGCTTCTCTATTGTCAAAAAAACCACATCTAACACCTTCTGAACATATTGCGTCCTTAACCACAAAATATTTTTCTACTGTTGCTGATGTAGTTAATAAAACAACTTCAGTTGCAACACAAAGTCCTCTTCCCATAAAATCTTCTTTTAGTCCCCAAATAACCCACACAACGTCAACATTAATCCCTCCTCCAATTACATCTCAAAGGCCCAAAGGAACTGGGGAAGTGACACTTATTTCAAAGAGCTTTTATTTACGGCCTTCCACAGTTTCTCTTCTAGCAGTTTCTCAGACTTCCAAATCATTAGAGACAAGTTCAGTTTCAGCAGAAAGTAAACATGTGTTGCATGCAGATTCATCTCCAGTTCCAACTGATTTTATAAGTTTGCCAGAGTTTGATGGTACCAGGGAGCCAAGCAGCATTCCTATTAAGATTTCACAGGATGAAGCACAAATAACTGATGAACCATTTGATTCATATCCAGAATCAGAAATTACATCAACAGTTAAAAGTGTTGATACTTTTGCTACTTCATCTTCAGAAACCTCTCTTAAAATGTTGACAACAAGAGCTTCTACTCCTCAGATTTCTGTTACAGCATCACATTCTGAAAGTTTACCGGCAGTTCCCACCACTTCTGCTGTAGTACCAACTAGCACTGATAGAAATATGCCTGCTATATTGCTACATGACCATTTGAGCGTAACAAATTCATCTTTAATTACAAATATTTCCACTATACATACTATGTCTTCAGTTTTTTTGACCACTTTTGATGAATCAGCTGTGTCTTTGGGAACAAGAAGGCCTTCTTTGACTTCTTCATTGGATAGGAGAACTTTATCTTCCTTAACAGATGCTCAGTCTGCAGAACCAGCAATGGAATCACCTTTGACTATAGGCAAACTTTGGAATATTACATCAACCCCACAAGATATTACTGAAAAGTACTCAATTAGCTCCTCAGAAAGTTTAGTTTCTTCTGCTGGCACAATAGCTCTTCACAAAATTGCTGAAGTTACTAAATTCTCTCCCATAAGTTTTGATTTTCACACAACTACTACTTCAATCCCTGTTCTTTCAATCTCCCAAGCACCCATTGATGTTCCGAACGTCACTGTTTTTACACCTAAACCGTGCAAAGACTCTTTACAAACCATGCCTTTAGAAATGGATAAAGTTTCAGACTGGGTCAAAACAGAAATAACACAGGCTTCAAAATTTCAAAATATAACAAGCACTTTGTATGCCTTAAAAAGTAATAAAACCTCAGAGGAAAACATTACAACGTATGCAAGGACTGAAAAGTCATCTCTACCACCTGTTCAGATGACTATGTCTGCTAGTCAAAGCAGCACAACTTCAGTAAAACCAGTTTTTCTCTCTGAGGTGACAGATATAACATTTGATTGGTCTAGGATTCCATCAACAAAACCTTACTACAGTGTGACTAAACCAGAGGAAGTAAGTATCATCAGCTCACAGAATTTCACAATAACAAATTTATCTCAAGTCACTGCAAAACTTGTGGAAACCCAATCCACAGAGGCTGAAGTTGAAATGATGACAACAAAGACTGATGAACATGCTTCATTTGGCACAATAATACATACACTTGTATCTGTGACATCTTCAGAATGCATGGTAAAGATAGTTTTTTTTCTTTCTTTTTTATTTTACTTTTTACTTCTATATTTTTAAAATATCAAGTGATACCTGCTTTATTGGAGAGATTTCTAGTTTTTTCAGGCCCTGGAACAAATTAATTAAAAAAAAAACACCAGTGGTGGGATTCAAATATGTGAACAACTGATTCTCTGTGTGGATGCCGCTTCTAGAAGTACATTCTGGGTCTGGGCAACAAAAAATTAGCTACCGATTCTGCCAACGTGGTGCGAACTGGCTGAATTCCACCATTGAAAACAACCCTGGGACTCTTGATTAAGAGGGATGGGGCTTCCGAATGTCAAATGACAAGCCCTGCCTTTTCACTGTTCTAAATCCTCTCTGCAAGGTCATCTACTGGCTTTGTGGTAAGGCTGGATTATAACTTAAAGTCTTTGAGTTTCCTGTCTAGTGCTTTAAAGCACTACACTAAACTGGCTCTCAAGATATGTTTGCATATTTCTTAATTATAAAATGGTTCAGTAGTAAATACATCCTGTATGATTATCCCTTAATAGCACATTTACCTTATAACTATTGTGACTAATAAAATTAGTGTTATTATAGTTAACCTTCACATGCCAACCATAAGGAACATATGTGTTGTAATCCCAAAGATCTATATTTATAAGCCTACACATTTCTGAGGTTTTATGATAAATGTTTATAAAACCAAAATCAGCAGGCTCTTTTAAGTATAAAAATGTGATTATGTACCTATTAAAACCCTGACTATTGCAGTCTAAATGTTTATAAAAACATTTAGACTGCAATAGTCAGAGTTTCAATAGGTACATAATCACATTTTTATACTTAAAAGAGCCTGCTGATTTTGGTACACAAAATATGTCATCATATGTCAATGACTCAATTTTTCCCCCCATCATGAAAAAGCCAAGATACCTTGATCCTGTAGACAAATGTAGCCAATACGTCTGCATTAACATGGAATGGATGCTGTACAATCTTTCAAAGAACTGCCATAAGAATGTGGAGAAACCTGACTGTGGTTTTCGAGGGATGCCAGTTCAGACCAACAGCGACAGCTGCTGTCCTGAATGGGAATGTCCTTGTAAGTCTTTGCATGGTATATTAGATTATATGTGAAACAGAGAATCCTAAACTTGCATTTTAAATATTACAGGAAAATTATGCCAAGAACATCCTAGAATGCCAATTTTATTTTATTATTTATTTATTTAATCTTACGGTTGAAGTGCCTCTGGGCAGCATATACATTTACACCCTGTTTTAACTGCTTGTATAATTTTTATTTCTCATTTACTGAAATTTACTTTTTTCAGTATTGTCAGACAACTGGCTTGCTATATCCTTGCCCAACACATGAATTTTTCATTAGGAGAATAAAATATGAAAGTCTGAATTGAAATAACAAGTTATCTGATAAATGGCTGTATTTATACAGAATGACAAATCAGCTGTTTGATTTACCAGAGAACAAGCAGAATTCCAGTGTTTGCAGTCTGATCATTTCTGCTGATTGCCACCAACTGTAACTGTAACTAAGTCAGACCATTCATTCTCTGGTGACTGTTTTTTTGTTTTTGATGCATAGGTATCATTTTACTTACTTTATAAAGTACCTTTTTTATCGGTATGATGTATTGCAAACTGATTGTAGTATATGGCCTATTGAAATCATAGAGTACTTCTAAGCAAATATTGATAGCAGTATACCTGTATGATTTCTTAAGCAATTATTTTTATTATTACTAAATTCAATGTAATTGTAATTGATTCAGTGTATAATTCCAGATTGAAAGAGGCCTGAAATCTTAATGCGATCTCATTTATTGTAATTTGTTCCCTAGGTCAGTGTTCTATCCTCTCTGAACTGAGTATCATTACATTTGATGGAAATAATGTTGCACTATATAAAGTAGCATCCTATATTTTAGTCAAGTTACCCACAGAAATTATTGTGGCTCATATTGAAAAATGCCCTGCTAATCAGGTAGGAACCTTACATAGTACCTTGCTATAATTAGTATTTCATATTTTAAAAACTAAAGATAGAAAAAAAAAACTTTTTACAATGCTTTGAAAATAATTTCCTATCATAAATGTCAAAAAGTATGTTTCACTTATATATTATACCTGAAATATATTATTAATGATTCTTGATAATTCCACATGAATAGAACAATTAGGAGAAGTGTATTATTGAGCAGACTGACCTAATAAGTTATAAATATTAACATCTAACGCTATTCATACCTTCTCAGAAAAAAAGTTTCTTTGAGTTTAGTGAGGGTTATTGTCAGGTATTGGATTAGATTCAGAATTTTTTTTATTGAGGATATAAATGTTCAGAACAGATGTGAAAGGACTAATGCAAATTATATATATACACTTGAGGGTAGACTGCAATAACATTTACCATAGAACTGGAGTGATGTTGTGTTTATGTGACAATAAATCTGACTCATTTTTAAAATTATTTTTCAGAGTGCAAATTCAATAAGAAAACTAGTGAGTATTTTTAAAGTACAGCTGTTAATACATCTAGCATTATTTAAGGATTAGTAATCTGCTAATTGTTTTAGTTTCAGGACAGCTTCTCCTTTCTTTTCAAGGTCCCAGCAGGAAGTGCTTCTGGTCTTTGTTTTAAGAAACTTAATGTAACAATACCACCTTATGCAGTACTTATTAACCGCTTAGCAAGAAAGGTGAGTTAAGCTTTTGCTAGACTGTAGAATCCTGCGGCAAAAATGTTGTTATGTAGGCAATCCAATTCTTTCACAGGCATAAACTAACTGGTCTTAATGAATAAGAGGCTACTATTGATAGAAAGCTTAACAACTGTGATTATCTTTGTAAGTATAACATATCAGCCATGTATATAAAGCAGATTCTGAATTTTTAATTATTTAAGAATAATAGACCATTAAATATTAAAATAATTTACATTAAACTGCCTGACTAAATAGATGTGTTTTAATAAGTCTTCTAATTAAGCAAAGGAGCAGGCAAAGTACTCTATGAAAGTACTTTCCATAGCTTGGAAATGGTCCATAGAGCAGGCTAAAGATCTTAAATTTATTTATTTATTAAATTTTACACCATCCATCTCACCCAATTACTAAAGACATGTTCATAACAAAAAAACAGTCCTTCAGATAATCAGCCCCTAAGATGTTTAGGACTTTAATAGTTTATACTATTAAATTTTAATTTGCGACCAGAAAGCAACCTGGCAATTGGTTTACATTTTTCAGCCCCAGGTCTGAATAAATATCTTACATTGTATGTTATGACTATTAATAACATTTATCATGATTTTTTAAAAACCAATAATGCCTTTAAAAAAAAATACTCCCCAGATCAAGAAAATTCATATATATTCAAATTTGTTTATTATTATTATTATTAGGCTGTATACTGTCGCCCTGCCTATTTAACTTATATGCAGAGCACATCATGAGAAAGGCAGGGCTAGATGAATCAAAAGTTGGAATTAAGATTGCCAGGAGAAATATCAACAACCTAAGATATGCAGATGATACCACTCTAATGGCAGAAAGTGAAGAGGAACTAAAGAGCCTCTTGATGCGGGTGAAGAAGGAGCGTGCAAAAGTTGGCTTGAAACTCAACATTAAGAAAACCAAAATCATGGCATCCGGCCCTCTCAATTCCTGGCAAATAGATGGGGAAGAAATGGAGATAGTGACAGATTTTATCTTCCTGGGCTCCAAGATCACCACAGATGGGGACTGCAGTCAAGAAATTAAAAGACGCTTGCTCCTGGGGAGGAAAGCTATGGCAAATCTAGACCGCATACTAAAAAGCAGAGACATCACCCTGCCAACAAAAGTTCGTATAGTCAAGGCCATGGTTTTCCCAGTTGCAATGTATGGCTGTGAAAGTTGGACCATAAGAAAGGCTGAGCGCAAAAGAATTGAGGCATTTGAACTATGGTGCTGGAGAAGACTCCTGCGAGTCCCTTGGATTGCAAGGCATTCAAACCAGTCAGTCCTAGAAAAGATCAACCCCGACTGCTCTTTAGAAGGCCAGATCCTGAAGTTGAAACTCAAATACTTTGGCCATCTAATGAGAAGGAAGGACTCACTGGAGAAGGGCCTAATGCTGGGAAAGATTGAGGGCAATAGAAGAAGGGGACGATAGAGAATGAGGTGGCTGGATGGAGTCACTGAAGCAGTAGGCGTGAACTTAAATGGACTCCAGAAGATGGTAGAGGACAGGAAGACCTGGAGGAACGTTGTCCATGGGGTCGCGATGGGTCGGACATGACTTCGCAATTAACAACAACAACAACAACAACAATAACAACTATTATTATTATTATTATTATTATTATTATTATTATTATTATTATTATTATTATTATTATTATTATTATTTGTTCCTTTGTTGTTGGCTGCTGTTGTTGGCTGTTGTGGCCTTAGTCCCATTCAACTATTCTCAAAATACTAATACTGCAGAAAAAAATAATACAATCACAAGAGGATTTATAGGCAAATAAGGAATCACTAAGGATACCTCAACCCAAAATGATGCTTCCTTGTCTTTTGTAGTTATAATGTTCCTTTCATAACAGATGCTAAAAAAAACAAGACACACTCTAAGTTTTGTGTTGAAGACAGTTTTTCAGAAACATAGAATTAAATAACTACATATTTTGTAGTTAATACATAGTTATAAGGCCTTGAAGTACTTGCTAAAAATAATTCATTTTTGAAAAGATGAGATGAGATGAGGTAAGGTAAGGTAATGTAAGATAACCGTTATTGTCATTTTTTACTATGAGCACATTGGCCCACATTAAAAATGAAATTATGTTGCCTGCTCTCAAAAGAAAGTATTGTCAGTTTTAAATATTGTGAGATTGTTTGAAGGTTTGGAGAGAATTCTTGGAATGATTCTTTTGATTCCTGTAATTTTTCTGGATCATTTTAGGTAATTGTGAATTCTATAATCCAACCTTTGCCTTTTTTGCAAGAGGGCATATGTATTCAGGACACTGGAGCAATGTATGTAATCAGTACCCCAGCTGGAATCAATATTAAATGGGCTCATGTTACAGGCATTATGGACATCCAATATGGCTTTAACTCTAATGTATCTATAAAGACAGAAGGGCTTTGTGGTAAGAATATACATAATTTATTTTGTTATCCTTACTTTGAACTTTAAATTTTTAGGCCTAAATTCACTCACTAATGTCTTCTTTTCTAAGGTCTTACTTCTCTCTTCTCCCTTCCTTCCATGACTGCCATTTATTTTATGTAAAATAATCACAGAATATTGTTCTAAGTTATCCAGCTTCAATATTCATTGCTGAAATTAACAGAACAGGTAATGGGGAATTTGAGGGCAATTCTTTTTACTTTTTCAATTCTACATTCTATGCAAATGCTCTGAGTTTTAATTAATTGAATCTGAAATTTGTGCTATATTGTTTAATTTTTATGTTTCACTTCCTGAAAAGTATTCTTCTAACGCTCCTAGTACTAATTAGAAATTTTGAACATAATTATGATAAATCAGAATGTATGAAACTGTTAAAGAAAACTTTTATGAGAATTAAGTCTCCACTACAGGTAGTTGTCGACTTACAACTGTTTAGTGACAAAGTTCGAAGTTATAACAACACTGAAAAAAAGTGACCTATGACCATTTTTCATACTTATGACTGTTGCAGCATCCCTGGGGACACATGATCAAAATTCAGATGCTTGGTAACTGTCATATATTTATGAAGTTGCATTGTACCGGTGTCAAATGATCACATTTTACAACCTTCTGACAAGCAAAGTCAATGGGGAAGCCAGATTCATTTAACAACTGTGTTATTAACTTAACAGCTGGAGTGATTCAGTTAACAACTGTGACAAGAAATCCATAACATAGGGGCAAACCCACTTAACAACTATCTTGCATAGCAACAGACATTTTGGACTCAATTATGGTCATAAGTCGAGGATTACCTGTAGCTGACATACTCTGGTTCTTTTTTAAAAGTGAAAGATAGGCAGATGGGTGCAGGAAATAATCTAAATAAAAATGCATTCTTAAACTGATTATACCTTACTTTAGTAGTTTTTCTAGTTTTTAACCAACTGATGAGAAAATTTAAATTTGTTTTCCTCTCTTAGAAATGTAATGCTGTTTCAATCATTTCATATATTTTAAATATGTTTATTTTAAGGTGTCTGCAATGGTGATCCTTCTGATGACTTGAAAATGCAAAATAGAACAATAATTACAAATATGGAAGAAGTTGAGATTTTTATTAAAAGTTGGGAAATTGAGAAATCTTTTGATGTAACAACAAGAAGACCCATTAGAAACTGCACAGAGGATAATTGTACATATTGCATGGAACTCTTGCAGAAGTGGGTTTTTGCCTCTTGTCACAAAAAAGTGAGTGTGGAGTAATTACAAGTACCGAAAAGGATCAGCCTCAAATTTGGGGACATTAGGGTAGAGTTGTAAGATATAGGAAGATAGGGCTGAGAGGTGGAGATTTTGACTGTTTTTAAAACTGTGAGTATATATCCAGGGCTTTTTTTTCTCATAGAACGCACAGAACGGAGTTCCGGCACCTTTTTTGGGATGGAACCTTGTAGGGTAGGCAAGGCGGGTTGTATGAAGTGTGTGAGTTCCGGCACCTTTTTTTTTCTTTTTTTTTTTTAATAAAAAAAGCACTGTATATATCTATTTAGACTCCGCTCCCCCCAACTCCAAGGAAACAGATTCCTTCTCATCTGTTTCTCAAAGGATTAAAAATGTCTCTAGCTCAACAGTCTTTAGGCTAAATCTTCACATTCTCAATGGAGCCCTTGAAAATCACCATCCAGCAAATTTTACCTACCTATTTGGCTCCAGAATGAGTGCAGTTGATTAAATAACTATCTCCATAATTTTTTGCAGCAGAATTTGAGGATACAGAGAAGGAGCTGTACAAAGGAAGTGGAATTAAACTTCCTTTTTTCTACCAATAAACCAGTTTCCATATGCAAAAATGGATCACTGGGCCTTAAATAAATATGACTTTCAAAATGGGGAAAAATGAATGAAAAAACAAAAATCATTTGGAGAATGATTTTTTTTAGATATAGGAATTATATTAATATTTCAGCAACTTTGATTAAACAGCTATATTACACAAGTGATTGTGGTTTTGGTTGTACAAAAGTTGTTAATGTGAAACTCATGATTGTTTTTCTCCAATTTATCCAGATTATTGATTTATCAAATATATTTGATCTAGGTCTCACCACAAGATTTTTGTGAAAAAATGTGGGTTAACGATACCTATTTTGAGAATTATGAATGTGATGCACTTTCTGCATATGTAGCACTATGCAACAAGCATAATATCTGCATTAAGTGGAGGACACCAGATTACTGTTGTAAGTTTAATAGAATCATTCCTGATCACTTGATTTTTACTTGGCTTTTATTTTGAGTTTTTAGTTTGCTAGACATTGATGATACACAGAAGGTTACATTTAGAAAGGAATGACTCAAAATTATATTTTCCTTAGCACTCCACTCAATAATATTCTAGATACTGTAGATTAATATTGATGGTCATTGGCTAAATGCTAATACAGGTAGTCCTCAATTTATGATCATATTTGAGCCTGGAATTATGATAATAACTTATGCCAGTCATTAAGCAGGTCACTTGCATGACTGTGCCTGATTTTACAACCTTTTTTGCAGAAGTTTTAAAGAAAATCTAATGTCTGCAATGGGCATATTTTTCTGTAAATGGAAATAAACATTGGTTTCCTGCAATATATATATATATATATACATACATACATACATACATACACATAAAAATTATGGTCACATGTCTTCAGAATACTGAAAATGGATGCAAAATTGGGCCAGTTGCTAAGTGCTCAAAATGGAATGGTGTGATCACGGGAGGTGGGGGGGGAGAAGCAACTGATTGTAAGTTTAGGATTACCTGTATGTTATGATAAACTGTAAATAATTGAATGACTCATACTATCTATGTACATGATGAATTCATAGATTGTTTTCATCACTCTACTTCCCAGATTTAGAATAGGTATGTACACTGTTGTAAAATGCTTTTTATGTTGTTGTTAATTGCGAAGTCGTGTCCGACCCATCGCGACCCCATGGACAATGTTCCTCCAGGTCATCCTGTCCTCTACCATCTTCTGGAGTCCATTTAAGTTCACGGCTACTGCTTCAGTGACTCCATCCAGCCACCTCATTCTCTGTCGTCCCCTTCTTCTATTGCCCTCAATCTTTCCCAGCAGTAGGCCCTTCTCCAGCTTTTTATGTAGGATTACCAAATATATGAACAGGCAAAGGAAGACATTGACAATTAAAAAGGAGGACATATGGGGAGGGGACTGGAAGAAGGACACTCTGTTTACATTTCTTGGCATCCACGACAAAAAGTAAAGTAGAAAACTGCAAAATAATGTACTTAGAAATATATGTACATAAAATTACTTCTTTTAAGATCAGAAAAACTAGTTTTTTAGTTACAATATTTTTCTTAAAAAAACCTTTATTTCAAGAACGTATGCTAGCAATAATCTAGAATTGACATCGAGGCACTTTTGAAATTTCACAATTGTATGACAAATCATGGGATCTACAGACTACAAATTAATCTTTGAAGAAAAATTGAAAAACTAATTAGTTATAATCAGATCTATGAGTTACTATTTCTTCTCCATCACTTCAATATGTAACGCTAAATATGCAAGAGAAAAAACTATATGCTGACCACTTTGAACAAGGATCAATTAAAATTATATTCAGACAAGGATTTTGATGGAAGTGGGCCTATATTTCTAATCATGCAAAACTGTTTTCTAAATTTAGGATCTATTAGTTGTATTCTTTGTTTTTTTATGTTTTGATGACAAGGAAGCCAATTTACAAATTGTACAAACTGAAACATGTAGCTAAAACTGGTTATTTAGATAAATTCATGAGAAATGTTTCCTCTTGCCACCTTCTTTCTTCTCTTTTCCAATGAATGTTAAAAAAATCTCAGTAATATTTATCTTCCTCCACATGTAGGGCTTGCTTGTCCTTATGGGAAGGAATATCAACCTTGTGTGCAACCCTGTGATGCTAAAACATGCCTAAATAAATGGTTTTATGAAAAATCATCATGTTCCTATTTAAGAGAAGATTGTGTTTGTAAAAAGGGGACCATTCTTCATAGAACAGACTCTGACCTTTGCATTCCAGAAGAAAAATGTGGTGAGTAAACTTATTAATATGCTGGCATATTTTTCCTATTAGATTCAAGTATTCTTGCTTTCTGGTGGGTCAGAGGTATGCTTTTTATTTTTATCTTCTCTTTTTACAAATAATATAAAATCAATAAACAGTCCAATGTAGCTCCAGAATTTATATTCCAAAATTGGTACAGCTAGGAAGCTGATATTTTTTTACAGAATTTGTACTGTAAATAATCATAACTTCATAAATCCCACTAAATTCATTTAAATCTCATTTACCTTCAATTATTTTGGAACTTCCAACTATTTTGGAATTTGGAAGAGCTTTATGAGCATTATGAGGTGCCAGTTTGCTCATAAAAATCCTTCAGAATATGTTAATTTTGAAGTGATAGATTTATAATATCTGAGGCTCAAGGTAAAACAAATAAAGTAAAACAAAGGAGACCAATATGATTATTTTATTGACAATAAAAGTTTTTACCACTTGCAGTATTGAATTAAGCCAGGCCTGTATTTTAATGTTCTAATAATTCAAATATCATAAACAGAGTAAATTTAGATAATCATTCTGGATCTGTATAGCATAATTGCAGTCATATGAGCCTGAGGTCAAAACTACATAGCAAGAGGCATTAATTATAGTTTTGCAAAAGTGAAAATGTCGTAGGTGCAATATACACCTACGTAAGTAACAAATTCTTGTAATATTTCCTTTCCCTCATTGGGAGTCTCAGCATTTATTTTGCTCCAGTTTCTTACAGACATCAGAGGTTATTTAACTTCCAGATGCTAGCGACAGATATAGTTTATATCAAAATGTAAACAGGGTATTTTTTGGGATGTCATTAAAAAAATGTTTTTTACTTTTTTTTAATAGTCTGTACAGATAACGGAGGGCATCCTCACTCTGTTGGGGAGGTTTGGATTGGCTCCAATAAAGGATGCTGCATATATAAGTGCATGGAGAATGGGAGCATTATTGATACAGAGCCTGAATGTGATAAGCAGCCATCTCCAATGTGTGACAGAGAGGCTGAAGTGATTGTCAGTGTAACTGAAGAACAAACTTGCTGTCCAAAAAATATCTGTGGTATGTAATATTTAAGACAGGCATGATATTCAGTTGATAGGAAAGAATCTGTGTGTAGTATAAAGAAATAAAAAATATTTGGCACAATTATTTATTTATTTATATCCTGCCTTTATTATTTTTATAAATAACTCAGGGAGGCAAACATATCAACAAACCCTCCTTCTATTTTCCCCACAACAACTTTGTGAAGTGGGTTGGGCTGAGAGAGAATGGTTGATCCAAAGTCACCCAACTGGTTTTAATGGCTAAAGCGGTACTTGAATCTACAGTCTCCCATTTTCTAGCCTGGTGCCTTAATCACTAGACCAAACTGGCTCATAGCTAATGTATAGTGAAAAAAATAATCTATCATTGTAAATGTCAACATTTAAGTTCTTTTAAAAATCTATTCACCATATTTCATTTCTGTGATCTAATATGGGCACAGCTCATGAAAAATCTTCCTCTTCTAAATTGTGGAAGAAATATCCAGTTGTTCATTTCTCATGAAGTGGGAGATGGCATTCAGGCTTATAGACATCTTTAATTATGTTCAATTAGAAGGTCAATTAAGACATGTGCATTCCAAAACCACTTTGGGAGTTGAAAAGGAGGTTTTGCAAACATTCTCAATTATTTCTTAGAACTAAAAAAAACAGCAACACTAGGTAGGATACCAGAGATACCCAAATGGTAATCCAATTGTGTGCTGAGCTAAACCCAGTGACTTGAATAATTCTCTATGTAATTTCAAGTTTCTCTGCTTTTAGTTTAATGCATACATTAGGATAATGGTACATTAATATAAGAAGCCAAATAGCTTTAGAAACAAATTTTTATGTTACCACAAGTTGTTTTTTCCTTTTAATATACTCTCTATATTTAATATAACATTAAGTATCAGTAATCTTAAAATGCTTTCTTTGGAAAAAGAGCAGTTAGTCCATATTCACATTATCTTGTTTATTAATCAGAACTGCTGGAACAGACAATAAATGTTATCCTTATCATCTTCCCATGAAAAGGTTAGGTAGAGATATATTGATTTGATTCAGGACTCTATTTTTTGTTTTAGAATGCAACATGACTCTATGCAGCCCTATTATCCCAGTATGCAGAAGTACTGAGAAGCTGACAGTTAGATATACTCCTGTCTCCTGCTGTCCTCAATATCAGTGTGGTAAGTGATAGGATGGATAATGAAACTGAGAAAAGATTATTCATTTAGAGGCGTATAACTTCTAAAACAGCAAGTCATTGGTTGTATTTTACTAGATAACCTGCTTTGTTTTGCTTTGTTTTTTTTTAATTCAGAATGTGATATGTCAGCATGTCCCAATGTTACTCGTCCAGAATGCCGAGAAGATCAGTTTATTGTGGAAGTAAAATTGGATGATACTTGCTGTTTATCCTATTTGTGTGGTAAGTAACATTTCTTATTTTAAAAATCTTGGGTAAATTGCGGATTTAAATATCTAAGATACTGTATGTATGGATTTAGCATTGACTTTTTAAATTTAGTTACAAAACCACCCGTTTTAATGGAAGAATTTGGGTGCTGAGAACTTTTCTTATTGCATAGTAGCTATGCATATCTTGTTTGTGATTGCAGCAAAGAAGGAGATAGGAGTTAATTGTTAATACCATGGTCTCAATATGTACTGTTCTCCTTCCTTCACAATGACATTTAATAAAGAAAGGGGAGAAAAACCTACAAAGACTCATTATATGCTTAATATTATATGTAGAATTAAAATGAACTATTCTATGTAACATTAATAATTGATTTTATTATGAATTACTTAAATATATTAAATTGTTAATATTATGTTATTTGGCTTTGATAAGCTTTATTTTTCATTATTATAATTTCTTCTTGTATTGTAACTTTCATTGGTATTGGTTGGTATAATGTAATTTAACTGCTATGGATATTCTTGTGATCTAAACACCAATGTGCATTGCTTGAGTGGAATATAAGTAAAATACATACATACATGCATACATACATACATACATGCATACATACCTACTTACATACCTACTGTACATATATATTTAACATAATTTGACCATAAGCTAACTATTGTGAAATGTGGAAAGAATATATTCCCGTTTAAATTGAGTTTAGTGCTTGCTTCTTTTGCAACATACTTATGAACTACAAAAATAGTTTCTCATTCCATCCATCTATCCATCCATCCATGCATCCTTTATTTTTCTATCTTTTTGTTATTCCTTTATTTTTCACATCAAGCAATAACTGGCCTCAACCTTCTTAGCTTTCAAGCCTGAATGAGATCTACATATATCATGTATTCCCTGTGCCTCCTATTGACATATTATGGTGCCATCATATTTGCAGTGCAAAATATGACATTATTTTCCTATAAAGTTTTGCATAGCTTGGCATACATACTTATTTTGGCTATTCATTCATTCATTCATTCATTCATTCATTCATTCATTCATTCATTCATTCATTCATTCATTTCACTCTTGTATTTTTGCAAGCTATTAATATTCACTGATTCAAAACATGGTTACAATTTCTCTTGAATATGCCAGCATATTAATCTATATATACTGTAAAACTGGCCCATAACTAATGTATATATGGATGTGTGTGTTTGTGTGGATATTTATTTTTATATATTACAATATATATATATTATATGGTGTTTATGTTTCTCTTGAAGTTTGTGAATCTTGCATTGAACCTGTTCCAGAATGCAATGAAGAAGAACTTCTTGCAGTAGATCTTAGTACTGCACAGTACTGTTGTCCTCATTATCACTGTGGTAAGTTTTGTTTTGGATTACATATCTTGGAATGATTACTACTTGTTTTATTGAGATTTTTCTTTGTATTCAGTCATAAAATTATACTTATGCTTGTAATAAACACAGTATTGTTATAATGCAGCTTCCATAGAGGTAGAGTCAATTATTATCTTACTGCTATTCTAAAAATTCAGGAAAATAATCAGGCAAAAATGTATTTAGCTATGTACAGCTATTCAAAATCTAAGCATGTACCGGTTCTTTATCTCAAGGGTTACCAGTGGCAGAAAGAACAAAAACAACATTCAGCTGTACATAGGTACAGTTTCACTTTAGATTTTTTAAATTTATTGCTGATATCTAGATTTTACCTGGTGTCTACTTTAGCCATTCAATGGAAAATATCTGATACCAAAAAACTGATGAAGACTTATGTATTCACATGTATTCACTTGGAGTGATGCTTTGGGCTTTGTTTTACAAGCAACTGTTTTCTATACTTTATAGTTAACAGATTTGAGAGCACCATCAGATCATGAGTAAGATTGTCTCTTTATCTAAAATAGTTTGTGATATGAAATGTGTTCTACTATTGAAACCATAAAATTATTATTGATTACTTGAACCTAAAATAATTATTCATTTCTAAACCATTAATTTAAGGTGGCAGGTAGAAATAATAATATTACAGAAATAGTAGAATAGTAGAAATAATCATGTAAAAGAGAAATGTTTTATATGTTTCTTTCTTTCTAGTGATATTTTGTGGCAATAATCTTTTAAAGACATAATTTCTATTTCTCTAGTATGTGAAGAGAATCTATGTCCTTCACCTCTTCTGAATTGCTCTACTGATATGAAACTGATTAAAAAAACAGTACCTGGACAGTGTTGCCCAGACTGGAATTGTGGTATCTATAATTTGCTTTTTCCCCAATTATATAAATTAATGAAATACAACTTTTATTCCCATGGATGTGGTCATAGTGAATCCTTCTGTCTTATTTTCTTCAGAATGTGATTGTGAGAACAGTACTGTACCAAGCTGTAAATTGGTAAGAAATGTTTAATTTTATAATAGTTTTGAAATTCTTATTTTTCTTTCATTTTAAATGTTTCTATGCTATCCTGTTCTACAATGACAGCAATCATAAGTTTGCTAATCATGTAAAATAAATAAAATTGTGTCAGTGTATGAAACAAAAATATCTTGACACAACTGAGATATACTGTGCAATGAATTCTGATAAAATCAGAACTAATAATATAGAATTATGTTTAGCAGAATTTTGGTAAACACTGACACTTGTAAAATAAGCTTTAAGAAATCATTCTGTAACCAACCCATGTCAAAGCAGTGTTAAAATGAGAATGTCTATAAAGAAAGCAACCGAAATAAGTGCCAGATTGGATAATGGCAAATACATACATAGACAATAGATTAGATAGATAGATAGATAGATAGATAGATAGATAGATAGATAGATAGATAGATAGATAGATGATAGTGTATGGCATATTATTCTATAGAATACTCTTACTAATTCATTTATAGTAATGCAATGTTTGTCTATTATATTCTCCTTTTATATCAGGAGCATAGCAATTTATGATAGAAACTTCTTTGTACCTATGTTATTCAAGTTATTTTTTTTGGGGGGGGGAGGCTTTCAATTCAGTCTTTTGACTTTTGGCAATTACTAGATAAATTCATGCAGTTTTCTTGTCAATATTTTCAGAAATGGCTTGTCTTTGTTTTCTTCCTAGTGCTGAGAGTAATTGACCCAAAATTACCTCATTGGCTTTGTATCTAAGGCAAGACTAAAGCCAATTTCTTCATTTTAGTCCAACACCGTAACTATTACAGCAGATTGGCTATTAGTCATGTTAATACCAATATGAAAAACAATGGAGAGATGACTTGATAAATATTAGCTGTAGTTTTTACAAGCTGTAATTATGTTGTTAGCTATTGTGCTTGTTGGACAAATCTAAACCTATTATTAGACAATAAATGTTGAGGCTATCTTAAAATGGCAACATTATTTGTTACATTTATAAAGAATTATTGTACTAAGTCATTCTACTACCCATATTGCTCAATATTTAGTATGTAGACACAATCTGTCTTTCCGCTGCATATAATAGAATGTCTTGGGGCTACCCAGCACCTACAAAAAACATTCACAGTATTGATCAATCAACCAATAGGCCTTTTAAATAGCTACAGATTTGTGACACACATAAAAATAGTCAGATATTTGATTACACACTCATGATTGCCATCATTTTTTTTTACTACATTTTGTGGACTCCCTGCAGTTACACATGTTTAGTTGCCTTCTCTGAATATGCAGCTGTAACAAGATTGAAAAGCAACAGCAGCTCCCATTTGACTTTCTCATTTCTGGTGAATATCATTGGGTTTTGTAGAAAAAAACTAACAATTATAACAATAATAGGGAGATGGACCTAGTGCTCTTAATATGACCATATGGCCTAATGGTTCCTCCAAACGTGCATTCAAATGTGCAACAATATTTTGCTGCTAAAATGCATTTGCTAATTTTCATATAGTTATTCACTTTCTTATAAATGAAAGTACATGTATGTGTGCAATTGAACAAATGTATCATTGAAATATTTCATAGGATGAAGTTTGGAAAATAAGTGCTAATACTTCTACTACATGTGGATGTCCACAATACATTTGTGGTATGTATGAATGCCTATGAACATTCTTTTCAATAACTTTTTTTAATATTTAGTTTTCAGTACCATAGTTCTTAAGACAAGCCTTATACACTTTATGTGCTTACAATTTTCAGTAATTTTCTAGTTTAAAATAAAAAAGGGAGAGATTCTGTTAGAACAGAAATATTCACATGAACTAGCATTCTGCTTCCTGTTCTTTAGTAGTGTTTAATTTATTAAGGGAATGATAATATATAGATTGCTAAATATATTATGTTATTTATATTCCATTAAGACCTAGGCTATATATTAAATATTATTAATTTCCCATTTATCCTAAAATATATGGGCAGTATGCAATGAAAAGAAAAAAATGCAAATAATACAATAATAGTAGCCAAGGTCACACTAATGCTAAGCTCTAAGCATCAGCCATTGAAATTTGCAAATAAATCATAGTTGACCACCAAATGTTTCTTATTGTGTGAAAAAAATAAAATTGATACTAAATAGTACTCTTGTTTTGCATATTCTGTTTCCTTCCTTCCTCCCTCCCTCCCTCCCTCCCTCCTGCCCTCTCTCCCTCCCTCCCTAGAAAAAAGAAATGTCTGTATATTCCAAGAAGTCACTGTTCTGAACCCAGGTCAGACATTGATTCAACATTTGGATGGAGAACTTTGTTATACGGCAAAGTGTTCACAAGAAAGGGACCCTAACACAGGATTTCACATGATGAATCTGGCAGTAGTTAATTGTTCCCAAAAATGTGAAGCAGTAAGTAAAAATATGCAGACAAAGTCATTTCTGGACATAATTGATATAACATCATTTAAAATCTATTTAAAATGATGAGCAATCTTAAACTGTGTTCAGAAAAAAAGTAATTATTATTTAGGGAATTTTAAAATAAGGAGTTGGATTAAATGGTTCCCTTATTCCAGTGGAATCTCTCCACATCAAAACCAGTTTTGCATCCAAAGTCAGTGACTAAAGTGAAATCTATTTCCCAAGAATGGAGAAATTTGTAATTAATTTATAACCAATAGATATTTTAAAACAGATGCTGGTGAAATGTACGAATTATGTGCCTATCTATGCAGTGATCCTGTTATTTTTCCAGAGAAGAAACAGGCAATTTATTTCTTTTATGTTATAGTCACAGAGCTTCTCAATCCATGGTCCTTCTATAGGCCATATTTTCCTAGTCTTCTTTTATAATTATGATTTTGGCTTTTGTGTGGTGGGTAAAACTGCACACTTTGGATTCACTGTCTGAACTTTTAAAGTGGCCCCATATCTCTTTTTGTGGTATTTTGGGACTGTGCATGCATAGAAAAAAATATCCTACTTTTTCACTGAAGACTGAAATAAAATAGGTTCCACAAGACTCAACTTACTATATTCACAGGCATTTTGCAAAACATAGTCCTAGTGTGAACACATATCTGACCTACTCTAGTCAAGGGAACATCTTACAAAGCTGTGGAACTTGTTTCATAATATTCTGCCTTATCTTTGCCCTGGGACAGTGAAAGGAATTTGCAGATAGAAATTGAAAGTTGACTTCCATTTTCTCTCCAAGAACATAAAGTTAATTTGTCAGGCAATGTTTAATTCAAACTATACCTTTTTATAATTTTATAGCACAACTTTTTCATTTTTTTAAAAAAAATCACTCTCTCACATTACATATAATTTTTTTCTTTAAAAAAAGCTTGGTAATCCTCATTATGTTATCTCTTCACTAATAATTGGATGCAAACCTGCATATTGTAGAGGGAAACAATTTTTTATATTTAATAGGATAGAAAGAGAGTCTTATTAAATAATGTTGAATGTACTTAACTGTATTTGTTTAAAATATAGCTATAATTGCATGTAATTTCTGCCCTTGTTCTGTTGCTTCCATTTTTAAGAATAACATTCCCAACATATTCAAGCACCGAGATGAAACTAGATTGTGTACACCTGCTATGTACAATGCTGAGCAATGTAGATTAATGCTTTTTATTTAGTATAAGACGGTTACATATATTGCTTTAAAGAAAAAAATGCTATTAAAACTAACTCTTGATTGGCATTGTCAAATCTAAGCTTATATCTCATCAACAGCAAAGATATAGGTATAGTTGCCAAAGAAAATCATATTGTCAACATACTGATACATACTGCATATAGCAGCTAAATATAGTTTTAGCATTTAATTGCCTTATACTTATTTTGATACAATCCATATGGGCATTCTTTCTTTTTAACAGCATCAAGTACACAACCCATCTGATGGTCAACATTCTTGTTGTGGTTCCTGCATAAATGTCTCATGTCCTTTTTATACTGACAATGGAACTCTTGAGATTTATGAAGTAAGTGGGTTGAAAAGTGGTTCAGATAACAATAATGAATAAGGATTCTAATTAAGTCAAGTACTAAATTCTACAATTTTTTCATATGATAACTTTTGATTTAAACTTTTCTTGATTGGAGATCATATTAAACACTGAATATGATTAACTAAATAAGCTAACTGTATAATGACACCAGGAATATTGGTGTTAGCTTGACATTAATAAATGAATTCTGTTTAAGTGAGCAGACATTTAACCAAAGTTACCTGCATTTGTATGGACACCATACTCAATCAGATTTTCTATTTAGCTCAGCAAACTAAATTACATGTGAGTTCTATTTCTGGTGTTAAGCAATAAAGAACAGTTGTTTTCTGCTGAAGTTGCCCTTCTTGTAAATGCTTCCTGTGAAAAATAGTTTATCATATTACTTCTTTTTTTCTTCTGTTCAATCTTGCTTGATGCTTGGTTACTTGCTAGCAAGTCCCTGCAGTTTTCTTGGCAAGGATTTTTAGAAGTGGTTTGCCATTGCCTCCTTTCTAGGATGGAGAGAAAGTGATCGGCCCAAAGTCACCCAGCTGGCTTTGAGCCTAAGGCAGGATTGAACTCAAGGTTTCCTGGTTTCTAGACTGATACCTTAGTCACTACACCAAACTGGCTCCTATTACTGCATTAAGCCATTGTTATGATGTTCTCAGAAAACAATGACTGTTCAACAGATTTTATTATTCATTAAACTAAAATTACAGTACTACCCAGCTATGGTCATACCTGAGGCCATTAAGGTTTGGAAAGTTGTCTTAACATATGACTCAATCATTATTTTTGCTATATTATAGCTAGTTTCCCCTTTCCTTCCTTTTCCCCACTCCATCTCTTTTTTTAATAGGAAGGAAGCACATGGGACTCAAACTGCACTAAATATGAATGTGCAAAGATTGGTGCGGAGACAGTGGTACTTGGCTCCAGTGTGTTTTGCCCACCCTTTAATGAGACTGAATGTGTAAAGGTTTGTACTTTATACATAAAAATATTCCTTATTCACATGTTTAATTTATTGGGAACTTAATATCAAGGTGTGTTTAATATTATAAATATATATAAAACTGCTTTTACTGTCTTAATTTTTTCCTCCAAATTATACCTGCATACAGATAATACTTTGAAATCTAGTATTCTTTCCCATTAGCCCATATTACCTCCAAAGGGATATATATGAGAGTTTCAGGGATTAAACTTGATTCTGCCTTCCCTTATTCATAATCATTTTAGCAATATACTGTCTAGTCTTTGATTCTGACATATACAGTATTTCTCACATATATTTCTCCAAACGCCTACATATTGTCTGACATTTATAGAAAATATATTGTTGAATTTGTGTCTCACAATGTTATGCTATAGATATATAAAGATGTAGATCTCATAAAATTCATTGGAATTTACTCTGAATCAGCAAAAGGGTTGCAGTCCCTGTCCTTAAAAACAAATGCAATTGATCAGATTCATAAGAGAAATATGACTGCAACCTTAGATATGGTAGCTAAATAGTACTCCTGAATGCAGATTATTAGAGAAAACTAGGTTTGCCCATGAAATTGTTGTTTAGAAGTTTGCACTCATTTAAACTACCAACTCTGTAAACTATCATCTAGCAAATGTATATATCTTGCAATTAATCAGAATACTATGTACTTTACCTTAATTCAGTCTTGCATTTGCTGAGTTGCTTTCAGATTATGCTAGGTCAGTCATTTGTATAAGATAAGATAACCTTTATTGTCATTTTTTTTTACTGTGGGCACAACGGCACACATCAAAAATGAAATTTAGTTGCCCGCTCTCAAAGTGAAACACGTACATGACACACACCTTGTATAGTGCAAATAATGCTGTTGCATTAATTAAACATTTAGTTGGAATGTAATTATAATGCAAATCTCATCCACAAATAAAAAATAATGAAATTTTAATATAAAAACTGATCCAAAATTATTTTGTAATCAATTGATTCAGTTTTTGTATTGTTTTGATTTAATGAAAAATGCTGCCAATTCTTCAAAAGTAAAGGTATAGTGGAGAAGAATCAACTCAATCCTATGTTACATAGTTTTAATGAGTTCTAAATAAATGTATGGAGGCAATACAGGCAGTCCTCTTACGATCACAATTGAGCCCAAAATTTCTGTTGTTAAGTGAGAAATTTAAGTGAATTTTGCCCCATTTTACGACCTTTCTTGCCACAGTTGTTAAGTGAATCACTGCAGTTGATAAATTAGTAACCTGGTTGTTAAGTGAATCTGGCTTCCCCATTGACTTTGCTCGTCAGAAGGTCGCAAAAGGTGATCACATGACCTTGGGACACAGCAAAGGTCATAAATATGAACCAGTTGCCAAGTATCTGAATTTGATCACATTATCATGGGGATGCTGGAAAGTTATAACTGTGAAAAACGGTCATGTCACTTTTTTCCGTGCCGCTGTAACTTTGAACGGCCACTAAATGAACTGTTGTAAATTGAAGACTACCTGTATTTGAGAGGCTTCAAAGTAGGTTGTTATGTATAGTGGCAGCCACTACTTTTCACTTTTTCTCCAGGATTTTTGGCTGCATAACTAATTTTTAGTATATCAGTATACCTCAAAATGTTTCTTTGAGCACAGTCTTTTTTGAAATATTCCTTTTTAATTTTCCTAGAATGGAGGCTCTGTGCAGACCTATCACAATGGCTGCTGCAAGACCTGTAAGTGAAGACAGCTATATTGTGTGCTAGTTCCATGTTGGTATGGCTTTGGGTTTGGACAGCTCTGTGCATTCTTAACCTATTTAAGGAGACATATGAAAACAAAATAGCATGCTGTCTCTGAATCATGTCATATGTGTCCAGTCCTTAACAAAAGTAATTGTCAAGCCTGGCTTTATATGGCTGCTAACATGGTGATATTAAAATTTAAATTTTTGTTTTAACCTTTTCTTTCTGGTATATAACCAGTTTCCTCAAAATAATATAGATATAGCTAAAAACTGTTTTGAACATCTTTAGAAAACAAAAGTTATCCAATTTATTAATAGGATTTTTCTTTAGTTTGTTAATCCACATATGATTATAAGAAAATGGGAAAATATGAATATTTTATTTAGGTTGGTCAATGCAAAAAAAACCCCCACCAGATGATAGTGGTTACTGACCTATGTTCTATGGAAATACGTTAAGTACAATCATAAGAAGATTACATGAGAAAATTATATAAAACACTTATATAAAAAGGAATAATTGTACTTTTGAGACATTAGATAAAAACATTAAATGTGAAAATGTATTATTTTTTTGAATACTGGAATTTCAGTAATTGTACTGTAAAACATATTGGCCAGCTCTAAAAGGTCATGAATTTTCAAATAGTGATAAATATTAAACTCAAAAGGATAGTGATAAATATTTGATTCAAAAAATATATCAAGGATTATTTTCTGATAATCTTACTTCTCAAAGCCTCAGTTTAAATGAGAATTTAAATGTAAGCATGATTACTTTTCACAATGGTGGAATTTGGATATTTTATTAGAGATAGTAAAAATCCATCCAACCCAGGATGGTTCTTTGGATTCCTGCTAAAGCTGGAATTTTCTACTTGAATTGGAAGAAACATGTTCTATAATGAGTTTTTTTTGTTCATAATACAATATTGCCAGCAAAAGAGTTACCTTCTCCTAGCCTTACTTGAAAATTCAATAAAGAAACCAGGATCAAATACACCTGAATAAGAAGCATAAACAAAGAAAAAGACAGCTGCATTTTGATAACTGCTAGCACTTCAAAAAATGTTTTTCTCAAACAAGTCTCCTTTATATCTTTTACTTTTATTCTTTGGGAAATCCTTCATGTTGCAGCTCAACAAATCAGGGTGATATCTTGTCAATCAGTGGTGTGTGTATCTAGTATCTTCTAGAATACCTGTCTCTAGTACTTTTTAAAACATGCTGAGAAGTCTCTATTATGTAGCTCTCTTTGTATGTCTCTGGGATTCAAAAAGGCTGTACAAAGAGACTCTGATTTCCATACATTCATATCCACATACTACAGAACTTATCCAACATCCATATACCGTATCTTAGAGTTGCTAAGGTGAAGAAACATTGATTTAATGTCAAGATCAGGAGTCATTCTAAGGGATTGTGTGGAGGAAAAGAACAAAATAAACTCTTGCTGGAAAAAAGAGCTCTTATCTTTGGATCCTTCCTCTAATTCTATCCAAACACTGTCTGTTAGCAAACACTTTCAATTCTAATGTTGAAAGAGGCCTTATGGGGCTATCTAAGTCATTGAATCCATGGTCAGTGTAAATTAAAATTGAATCATCCCCAACAGAGGATGAGCTTAGCTTTCACGTGACAGATTTAGTAAAAAGAAACTCTCTGCTACCGTAGTACTGCTTTTACAAGTAGTGAATTTTTCTCTAGTATTTCTTTACAATAGATGCCCATAAAATAATACAGTTATTTCTTAGCTCTCCTGCCTTCTGTTTAGAAGTTGATGGCAGTGTGTATAACACCTCCTCTCTCCATTTTCATACAATACCCCTGTGACACAGATCGGACAGAAATTTACCCGGTGTACGAGAAACGACAAGAACCTGGTTTCCTGGGTGCCAATCTAACACTTTAACCACTGTACCACACTGGCTCTGATGGAACACTTGTGGAAAAAGATAGCTCATCAAGGAAACATCTTACCACAAATAATTCCTTTATCATCTTTCATATTTTGCTAAATGTGCTCTTGCACTCTGTATTGTCATTAAATGGTACTGCCCAGTGGTATAGTGTCAGGGAGAAGAAGAAATCTGCAAACACTGTATGTCTCTCCAATTTTTCCAGAATATTCTGGAACCTGCTACACACACACACACACACACACACACACACACAATAATTTGAAAGTATCTCTTTCTTCACATCATGTCTTAAATCTAGAAATTCCTTTACCTAAAAAAAGTTGCTATTGTGAGTAGTACAATGACAAGGAAAATATTGGTAATTATGTCACTAAATTGATATTTGAAGGTTAATAACATCTCATGAAGACCATAACTATCTCTCTCCCCATCAATATTTTATATAAATGAAGTAAATCATGTAAAAACCAGCCCTTGATTGGTAGAATAATTTTTCTTTACTGTTTTCTAAAACAATTTTTACCTTAACCAAATATTTAGGCTTTAATTGTTATCTTCAGAACTGTTTGCTGAACTAGCTTTAAAAAAGACAACATTAAATGCTGTTTTATATACTAATAGAGTTTTTTTTAGAACAAACTAAAAGCATGTACTTTTAACAGTTAAGGAGTATAAGTGAGCAACAAGTACAGCTTAAAATTGGGTTTTAATGGTAATGAATAATCTTTATTTGAAAAGGTGAATGATTATATGCATGCTGAGTGAGTTCATATATTTAATTCTTACCTTGCCAAATCATGTTCCAGGTTTCTTTTTTTACATGTAAATATAATGATCTTATTATCCACATGGATATTAAAACACAGGGAAATAATTAATTTAGAAAAATAAGAATACTTATTTCTTTTTATAAAAAAGAACAGCTTCCATAAAAAACATTAGCAGTTGGCAGTGTAAGAATTAATGTAATGCTATTTATGTAAAAATGTTTTTGCGTATTACAAGAAACTTATATTCCCAATAATTCTGCCAGGTTCTGGACGGGGTGTATTACCCTTTGCCATTAGCCCTGTAGTCTCTACTGATAGTATTAATTGTGAACCAGGTATTACTATTTTTAATAAATGTATTTTATTTTATTTTATTTAAAAATGTTGATATACGTAGATAGTGATCCAGAGAAGTGTTGATTGACTCTATAATTATAACAATATATGTATATATATTATTCCATGGTAAAACTAGTGCTACCTAAAGATAAGCTTTATGAATCTGATTTTGTAAACATTTCTGTGGATATAATACAAGCATTAAACATAGCCAGAAAAGGAGCAAAAATATATTTCTAGTAGATGTGCGCAATACCCATTTTATGGGGATGTTAAATTTCTGCTGTTGTTTTCCCTCTATTGATTGAATTGTTCTCCAATGTTCAAAGTAGCTTACAATCAATTCATAAAATAATATAACATTTAGAAGCAAATCTTAACCAATATTGATAGAATACATACATTATAATACATCAGGGAAATCTACCCAAAGAAGATATTAGTAATAGCAGAACAGTCTAAAAGCTGCATCAAATAAGCCAATCTATCTTCTAGAAATGGAGCTTGGAAATCAGAATGCCCTTCTTAATTTTCTACAGTATGATGGGGTTATTTTACAAAAAGGACCCTGAGTGATGAATTATAACAGTGAAGGAGACTATTAATTATACTTGTAATAATATTACAGCTGAATTGAAATTGAATTGAAGAAATAGGAAATTAGGGATAATAGGCAAGTTTTAATGTTGTGTTATGTTGTCTGTGCAATGAAACTGGAAAGCATTCTGCTTGCTATAATTTTGGATGCAGTCTAATTCAGATTGCAGAGTATTTTCTGCAAATACTTTTTTCTCATTGGCTATGCTATTACTTAAGAGTAGGCTTTTTTGATGACCATGTGTGATGTGTCACACAAAAAGACTGCATCTTTGCTGCATCTCTTGGAAATTCTCCAGTTCATTCAGAGATCTGATAGAAATTCTAAATTAGCTGCCCAAGGGAACCAGATAAATGAGATAGTGATAGAACTGCCAATACTAAGCACTCCATACTCTTAACTTTTATACACATTTTGATTTGTCTATAACCTTCTTAACACTTATTGAATATGCTTGTTCAACCTATTTTAAATCCAGTTGCTGTACAGCCTTCATGTCTAGGTGTTTAGGAAGGGAATAGGAAAATAACTTGAAGTATAAATGGATGTGCATAAACAGCTATGAGATATTCTCCTATTACAAACAAAACAAAGCTTCACAAACTGATTATGGGTGGAGGATTAGACACCTCAGTACATGTTCAGATAATGACACAAAGCAAAAGAGCTCTAACTAAAGATGTAATTAAAATGTCTTGATTATTATCTTCATATTTTATGCTTTATCAGGTAAAAGAGAGGAAAGGATTTGCCAGAAAATAATTGTTAGAACTACTGTAAGAAAAGAAGACTGCATAAGCCAAAGTCCTGTAAGTATAAATGCCTAATTTGGGAAATACTTCATATATCGGAGCACTTTTTTTTTCTTCCATTCAATCCTGTTTGAGTCTTGGAGACTGCCTGAACAAGTTCCTGCAGTTTTGTTGGCAAGGTTTTTCAGAAGTGGTTTAGATAAGACAAGACAAGACAAGACAAGACAAGACAAGACAAGACAAGACAAGATAAGATAAGATAAGATAAGATAAGATAAGATAAGATAAGATAAGATAACCTTTATTGTCATTTTTTTACTGTGGGCACAACGGTACACATCAAAAATGAAATTTAGTTTACCATTGTCTCTAGTCACTTTCTCTCAGTCTTAGAGCATATCAACTGCTAAAGCATGCTTGTAATTAGTGTGGTAAACATACATGCAAGTCCTGTTACTATTTTGACATCTGGAAAACCTCTTTTCCTAGTAATATCCTCCTACTCATACGAAGAATTTGCAGTTTAATTGCTTTTACCCTAACATTATTTAAATGCTGTCTTCATCCGTTTGGAGACATCTCAAACCAGATGACTAGTGCAAAATAGAATTGCCTCTCCTAATTAGGCAATGACAAGTTCTTTAATTTGGATACTAAAGCCTACTGATAACCCAAGTAAGAATTGAGTTGAATTAATATTGAGGGGACTTGTTCTGCCAATAATCAAGTTGTTGTATTTACACCAGTGTAATCTCTAAGTTATCTCCAAAGGCAGGACTATGTGTGTCACAGTAATTCAGCCTATTGGAGATCAGGGTGTGAGGTTGGCTCAATAGTAGTAACTGTGGCTCAATAGTAATAACTGTGAGAGGGATCTTGGAATCCTAATGGGCAATCACTTAAATATGAGCCAGCAGTGTGCTGCAGCTGCCAAAAAAGCCAACACAGTGGTAGGCTGCATTAACAAAGGGACAGAATCAAGATCATGTGAAGTGTTAATACCACTTTATAATGCTTTGATAAGACCACACTTGAAATACTGTCTCCAGTTTTGGTCCCCATGATGTAAAAAAGATGTTGAGACTCTAGAAAGAGTGCAGAAAAGACCAACAAAGATGATCAGGGGACTGGAGGCTAAAACATATAAGGAACGGTTGCTAGAATTGGGTATGTCTAGTTTAATGAAAATAAGGACTATGGATGACATGATAGCAGTGTTCCAATATCTCAGGGATTGCCACAAAGAAGAGGGAGTCAAGCTATTCTCCAAATCACCTGAAGGCAGGACAAGAAGCAATGAATGGAAACTAATCAAAGAGAGAAACAACCTAGAACTAAGGAGAAATTTCCTGACAGTTAGAACAATTAATCAGTGGAACAACTTGCTTCCAGAAGTTGTGAATATTCCAACACTGGAAGTTTTTAAGAAGAGAGTGGACAAGCATTTGTTTGAAATGGTATAGGATTTCCTGCCTGAACAGGGGGTTGGACTGGAAGACCTCCAAGGTCCCTTCCAACTACAATTCTTTTCTGTTATTCAGTATCTCTTGGATGGTGATGCAGAAACCAGGAGTCATCAACATGTTATCAACATTACACCCAGATCAGTGGGTGATATCTTCCATAGCTTTAATCTAAATGTTAAATAGTAAGGGAAGAAGTCTGGGCTTTGGAGGACTCTGCTTAGGGGTTCCATGGGTTCAAATTCGTCTGCCCCAAGCACCATAGACTAGAACCACCTACTCAAGTAAGAGCATAATCACCATTAAATAGTATCTTCCCTACTTCAAATCCTTCTGGATACCCCTGAATGGTTTAATGGTAGATGATACTGGATACCATTAAGAGGTCTAATAGAACCAAGAGGGACACCATTTTCCATAAGGAGGGATATGCATGTACAAGAATAAGTATTTGTTTGAGCATATTACCTCATCTAACATGTTCATGAATGTGGGTATGCAGGAATATTAAGCTTGCTGTCTTGAACTGGAGATGTCCTGTTATTTATTAATATTGCTTTCTTTCCTTCCATGTCAGGCATGGATGCATTTAGGCAGCACACTGATACATATATTAAAGTAATATTTGCATGTGTTTCATAATAGTGCACAAATGTCCTTGTTTTCAGGATTAAATGGCAAAGCTATCATAAAAAGGAAATTGGCAGAGGAAGTAAACTGGCTGATAGTGAATAGACCATGGGCCTATTGCAGGAGACCTGAACACACAAAAAGATTCAGCAAGATGATGAATTTCCAAATTTTTAAAATAGATTAATGACTGAAGCTTTCAATAAATTAAATGATAAAATTTGAAACTATCAATGACATCCTTCTCCTTCCTGTCTCCAACAGATAAATGTGGCTTCTTGTGATGGGAAATGCCCCTCTGCTACAATTTTTAATGTCAACATTGATAGCCATTTAAGGTTTTGCAAATGCTGCCGTGAAAATGGAGTTCAGAATCTAACAGTGCCACTTTACTGCTCTGGAAATGGCACTGAAATTCTGTATGTCGTGCAGGAACCTACGGACTGTTCATGCCAGTGGAATTAAAAATGTTATGATTGCATGCAAACCAAGATTTTGTTCTTTCCTATGATCAGATTTATATTTTCTCAATTTAAATATGGATATGTAAAAAGGGGGCATATTAATTTTTGACACATATGGAAGACTTAATTCACTTTACAGTAATGGTACTTCTATTCAGACATGTGAAATATTTATGTAATTCACTATCATCAGCCATTCAATTTTGTCCAACCCTCAGCCACTCTATGGATCAGCATTCTTTATATCTCTCTATCTTGCATCACCTCATTTAGATGTGCCATGGTCATCCCAGAGTCATTCTTTATGGTGTCGAGCCAACAGATACTAAGATGGCCCCTTCTCATTTTTCCGCTGATCACTCCCAGCATGACAGATTTTTCGAGTGAGTCAGCTTACATGACATGATCAAAGTATGACAACCTCTGTTCGGAGATCTTGACTTCAAGTGATATTTTGGGTGAGGTTCAGTCTAAGACTTCTTTGTTATTTTTGTAGTCCATAGTATGTGTAATAGTTGCCTCCAGCACCATAGTTCAAAGGCGTCCACCCTTCTCCTATCTGCCAAGTTTTGCAGTCATAAATAGCAATCAGAAAAATTATTGCATTAACTAATCTGCATTGGTTGTGAGGGTGATCTCTTTACTCTTCCAGATGTTATTCATGCCAGACATTGCAGTTCTTCCAAGTGCTATACGCCTTCTGATCTCATTTATGTAATTAGCCAACATTAACTACCTAACAGTGCCTAGTTCTGGGGTTATATCAAAACCTTGCAGTTTATCAGCACTTCCACTGACATCACTAACTGTTCCTCAAGAATCCCATTCTGCATTGTAATATTTGTGATATTTTATTAAAATTTTGAAATCCATAACCTATTTCTTATTTTTCTGGTTCTAACCTTTTCTAGCATACTTTTTATTACTATGACTGCATGTAGTAATTTCTTATAAAGCATTTTGACATTATTTTATATTTACAAGAATTTATGCAAAAGTAAATGATAGTTTCTATACTTTGCCTAGATTAAAGTGTAATTTGAAATGCTATATGCACTCCTTAAGAGGAACATGCATGTAAAAGCTGCATGTTTTTTTAGAAAGCACATGTTGTGTAGAAGGTTAACTATAATAGACTGATGTATATTTTGTGCAATCGTTCATGGTATTTCCAATATCTCTTTTGAACACTTGATTATGTGTTACAATATTTGTAATACATAAAATACTGTATATAAATAAATATTTTTAAAAGGAATTGAGTGTTATTGTATATTGTTGCCATTGGAAACTCTTTTAATAACTAAGACTTTTATTGGAAAGGTAAAAGGAACATTCAAGAAAAAACCCTTTAGAAAGTAATTTTATATTTGATTTTACAACAGAAACTTGTGCATATTTATCGTGGTTTTTAGTATCGCCTGTTCACCGCCCTGAGTCCCGTAAGGGAGATAGGGCGGTATATAAATTTAATAAATAATAATAATAATAATAATAATAATAATAATAATAATAATAATAATAATAATAATAATAATAATAATAATATACAGCCTTTTAACAAATCATGTCAACGCTGCTCACATTGGATGTTCTTGCTTTGACAACATATGGAGATGCAGCCTTTTTCTTTCTTACGCTTTACTCTTAGAATTAGATGATACTGGGGGAGGAGGAGAAATGTGATGGGAGTTAGTTAGACATAACAATATTGTAATAGTGTGTGAACTCAGGGATTTTGAAATAAGAGATGATAAGAAATGGGTTGGAATAAAGGAGGGAAAGCCTGCATTTCAAATTGGAGAATATGATTTATGACTGTTAATTAGAGGACGGAATTGTGTTTGATACTATATGCTAAGGGGAGGGGAATCCAGATTTTGGCTTTGCTTATGTATGTGCCGATGCTATGCTGCTCGAATAAAGATTCTTTAAGGTAAACAATGCCTCAAAGTTCTTTGAAGAGTTTCATCTGTCGGAACCTTGACAAATCATTTGTTAAGTTCTAGGGGAAGATTACAAGTTACATGAAAGTATGAATAATGAAGTTCCCAGATGTGCTCCAATTATATAATAAAGGGAAAAGGGAAGAGATAAGGTAGAGAGGTGATTAATGCTTAATCCCATTGCTCATTTTCATTTTCCAAATCAGTAGGGATACCAAGCATTTGTTTACTTATACCTCAGAGGAAAATGGAAGGCAAATTAAACATATGTGCAGGAAAGGTAACTCCCTTCCTTCATCTGCTTTTCTCTTTAAAATGGTCCTCCTAAATAAAATTTTATTAGAAAAACTACAGTACATCTGTATTAAAATGTAGTTTGGTACCTCACTTTATTTTGTGATCAACTACTAGAAACAGATTATGAAATGAAAATATTTTCACTTAGGGGAGTATCCATTTAATTAAAATGAAATATGCTGTTCCAAACAAAGATGTTTACTCAGCCTGTAAAAGGGGCTTTTCTGCTGGTCATGTAAAACTGCCTTGTAGTATTGATGAAAGCTTCATGCAAAGCTGAGAGTTGCAAATATAGTGCATTTTTGCTCTAGAGAGGTTGTCACTAGATGACAAGCAAATGTATGTCAGAGGTGTATTTTAGTTCCACAATAGCAGAGAGTGAATAGGAAAAATGTTTATCTTTCTTTAAACAAGTGGTCTAATTGGAAACAGAGTATGGGAAAATGCACTTGAAGATTTTAAGCAGCAGTCCTAAAACAAACATTTCAAACTTAGTAACATTTGAGTAGCTTTGGACAATATTTCATTATTAAAAATGGCTGAATAATTATCTAATTCACTTAGGCTTGAAGGCAAAATACCTAGTTTATAAACACAATAAAATGTAATTTCCTACCCTACAAACACAATTTTCTATATGAAGGTGCTATACAACAAATAGATAAATAAGGTGTAATCAACCTATTTTAAAATCTGTTAGGATTATTTATAAAATAGATGACAATATATATTTACTTTGATTTATATTTCTGCTTTTCCATTTTGAATCTTCATTTTGAATAAGTCTGTTTAATCCCTATTTCCCTAAAGAAGAACCAACAAAACTCCTTTATGATTCTGTTATTCATACTTTTTTAAAATATTTTTCCAATACTATTGTGTAGTAGTTTAATCTAGGAATCCTTTTTCCTGTTCTTAACTGAATGCTGACCCATTTCTGTGATCTGTAGCTGACTTTACTTGCAAAACCCATACATTTAACTCCAAGCCTTTAACAAATTTCAAAATCCTCAAAATTACCCAATTTGACCCCAATTACTCTAGGGTCCCTTTGAAGATAACCAATTGAATGCAATTTTCCTAACTATGGTATCCTAAGTCAACTAGCTATCTACGTGGCTCTTGATCCTTTAAATATTAGTTGTACGGAGTTTTCAGCAAGTACAGTAAGACAGTAAAATGAATGAGGATAATATTCATTGCTATTACGAAAATGCCATATGAATCTGACGCATGAAATAAAAAAAAAGTTGTGTTTTCCCAAGAAAGTTCTGCACTTCCGATGGTGGGGATGACTGTATCAATGCCACCAAAAACGTTCCTGCTGGAAGGCAGGCGGACCATCTGTCACCGGTGGAGGAATCCACTCCTCCCTCAGACCTCTTCCGTTCAGTCAGGTCAGCCCTCCCGTTTACTTCGAGGCGTCCCTCAGCCCACTCAGCGGGATGGTGAGGTGGTCAAAAGGAGCTGGACTGGGGGAAGTAAAGGCAGCAGGGAAAACGGCGTGTCGCTCCTGCAGGGGGACCCGGAGGCGCTCGCAGGCGGCCTCCCTCTTTCCTCGGCGAGCAGCAGGTGGGTTTTGCGCGCGAGAGGCGGCCGAGATCCTACCGGCGCTGGGCGAGGTTTGCTGGAAGGAAATTGCCACGCTCTTTTGGAATCACTTGGTGAGCCAAACCAAGTGACAGAGCGCGAAGGCAGCAAGGTCCTCCGGAGGTGGGCAGAGCAAGCTCTTTTGGAAGCGCTTGGCTTCTCACTCTGTACAGAAGAGGAAAGAGGTCTTGTACAAACCGTATTTTGGCTATGCCGAACCGTATTTTCCTCCCCATGCGACCTGCCTGGCTGATCTTCGCTTCAGACGTTCAGTCTAATTTCCTTTGAATAACTGAGAACCTCGTGGTTTTGAAAAGAGGATGGTTTCTGGATTAAGAATTATAGCGATCGAGGTTGGGCACATTTGGTGAATAATTCTGGCAAAAAGGAATCCATGAACTCTATGCTCCATCATGTGCATAGAAACATCTAATGATGAAATAGGTGTCATCTTTCTTGTCTGCCGTCTGATTATTCAGATTAATGTGTGTTTTTGTATTACCCATCTAGGTAACTTTGGTTGATTTCAGAAAAGCTGAATGGAGTCAGAAATGGTAGGCAATCACCAGGAAACTTCAGGGCTATAGACTAACTGGGAAAAGCCCTCCTGGATGAAGGCCATGGCAATCTTGTTTGCATTATTGTTCCATCAACATAAAATTAACAGCCCTCAAGCTCAGCTTGTAGGAAACTCACCTAATCAAGATAGGGTGGTAAGGGAAATCTAAAGTTCAAGACTACTTTCCCTCATAGAAACTCACTAGGTGATTTTGAGACCCAGAAAAGGATCAAGGCACCAAAAGAAGCCATTTATTCAAGGTTTCTGGAAAAAAGACCCAAAACAGATTGTCTAAATGTTGTTTCCAACAAACTTGCCATAGGTTTTCTTCAGGCAGCTTAATCCCTTCTAGACATAGTTGTCACTCACTGGGGGTTCACAGTAGCAAGAGGTTGCTGCTCCTTGCAGGCTAGAACTTCCAAATGAATTATCCCTTGTCAGTCAGCTCATTCCTTCTCCACATAGTAATAACCACATTTTAGGATTCAGTAGCTGATGTGTTGGTTACAATTAGGAATAACAGAGTTTATAGAACTAAAAGGAATGGCATCCAATTCAGGCTCTAGATGATGGCACCTCCTAGAGTGGATATAATAGAGTGGATATAATAGCAGTTCTTAGATTTCAGCTTCCATGATCTTCAAAGTACTTAGCTGTTCCTCAGAGTGCAAGCTGGTCATGCCACACAACATTCCTTTAATGATATTGGTTGAGTGTCTGCAATATCCTTCTTCTGACCTCTGTATTTTATTTTATTTTATTTTGTATCCCGTCTTCATTATTTTTACAAATAACTCAAGGCAGCAAACATATTCAACACAACTTCCTCCTCCTATTTTCCTTTGTTCCATTATATTGCTATATAGAGTATAAATCTCTTCCTTCCACCACATCCCACAGAAAGAATAATGTACATTTATTTATTTAGCATATGGCATACAGCGTCATGGAAATCTACACTTGCTTGACACAATACAGTCCTAGATTGCTAGTTCATTCTGTTTGGTATTTGCATGCCTACCCTTGGTACACGGCAGGGAGCAAACTAGCTTTACACCAATTAGCTAGCAGCACTTGGGTTGCTGGCTCTTCCAGGCTCCTCCACTGGTCTTGCCTTGCCTCATGTTGCGATACCTCACATCCAGCCAGGTCCAGCGCCAGCTTCTGCTCTCCGCACACATGAACACAGCTAGGTTTTTCCCACCTAAGTGGTACCCATTTATCTACTTGCAATATTGCATGCTTTTGAACTTCTGGATGGGCAGGAGCTAAGGATTGAGCAGTGGGAGCTCACTCTGTCTCATGGAGCCAGACTCAAATGGCCACTTCTGGCAGGCAGGTCCAGCATCATTAAGCTGCTTTGCCACCGGGTCCCCCATGAATAATGTACAATATTGCTTGTATTTTAAATAGGTATACATTAACATTTCTTCCTATGTTACAATTTTAAATATAAAAAGAAATCATTAGATGTGCTAGATATAAAACATTACAAGTACTTTATCAATAATTAAACTCTCTGTATGCATAAACTCTCTGTATGAGGATGTCGGAAGGATCCGACGAAAGCTTGGCCCCTTTGATTGTATGCTTTTAAAAGTTTTTAAGGTTTTTACTAAACTTTTAACTATCTTATATTCTCCTGGTGCTCGCATTTTTATTTTGTACCATGGATATTCCCAGGAGTCATTCGTCTGTCTTTTATGTTATTTGCAACCATATGTATATATGTATGTATATTCTGTATAATCATATTCATCACCAAAAAGCTATTATATTACTTTGCTCAAATTATTGCAGTTGTATGTTTCGTTTGGATATGAAAGTGACTTATGACTGTTTTTCACAGTTACAACCTTTGCAGCATCCCCATGATCATGTGATAAAATTTCAGATACTTGGCAACTGGTTCATACTTATAACCATTGCTGTGTTCCAGGTCATGTGATCACCTTTTGCGACCTTTTGACAAGCAAAGACAATGGAGAAGCCAGATTCACTTAACAACAACTTAACTTGTCAAGTGCAGTTATTCACTTAACAACTCTGGCAAGAAAGGTCGTAACATGGGCAAAACTCACTTATCAAATATCTCACTTAACCAAAATTTTGGGCTCAACTGTGGTTGTAAGTTGAGGACTACCTGTATTTAACTTGTGATTGTTAGTGGTGTTTTTAATTGATTGTCAGCCGCCCTGAGTCCGCAAGGAGAAGGGCGGGATATAAATTCAAATAATAAATAAATAAATTAATTAATGGCACATGATCATATACTGAAAAAAGATCTAACGTGAAAACTGAATACATGCATGTTTTCTTAAAGATATGAGTACAGAATAATGTATTTTAAAAATGAAGTAGATTTTATTATTTTATTTCTTTCTTTTTACAAGATTGGCGTCATAATTTAATTGGAACTCATTCAATTAGATGTTTGACTCATTTTAAAATCTGAGGCTGAACCGCACTATGGACAAGACAATGTGCTTTTTAATTGTGATCCAATATGTATTTCAGGTAAGAACAGATATCTTCTGGTGTTTGGTATTCTTTTTAGGAACATAATGTACAGACACAGCATATAGCATGACTGGATAAGATCTTTTATTGCCACTTTGACACTTAAACATTTATTTGGACAATGTGTAATTAGGGGTAGGAATATACTTGTTTACTCTTCATATAGTTAACTGAACTCTGGATATACACTTCTTTTCACTTAAATCACAACTTTTTCTAGTAGCGGCAGTGCTGATTTGGTACTGGGGATTTATGTAGCCTCCATTTCTCATCAATGCTTTGGGTACCAAAACACTGTCTCATGTTTCTTGATCCTTTAATCAAAGATGATATCATGAAATGCTGGAAAGCAATGTTGTCAAGATATTCTGCCATCTGTAATGAATATTAATATCTAGAAATTCAGGGTTTTTTAAAATCCAAGCCAGAGAATAAAGGCCAACATTTAATGATGATCTTCATGATATGAACTGCGTCATAGACTGAGCCAAACAAATGTTAACTCTGATGTCGTTACTAAATGATATGTAGAATTATATATAGTAACAATATTGGAATGCTTTAATATTCATGTTGTGAAATATCTCCACCTGACTTTTATCTTTTACTAAAGATAACCAGCAACCTGAAATGTGATAAAGTGAAAAAACCTTCTAGAGCTGTTTCCTTGCAATGGTCAAAATTTCCAGAAGATCAGCATCCAGATTTTTATATTATAACATATCACATTCCAGATGACTTTACTCAAAAAGTAAGCCAAACTCTTCATTGTTGTATATCTTTAGTGGTGCTGTTCTTTTCTTTGATAGAAAATGTGTTAAAAATATTGTGTAGAATGCTTATAATTTATAAATATATTACATTTATTACTATTTGATAATATTGATAATATTGACATTGATAATCGTATTGATAAGTAAAATGGGTAATAAACATTAAATCATAAAACAGGTATATTTGTTTAATGGTAAACAATGGCACATATAAACACGGGTTTTTGGGGTGGGAGTTATGATTACATTTCATGAACTGTTGAAAGGCTAATGCTTGGTTCTTTAATTGCTAGTTTTCTGGTAGTTATTTCTTGATTTTATTCTTAATAATAATAATAATAATAATGATAAAGTTGGAAGGGACCTTGGAGGTCATCTAGTCCAACCCCCTGCTCAGGCAGGAAACCCTATACCATTTCGGACAAATGGCTGTCCAGTTTCTTCTTAAAAACTTCCAGTGTTGGCGCATTCACTGCTTCTGGAGGCAGGTTGTTCCACTGGTTAATTGTTCTAACCATCAGGAAGTTTCTCCTTAGTTCTAGGTTGCTTCTCTCTTTGGTTAGCTTCCACCCATTGCTCCTTCTCCTGTCTTCAGGCGCTTTGGAAAATAGCTTGACTCCCTCTTCTTTGTGGCAGCCCCTGAGATATTGGAACACTGCTTAAGCAATCTTAAGCAATCGCAAAGTAAAGCAATTGAAATATCTTTGTAAAGCAGACTCTGCAGAGCTCATTATAACTTTGTGGATTATTAGTCCAGATATTATATTAAGTTGGAAATCTTGATAAATATACAAAGGGCCCTAATTTATACAAAAACATAGCTGTAAGTACTGAAATGTAAATCACATTTTGTACAAATATTTCTTTATGATTTCAGCCTCAGGTATTAGTTTTTAAAGTAAATATTAATATTTTTTAATTATAGAATATGAAAAGCATTTCTGCAATTCAAGTAAAAGTACAGAAAGTTACAGTTTTGCTTGAAGAAGGCAAGAAATATGATATGATGATCCAATCAGTAAAAAGTGGAAAAGTTCTATATGTGAAATCATTTACAATATGTAAGTAGGACAACATATGCAGATAATCCTCGACTTATACCAGTTCATTTAATGACCATTCGAAGTTACAACAGCACTGAAAAAAATGATTTATGATAGTTTTTCACACTTACGACCATTGTGGCATCCCTATAGTCACATGATTAAAATTCAGACACTTGGCAACTGGTTCATATTTATGACGGCTGCAGTGTCATGTGATCACCTTTTGCAACCTTCTGACAAGCAAAGTCCATGGGGAAGCCAGATTCACTTAACTATCATGTAACTAACTTACTGTAACAATTGGAGTGATTCACTTAACAACTGTGGCAAGAAAGATCATAAAATGGGACAAAATTCACTTAACAACTCTCTCACTTAGCAACAGTAATTTTGGGCTCAGTTGTGGTTGTATGTCAAGGACTACCTGTACTCCATATAAACTTCCCCCACATTAAATTTGTATTAAAATTAATATGAAAACATAATGTGATGCAAATATTACTTATTACCATGTTGGCATTTTGTTGATCAAAATTTTACATTTCTGTTTCAGTTGCTTTTTGGTAGTTTTATACAGTACAAATTTAGGGGTGATGTTTAATTCTGATTCATATAATTGACAAATTGTTTTTTTGCATTAATATTGATCATGGGGCTTGTGTGAACTTTCAGAGAATAATTCACACCTTGTCACTTTATTTATTTGTTTGTTTATCTTATTTATATGGCAGCCATCTCACAAAAAACATGATTGTCATGAATGGATTATGGGGCTGCCTTTAAAGACCACTCAGAAACTATCACTGTTCTAGGAGGTGATGATGTGGCAGTGATGGATATGCTGTGATGTGCTATGAATGCCATTACTGGTTCCAGGTGCAATGCCAAGGGCTGGTTATCACCTATAAAGCTTTTCATGGCATGTGGCCTGTTTATTTGAAGTCTGCCTTGAACAAGCAATAGTTTCTGCCTGGTTTAGTAAGACTGGGCAAGGTGGCTATGCTTCATGTTTCTTCCATTAAACAGTGTCAACCATGAGAAGTATGCTTCTTCGTTGCAGTGCCTGCAACATTCATATAGCAAACACCCTGATGACATTTGGAAAGTCGCTAAAAATTTGGCTACTCTCCCAGGCTTTAGGGCAGGGTAGTGATTAAGGTCTTATAGTATGCTTGCTTTGTTATAAAAAATTGCCTTCTGGATCTGTATGTACTTATTCTTACTTTCTAAGCTGCCCAGTTACATTGAGCACCTTTAAACTGCATTAAATAAAATAAATAACTGCATAAAATAAATAAATAAATAAATAAATAAATAAATAAATAAATAAATAAATAAATAAATAAATTGAGTTGTTCAGTTAGAATAACTTAATCAAACTTACTCTCCAAACTGAATTAATTTAGTTCAAATATTTGATTTGAATTAATGTTATATTCTGAACTGGACCTATCTAAATCAGATGGGAACTGAACTGTATATCATTGATAGACACTATTCTCCTTTGTAAAATTTATTTTTCAGAATGGATGATTGTCATAATGTTTATTCAAAGATAGTAGTTCCCCTTAGCTGCCATTAGTATCAGATTGTTTCGCACACATTACTATTTGGAGCAAAGAATTTAACATGTCTGCCTTTTTGAAAATGAGCTTTTCACTTTTTCACTTTTAGTAGATTGTTTTACATACTGTATAAAATGCAAACAGACACATAAATACAGTTGTGCTGAACTGAAATAATTTTCAGTTTATTTATTGACCACATTTCTATCTTGCCATTGTCCAGGGTGTCCATTTATAAGCCTGTTTCAAAATAATTTATCTTAATGTAAATAATCTAATATAGAAATTGATTTTCTCTATGTCTATTATAGATGGAATTCCGGAAAGTAGTGTCAAAGCTCATGTGACAAGTACTAGTGTATTGTTTAATTGGAACATGCTGGTTCATGATTTTTCCATAGGAATTTTCCATAATAATGTTTCTTGTATACTTAAAAATCAAGAACGATTTTATGAATGGACTGATCTGAGACCTGCAACACTGCACAAATTTTCTCTTCAATTTAAGCAACTTGACTTAGAATTTATTAATGTATATCAAATACTGGAGTTTGAAATTGAAACAGGTCAGTATTGTAATTAATGTTTTATTGTCACTTTTCTCTGTGAATATCAATATACTGTAGTTCTGCATTAAACCATGACCATTGTCTGATTCATAACATGTAATCTTTGGGTTGTTTTTTTTTAAGTTCCTTTAAAGAAATGTACGGAGTAAATATAACTAGTGAACATAATAGTGAAACATGTCCCAATTCATTGCATTACAACCCTTTGCTAAATTTCCAGATGTAAATTCCTATTGAAATAGGAGGCAGGTCTTCTGCTATTTAGTGAGAGTAACAATATATAACTTTAGTGAATTATAATGAAAATATACTACTTATTGCAGTTTGCTCCAATTAAAGAAGTTATTCATAATAGTATTCAAATTTTCCTGAAATTGTTTTTGTAAAAATAGTGATAAAAATATGAATTATCTTACTTAACTCTGAACTCTGATAGTTTATTTACTGAAAGATTTTGATTGTTTCAAAAACTTCAGAATTACACTGAAATATATGCTTACACACACACACACAATTTTTACATTCATTACATCTATAGTATCATCTGTGGACTAAGTATAGGAAATAATATGAATGCAGCATTGATTATTACATAGGAAGCAATGCAGTCATTTTGGACATGCATAATGAATTTATGAATTTAATGGATGAAAAAGTCTACATTCCACTTTTTAACTTATTTGAAATATGGCTTTTTTAAATTTTTAAATTTTATTTTATTATTCATATGAGTTTATTTACAAAAGCATGTTATTAAATATTCCTTATTAGGTTTGTGTTCAGATGGTTGGACAGCTTTCAAACAGAGTTGCTATAAAGTTCATACAGACAGCAAACCTTGGAATATGGCACAACATCAGTGTGGATTGTTTTCAGCTGGGGCACATCTTGTTGATATTAGAAACAAAGAAGAATATGCCTTTATAACTTCTTATCTCCAGTCATTCAACCAGCTAAACCTGATATGGACAGGACTTAATGATATTAAGGTCAGCATATTAATTCTTAACAAGTGGTAGGTCTGATATTGATTTTTTGGCTTCCTGCTACAGATTTTGAATAGTAATACACACACACACACACGCACGCACACACAGAGACACGTATCTTAATTTTCAGCAATACTATTATAAAAGTATAATTTACACACATATTAACAATTATAACAAAATAATGATTAATTTAAATTAATTATTACTTAAAATGTATGAAGTATATTGAAGAAAACAATTTAGTAATTTAACAAAATCAATAATCTTGTTTCTTTTAGGAAGAAGGACATCTCACGTGGACTGATGACTCCCCATATCTTGGAGAATCTGAATTTTCTTCTCTGTCACCGATACCAGAAAATGAAACCGATTGTTATGCTTTCCAGAGAAATCCATTTGTCCCAGATTATCTCTTCATAGGATTTTTCTGCTATATCTCTTTGCCATATATTTGTAAATATGAATGTAATTATTTTTTCAAGTTTAATTTTTTTAATTAAAATTTATTCTTTAAAGCAACCCCCCGCCCTGCTTATTGAGAATTGGTATTTTTAATTTAAAATTTGATATTTTTTTTGCAGTATCTCCAGTTCCTGAAAACTTCACGTTTAAAGTACAGGATGTCAGTACAAATGAAGCAGCCTTTTTTTGGAGCAGTTTGAATGGCTGGCTGAATTCAGATTTTCAACTTAATATTAAGTACTATTCTGAACACTCAGAACGGTATACCAATTTTTTTACTTTAAATTCAACACACACAAACATTTTCAACTTGGACCCAGGTCATTCTTACAAATTTTTATTGTCAGCCCAGAGTCCTGAAGGAGCACAAATTAGTTTGCATCCTGTTATGATGGTAGAGACAAGTAAGTTACAATAACATAAAAATTGTGTTGTGCGTCCTTGTTTAATATATATGCTCCTTTAAAACAAAAACTTATTTTGTGTTTAATGTCCTCTGAGTACACAATCAGATTCAAATTCTGATATCCCTCAGAATATATGACAAATTATATGACATTAATGTATAGTAAAAATTATCATAAAAATGGCAGTATAGAGGGGGGAATTATTTTTTGATTTGGTGAAATCATTTCAAATCATATCTTTAAGGAAGCATTTACTATATACAGTAGCATCTAAAGATATTTAGCTTATTATCTCAAATTATACAGTATAAAGTTTGAAGGTCTAATAGGGGTTTTCTGCTGTGTGTCCTGTATGCACACAACTCTTTCACTTCTTTAATATATCAAGTCTGAATATGCAGAAAACCTCAAATAGCTTTTGAAACAGCTTTGAAGGTCTTGGAAAGATGCGGTTGCTTTAATGCCTTAAGGATGGTGAAAACCATTTTCTCACTGGGGTTTTATAGTATCTTATAAGTCTCTTCCTCACTGCCACATTAATGTGCTCATTTGCCTCTTTTTGATGTGGCAGAAAAGTATGTTAACCCAGTCGTGCTATCCTTACAGCCTAGAAACAATTAACTCTTTTTATAATTTCAGGGTGCGGATTGGTGGAGCTCCTCTCTTCCTTTTCTATCCTACCCAGTCTCATCTTCTGGCAGACAATAATAATTGAGTTTTCTGTGTACTATGGGTAGGGCAGGATGGGAAATTGGACAACCCCTCCAGCTTTATCCCATGAATCTTGTTTGACCAACCAATCTGGTTCTTTTACTTTTTTTGCTATAAGACTACCATTAAACTATAGCCTGCTCGATGCAAACTGAGTTGTCCATACATAACCCTCCTCTTTACTATTCATTGGGAAGGTAAATGAATGGAATATTTGAAAGCCTTAAAAGTGTTCTTTTGGGATCTTATCACCTAGGGATATGTTTATTTTCCTTTTGTTATTGTTTCTCCCCCGGTCCACTGCAATATTGATTTGATGACATTCCAATAGAGAAGCCAACGCTATAATATAAATGTTTCATGAGATCAGTACTCCCTAAAATCAGGCTTCTTTTAGACTGATGTTTCGTTATTTTTATTTGTTTATTAATCACATTTATATAGTCTCTCATCTCCCCAAAGCTGACTCTGGGTAAAACGCAACCAATATATGGCAGATAAAAATACAAAAAAAACCCCAGTTTTCAAATGACTGAAAACTATGTATGTATCTATGAGTATATGTATCTCTGCTGCAATGTACCAATATTCAAGCAGGTTTGGCATTCCTATACAAAAGAAAGAGGCTATGAAAGCCAGTTTGGTCTCCTTCACAGTTAATAACAATTGAAAATGTAAGTCAGGGCCTAGAGACTGGATGGGGAAGGGTTACTCCTGCAGCAGACCTATGCTAAACTGATCACATCATACCCAGTCTGTAACCGAGGAACTTAAATTTATTTTAATCTAAGGCTCGAGTCAGAATACCGCTGGTGTTTCTTCAGTAAAATACTCTTTCCTACTTTCTAAAAAGAATAAGGGGACTTTCAGAAATAGGGGAAGGCTTCAAATACAAAACTAGCTCCAAATTAGTTAAAGGCAGTTTATATAAACAAATGTCTGCTTGTACAATTTACTTCTGCTCATTTTTCTGCCTCTGCTTTTTATTATTGCATCTTTTATTATTTGCCTATTTATCCAATTTTTTACTCTCACCTTAGAACTGTTTTTTTAACTTCTAATCATTAGGACCATTACATCCGCACAATGTAAGGGCAATAAGAGTGACATCATCAGAGATATTTTTAAAATGGGATTCTCCAGCAAATTCATTCAATGCAAGTTTCCATCATTATCTAGTGAACATTTTTGATAGCAAAACAAGCAAGTGGAAAACTTTTTCATTTGGAAAAACTAACATGTCTGCTGTAATCAGAAATGTCAAATCATATAATCAGTATTGGATATATGTTCAAAGTGTGACTGAAGAGGGAACTTCCAGCTGCTATGAGGATCCTATAGAAATAATAACAGGTAAAGTTAACTATTGGTACTCCTAATAATAATGCCTTGAATGCTAAATGCTGTCTGGTAGGTAAAAAATGTCCTCACTTGTTTTCATATAAGCTACTATTATAAAATTGTATTCCTGTTTTAGTTTTCAACTAGGCATAAGAACTTCTGTGTTGCAGACCAGTGTTCTTATCAGGAAACTAAACTTCTGGGTAAATTTAGAAAACATTGTTACTTTTTTAGAAGAACTAAATATACTTTTTGTCCTAATTAAAATTTGAGTTGCTAAAAACACCCTCAAATATACATTATAAAATGTACATTTACACATAAACATTTTCTCTTTAAATCTTAGAAACAAGGAATCTATTTCAAAATACTTATTCCATGATTAAACCACTGTGTGTTCTCTTCATGAATGTGTCTTTCACAACTGAGAAACCAATTTTTAAAAATAGTGTTATGAGAAAGAAAGAAATTTTAGTGTCCCAGATACAAAGGTAGATATTATTTTTGTTGCTTAGGTGTGATGCCACCTACTGATCTGTTAATTCATTCAGAGGATGTAGGCGAGGACCATGTGATTATCTCTTGGAAACTCCCAGAAGAGGGCCAGGAATCCTATATTCAAGTAAAACCAACTGCATTCAAGGATAAAAGCATGATGTTTTTAGTAAACAACACAGAGAGATTTAAAATTGAACCATTAATTCCTGGAATGACTTATGATATAGGAGTGGCGACAGTAATATCTGGAAATAAGAGTGATTTGACTACCATTCACTGTACTCTTAGTAAGATGTTTTATGGCTGACTTATATACATTTTAAATTTATTATTCAGATTTAAACACAACATTGCTAAGGTTATTTTAAGAACTAAAACTAGAGTATTTGTTATAAAATAAATGCATGAAACAAATAATTTTTACTAATTTTAAAGAGAACAGTGTCAAAGGTGATGAAGATCATAATATTTAGTAGATAATGGAAGCAGAATTAAAATTAAGTGGATCCAGGATTTAATATGCTTTTTAATGTATTGCTTTGTCAATAGAATACTGTGAAATTTTGTAAGTAGAATATAAACATAGTTTTTTGTCAATCCTATTTTAAATTTCCATTTAATATGTGCCAATGTTTGAAGGACAGTATCCTTTATTAGAAAAAAGCCCTTATGCAATATTTATTATTATAATTGGCAGTTATTTGTAAATAATATGTTGATCACATTTTTCTGTTTATTGCCATTCTAGAACCCAAACCAGTACAGATGGTTATTCCTTATGAAATCCATAGTACTTTCATGATTTTATTTGTTAAAATACCTGCTGTTGGAATAATTGATGGCATTCACATCACAAGTAACAAAGGTCCAAATGTAACATTTACTTTGCTGAATGATGGAAAAGTAACTATAGAAAAACTAACTCCAGGAACAGAATATGATTTTTTTGTTTTTACAATTAGCAGACATATATTAAGTTCTGTACATCATCTGCCAACTATAAAAACATGTAAGTTATTTAAATTTAGATATGGTTTACATTTAATATATTTAGATAACAGTACTTAATTTTGTTGTGAGTTACACAATGACAATAAAGATATTCTATTCTATTCTATTCTATTCTATTCTATTCTATTCTATTCTATTCTATTCTATTCTATTCTATTCTAGATGTATATTTTGTGCATTCTTATATAACCATAGAATTTTTGTAAAAATAAAATAAAATAAAATATGTAAATAGGCATCACATTTGCACCTGTTTTTGCGAGTTGCTGAACACAACAGTTTACTTCTTACATGATCAGAAAAATATAGTCCAAATCAAGAAGTAGCATACAGAGATAGGCAAATATATATTTATTTTTTCAAATTGTTTATTTATTCAGTACTTGATTTCTGCATCCTTCTGAGAATTGTTTATTTTTTCCAAAATATTTGCCTCCAAATCTGTAAATATATGCATTTATATGTAATTTTCCTCAACATGCACATTTTTGCAAGCATTCTAACGTTATAATGTATTTGCATACATTATTTTCATTAGCATGCATTGGTGCACACTTTGTCCAAATAAAAAATACATTAATTTCAATTCTAAAGTTATCACCAAATTACAGTAGGAAACTGTATATTTCAAAGTATCCTAAGTTTAATTTTAGGTATTGAGTTCTCTGCTAAACATAATGTAACAGGAGGAATTATTGGATCTTACCATTCATTCGGGGTACCTTTTAGGTGTGTTTGATGAGTACTTTTCATATTGCTTCTTATAGGTCTTGCAACTCCACTAAATATATATAAAGGCAGAGTTACCAATATTTCAATACAGATTATTTGGGATCAGGCAGAAGGAAACTTTCAGCAATATGAAGTCACATGTACAAATTGTGCAGATACTTATAGGGTATGTTGCCAAATAAATTCTTTAAAAAGAGCAAATCTGAATATTTTACTTATTTTGCTTGTTAATTTTTAGTCCAACTGATAATATATGGAAGCATCTGTGTGGTGAAGCAAATACGAGTCAGGCTAGATGAATCCTGTGGTGTATTTTGGAAAGGAATGCATGCAGGATATCATAGGTAGCTGTTAGCTATATTGTAATTTTATATATTTTCTGGCTTTCTAAAACTACCAAGTGATTACTATATGGATATCTGACTTCAGAAATCCCCGAAAAAAGGATGCATATATACACACATGACCCTAGAGACACATAGCCACTAATCACAAACATAGCAATCTCTGGACAGTGAGACAGGCAGCAAATAAATTTAATAAATAAAATAAATAATACATTTTTTTATTTTGAGCTGCAGGTCCAAAAGGTCACACAAGCAATGGCAGAATTTTCCAATCTGACTCCTGGCTTCTTATATAACTTTACAGTTAAAACAGAAAAAGAAGGATATAAGGACAGCCCTCCTGTAAGCATACAAGTAGAAACAGGTATGAGAATGTAACCTTTCTGTTTGTTGTAACATTTATGATTGTTTCAAGCATCACAAAGTTCTTACACAGAAACTTTTGCTTCTCTACCACACTGTAGAATGCTAATCCTTGAGAAAACAAGACATGCTGGATCAGTTCTAAGCCTAGCTATCTAGGGGTCTACCTTATATGCCAGATGTATCTAGGAAGTTCACTAACAGGAGATCAGAGCAACCATCCTCCTCTACCATTACGGCTCTCATATATCTAGATGGTTAAAAGATGTTTAGTCATAAGCTTCTATTTTAACATACTTGATTGTGCAACTTGTTTTTCTTTTCTCATTATAAATCACCTCTATATAAGAGTACATATGAAGGTATAAATCCAACTCCCTTTTTCTGCCTTTTCATCCTGTGAGTTTTCATATTTATAATATATTACTCTTAATTACATTGAAGAACATATAATATTATAAACTTCAAAGGAAATATATTGGTTACAAGAATTCTACTGCATATGTCTCTAGATGGGTATTTATATTAGATTACTAATCTAAGGTTTCTAACATTTCCCATTTTTGTAGAGCATCCTCCATGAAATTTCAGATAGTTCCAGAGGGATGTTTAAGCTTCTAAAGCATATTTGTGAGGTGTCAGGGAAAGTCCAGAATCTAGAAGGGAAATTTTCTGGAGGTAAAAATCCAGTGTGCTGGTAGTGTCTATTTTATTGATGGACAATAGCTGATAAAACCCAATTTATTTTTCTTAGAATAGAAAAAAGAATATGGTCTTTTAAAATTAATTTAATACATAAAATAAAAAATATGAAGGTATTTTCTTAAATGTTGTGCATGAATTGATATGCTGATAGAGGCAATGCCTTTTTATTTCAGGTATAAAGACACCCATACTGGTTACTGTATCAGTACAATACAAGCAATTTCTGATTCATCTCCATACAATACATGAAGCTTCTCCCAATGTGGATATCAAAGTTTTGTGAGGCTTCTACATGACTGATAGTGAGAGACACTGTAAAGTGTTAGTCACTTAGTGAGATGGGCAGTGCCTACATCTGATAAATAAATATTGAAGAATTATGTCTCAAAACTTGCGCTGTAGTATAGAGTACATTAAACTATGAAAGAACATACACAATTCAGAAGAATTAGTTTGAACTTTAGCAGTTATTCATCTATTAAAGAGTCATTTCAATAACTAATGTAGAAATGTCCAAGAAGTAAATATAGTTAAAGTCACAAAAATTGGAGAACTGAGTTATACCATAAAAAGAACTATAGGAATGTTGGAGTGGCCGAGCTAACTCAACAGCTAACTTCAAAATATAGACCCTACCTAAGGTATTAATAACATTTGCATTTCTTGAATGGAAATTTATTTATTTAAAACATTTATATATCTTATATTGAACTCTGTTGTAATCAAATTACAAAAATCAGTTTACAGGTTTATATAAACTGATAATTTTCACTCTTCCATTCTTTCTATTCTTTCACTCTTTCATTAATAGAGCCAAGCTCAGTTAAATATATGAATCTGAGTAAAGATTCTGGATCAATAGCTGTTACCTGGCCACCAGCATTTGGTATAGTTGATGGATATATTGCTACTTTGGTTGGCAATAACTATAGCAAGGAAGAAAGATTATCATCAGATAAAAGGTACCTTTTGAAGATGACATAACTTTCTGGCTATAATATAATGATAATGACAATGCTATGTGAATACCTTTTTGATTAATTATGTATTATTATGTTGGTATTGACTCTTAGAAACACATTGGTATATTTTCTCTATCAATCAGACTAAGTACCATCTAAGATTTCCTTTGTATTTATTAAACCAGCTGTAGTCCCAGTGTGCCCATAACAACTGGGACTGCAGCTGGTTTATGCCATAATCATTCAATTTTGATTTTCAGAACTTGATACTTTGTGGCTTTCTCCAATTCTATTCTACTATCTCCTGGTATTGCCACCTTAATTATCCACACTTTCGTCTTTTCCATCACAGCTTAAATTTGATGTGTTATCAGTTTGTATTCAGAAATTCCACAATATTTTAATCTAGTTTTTCATTACTGGCACATGATAATTTTTACAGATGTTCCAGTGAATCATGGTGGCAACTGAATTATGTCATTATTTATAATCAGCTTGTGCAATCTTCTTGCATGAGTTGAGTATATGATCAACTGTTTCTTCTGCCTCTTTGCATACCCTGCAATTTGAATCATTTGACAATTTTCCAGTTTTGGCCTTGATTACATTAGTTTGAGTAGCTTGCTTTGAAAAGTCAAAATCAAACCTTCAGTTACTTTTTAAAGTTCCATTTGTAAGCCATTATCAAATTTTATCTTTATCCACTTTCCCAATTATCTTTTGTAGAAATTGATCATGTTATACTTTTCCTTGGCAGCATTCTATTCAGGCTTTTATTAAATTATTTCAATTTTCATGTGTTGTTTCCTTCACATTCAGTAAATTTCATTTTTTAATTGTATCAATGGTTGTTCTTGACTGTCTTTTATATAATCAGCCAATACATGCTCATCTTCAACAGTTTGTTTGATTTGCAGTAAACCTCTGGCTCCATTTCTGCAAGGCAGGTGTAGCCTATCAATATCACTACAGAGATTTAATGTATAGTGAATAGTCATTAGCATTCTTATTTTTTTTCCAAACTGTGCAGTTCAGGTTGTGTCCTATTAATAATTTCAGCAGTGTATCATATTTTTAATTTTTCCATGTTTGATGTCATCCAACTGTAAAATGCTTCATCCTGGTATTACTAATAATAATTAGGTTATTTTCTTTAAATGTAGAAAGTTCAGATTTGATGGCCTTTCCTCAGGAACAGAATACTTTGTTCAAATTGTGACCACTAACAGATTGAAGAATAGTTTCCCTACTTTTCTGAGAGTTATAACTAGTAAGTTAATTATATGCTTTATAAATACAAATCTTAAACTATGTTTTACAGAGCTGAGTGCATAATCACATTGTAAAACCCACATACATTATGAATCTCAACCCCAGATACTCCTTGATTATATAAATGATCTAGTCACAAAGTATTTTATTTTGTTCCACCCATTTTTTTTATCGAAGGTAATGCAGTGATTCTAATCAAGATATCTATTTAACCCCAACAAAAGTTACTCTTATTTCAGAGCAAGAGTAGTGACTGGAAAGCAATTGTTGTATGGATAAAGATACATGTAGCTTTCCATTCATGCTAATCATTAATTTGCACCACCAGAACAATTGATTATGTGTCATCAAAATATTTAATAAATGTTTTGATCTTACATTGTTGCTTTAAAAAACTTGAGCCAATCTGGCATTCCTTAGTGCACTGATAGAGTACTGTGTACAAATTCTGTACCCCTTAACAGAATTCCAGTGCTCTTTATGTTTGATATTCAGAAGTGAAAAGTCAACATTTTGTATAGTTTTTGATGTTCTCTGATATCGTTTCTTTTCTGGCAGGTGTTTAATTACCAGCCTAGGTAAGATCATCAGTTTGCTAGCTGTTTATATGTGGTAGCTTTTGTTACTAGCCTTGATTGGGGGATTGTTTTGTTTTATTGTATTGCATTTTGAGTGAAGTATTGTTTCTTCCTTGATTGTTCTTTTTTGTCTGATGCTGGTTCCTTCTTGTCTGGGTATTGATTAATAGGTGTGTGATGAAATTGAATTATAGCTTGATCTAAGATGCCATCAGTTTTCCAACTGAATTTTTGACTGAATTTACCAGTGTGTTGTGAAATTAAGGGATTTTCATCCTGCCTGCCAGCTGATGTTCATGGATGTGTTCTCTTAATATTCTCCCTGGTTGCTTCAAAAACTGGTTTTGGCAGTCCTTGTAATATACACTATAAATGACTCCTGTTCGGTTTGTTTAGGATGCTTTGGATACTTCTTGTTATCATGATGCCTAAAGGTTATAGTACTCTGTTGCTAATTTCAAAGGTATTTTCGAGATATGATATATGTACTCTTTCCATGGATATCAACCTCATTTGGACTATTGTTACTTCTTTGATATCTACATTTGCCTATTTAATTTTATTTCAGACCCAGATCCACCTTTAGCTTTACATTCCTTAGGAATAGAAGAGAATTCAGTTTACTTATTTTGGGAACTGCCTAATGGAGGTTTTGATAATTTTGAGGTAAGAAAAATAAAATGGAAAGAAACAATGACATTTATCATTATAGATGTTTGCTTTTACAGCAGTATATGCTGAAAGCAATCCCATGCATTACACAATTCAGCAAAATAGAATATAAACAGATGTTCTAAGTGGGGACATAGGAAACCTTGTGAATGGACAAATTTTTAAAAAGCCGGATTTTTAAAACCATTTCTTCAAATTATAGCTTTAGTGACTTTATTTATAAAACCATGCAACCATATTTTAAAGAACTGTAGGATTTCTAATTGTTTTTTTACTTAACTAAGCCTGAAAAATATCCATTACAAATTTATTTTGTTTACCTTAGAATAATTTAGAATTTTTTTTTAAGGTACCAGCGTATGTATGCATCTGTGCAAATGAAATGTTTTTAAATGGTACTTTGAAAGGATGTTTTAATACTATGTGGAAAGAAACCATCATTTAATATCCCAGTGATGTCATATTATTGCATGATATACCACAGAGCAAGAAGCCATGCAAGACAGTGCTTCCTCTGAATAAATTAGATTAAATGTGAAATATTAATGAACAAAGCTTTGAAATAGTGGTTGCTTAGCAAAGTTCAGTGTACAAATAGGATCATGTAGCCAATCATTTAAAATTAATCATTTCCACTCATCCAATTTTTATTACAAGCTCAGGCATTGATTGTGTAAAAATAATATTGGTGTTTTAATATCTTATTTTTTGGCTCATCTAGTTCATTCATTTGCTTTTAATAGTTTTGGATTTAGATAACTCTAACCAAATCTAAATAATATAAATACTAAATTTTATTTATAACAGATCCTTATACCACAACAACATGGATTTCTGTAGCAATGATTTTATTTTTATTTATTTTTTCATTTTGGTCAATCTTTGTTTCTGAGACAATCATTCCGAAGGATACTTTACAGCCTTTTCTCTCATATAACAAGCCTTGCTTGTGAAATTAGTTGTGCCAGTTATGGACTTTTCCTCTTTTCACCTGTCTAGTTAAGACTATGGATGAAATGTGGGGTTCATCTCAGCATCAATGCCTCCTGATTCTGAGGTTGGTCTGTCCTCTTAAGATGCCATCCCCACTATTATCCTATTTCTAATTTTGTTTTGAGGGAGGGTATTGAGAAAGTGATAAATGACAATTACAAGTACATAGGACATTCAACTGGATCTGTGGAAATTGGATTCAGACTTATACATAGGATAGAAATTGTGTTGGTTGTTCTCATGGATGTCTTGTGAGAAAACATTCATGGATGCAAAATGACCTTCCTTGTTATGCCACCAAGTGGTCCAGTTAGTGGTTGCAGGGGACAATATTTTAGAATGATCCTTGAATGCTCTGTTATGGGGTGTTCCTAGATTTAATTTTCTACTATCTAATATGTTCATGAAGCCAATGGAAAAGTTATTCAATTATTTTCAGATGAGGTTTTGGGAATATTCAAATAATACTCCATTATGAAGCTTCACTCAGACCTAGTGAAAGACATAGATGAAGACATGGATGAAATTATGATCAGATGTTTCCTCAGTGTCAAATTCTGGGTGGAAATAAACAAGCTCAGATTCGACCCATAACACAGAGTGAATAGGCAATTCAGGAAATAACTGATTCCAAAGCAATTTCAGTTTTTATAATTAACTGGGTTGTGCTAACTCAGATAGAACAGACTTGCAAAGTGCATTTAGAAAGCAGATAATTTGCATAATTTGCATAAATAAAGACAATTTTGTATAGGTCTTTAAATTTCAAATACTACAAATATAATTCTTGGTACTTGGTAAAAAAATGAAACAACAAATCAAAAAACCAAAAATAGGCTAAAGATGAAAAAAATAAACATCAGAACAAAAGTTAATTTTAAAAAGAAAAGAAATTTGAAAACATATGTTTACCTAACTATGAGCCACAGAGGATTCATTATTATAGAGTGTTATTTTCCCACACTATAAGCTAAGTGTATGTAAACTGAGAAATTGATAGAGACAAATAGTGAATGTTTGTATAGTTTATATGGAAACACTCATGAAACACTGAAATAGAGAAAATAATTCTGGCATTCTGATGTTTGATACTCTTAGCTTTTACTCAAAGCACTAAACCTTAAATTCAGGTTAATAAATCACTGGACATGCTATTCTCAAATAAATAATGTGATCATTGAGTCATGCAACCCTGCTAAAATAATATCTGGATTCCCATCAAACTATTGAATATGATTTTTTTTGTAATGTAGTATATAATGTATACCCAACCCTACAGTTGTATGCTGCCTAGAGTAGCCCCACAGTGAGATAGGCAGCAAATAAATTTAACAAATAAATAAATAAAACAAAACAGAGCCTACTTGTTTTCACAATACATCTGACAGGAATGGCCTTTGTAATAGAAGTCTAGGCCCCTAAAATAGCAATAGCACTTAGATTTATATACTGCTTCATAGTGCTTTCCAGCCCTCTCTAAGCAGTTTACAAAGTCAGCATATTGCCCCCAACAATCTGGGTCCTCATTTTACCAATCTCGGAAGTATGGAAGGCTGAGTCAACCTTGAGCCAGACAGGATCGAACTTCTGGCAGTGGGCAGTTAGCCAGCAATACTGCATTCTAGCCACTGCGTCACCACAGCTCTCTATACTGCCAGAGAAGTCGGAATACCATATTATGGAACTGTGATAAGAAATGTATCATTGATTCGTACTGCAAAGGTATAAAATAAATTGCTGGCTGTTGCGGCACACATCATCCTTTGCTTTTTAAAAAAATAAGCAAGCACAATGCATATACTTCTTAGGCTTCAGCTACTTTTATCATCCTGAGATTAGAAAGCCATCGGAAAATGGATTTATCTGAATGATTTATTCGTGTAAATTTTTAAAATAAAAAACAAAAATATTGCGTATTTTACTGTGATATAATGGGAAAAGTAGATCATCAGTTGCAAAGCATCAAGGCCACCATATAAAGCAAAGGCAATATTGCAGAATCACCATTTCATAGTAATTGCCCATTGCTTAATTGATTTAGTAATGCCAGTACATACATATTTTCTACTATCTCGTGTTTGGCAAGAAAATTGTTATAGAATTTATTCTTTGTAGTAGTTTCTGAACTTTTATATGAATACTAGCTTATTCCATTCAATTTTTTTGGCTCTAACCTACAGTGCATTCTCTATGCTGTGCTATCTTGATGACTTTAAGATTGTATTTAAATATTACTAGAATATGATGTGAAAGTATGTTTTTTCCTAGCTTTCTTATTGCTTGATAGCCAGCAACAAAACTCTTCAAACAACAATAATGCCTGATAATAGGGCTATAGTGAAAAATCTCATGCCTGGAGTTGAATACATTTTTCAAGTAAAGACAATAAGAGGACAAGATGTCAGTATCCCTGTGAAGATAAAAATTACAACAAGTAATTGTCTGATTCATTATTTTAATTTTATGTTAACAAATTATAAATAGCCTGAAATTATGTATACAAAAGTTGCCCAAGACTCCTTAAAAAAGGACTACATTCTTCTCCCAAATAATATATATATTCTCTCTGGAGAGTGATTGTAAACCTAATGAGGTGATACGCCCCCATGGTGGTTTGACACGGAAAGGCAGCAGAAATAAGGATAGAAGGATAGTTAAAGGGGTTAATGAGGATGTTACAATGATTGGTTATCATGGCCCTGTCACGAGATCTAGGGCCCGGATGCAGGCGTCGGTTTATTTATAACTGCTTTTCCCATTGATTGACTTTGTGCCCTGAGGATGTCGGAAGGATCCAACGAAAGCTTGGCCCCTATGACTGTATGCTTTTAAAAGTTTTTAAGGTTTTTATTAAACATTTAATTGTCTTATATTCTCCTGGTGTTCGCATTTTTATTTTGTATCATGGATATTCCCAGGAGTCATTCGTCTGTCTTTTATGTTATTTGCAACCATATATATATATATATATATATAT
>NW_015386442.1:428866-471848 GCF_001527695.2 Protobothrops mucrosquamatus | reverse complement strand
AGGATGTCGGAAGGATCCAACGAAAGCTTGGCCCCTATGACTGTATGCTTTTAAAAGTTTTTAAGGTTTTTATTAAACATTTAATTGTCTTATATTCTCCTGGTGTTCGCATTTTTATTTTGTATCATGGATATTCCCAGGAGTCATTCGTCTGTCTTTTATGTTATTTGCAACCATATATATATATATATATATATATATATATATATATATATATATATATATACACATGCATATACACATGTACAATATACACACATATACACACATATATACACACATACATTTATATAATCGTTTTAAAAATCTGAGTCCCAGATATATTTGTTTGTAAAAAGGAAGACATACTGATCTCCGGGACATAAAATTTATTTTGCACTGAGCTTTCGTTAGCCACTGCTAAGCTAACATTATCAAAGAGTAAACCAACATTGGAGAGACATTGTTTTTATAGCCCTTTAATTACCAATAATTTAGCCATCAAGAGTGTAATAGGTCCATTGGTTTGCCACCCGCATATAGTTGGGCGCATCACATCCAGCTCAGCTGTATTAGTTGATATATGCATAGCTCTCCTCGCCCTGCCTCCTGCTACCTGCCTCCAAACTATATGCATATATATGTCTTCCTTTTTACAAACACACACACACACACACACACACATACACACACACACACACACATATAATATTTCAGTCATAGACAGTATAAAATACACACTACTAGTCACTCTAAAATAGAAATCAAATTATTTTACTAAAATTTACTTTATTTAATTTATAATTTTACTAGAATTATAATAGTTTAGCTAAAAAGGGCTGCATTCCTGAGCCATATTATCTTACAGAGTTGAACAAATTATGATCAAGCCTGCTATATGTATGTATGTATGTGCAAATTCCACTTTCCATGCTAGAAACTGCAATCCCAAACCAAAGTTCTTCAAGAAGTTCAGAAGAGTTTTGATTATGTGCCCCCTTTCCAAATGGACAAGGAGGCTGAGAGTTGGTGTTGAGAAGCAAGTAGATTTCATGGGCGCCTGTATATTTAAAGCAGATGCCTGTGTATGAAGGACATGTTTTATAACCCTGGAAATTGTGTTTAGTCTACTGAATAGCCATGCACTGGCTATTCAGTTGAGTGAGACCATCCAGAGAGAACAAGCAGAAGAGACAGAATGTTAGGCATTTTGTTTTGTTGGACTTGTGTGGACTGCAAGGTATCTTCTTAGGACTGCACATAACATGGTCGGGCTTGCTGCTTCAAATGCCTTCAGGGATGCCACAATTCCAGAAAATAAGGACTGAAAAGAGGTCAACATAGTGTGCCTTTGTCTGTACTGGCTAATGTAATACAAACATAAAATACATAATTTTGGGGATCAGACATACTAAGCCAAAAGTAAGTTAAGATTTTTTTTCTGTGTACACACACACACACATACACATACACACGCACACACACACACCAGGCAATGATGATGCTAAGATGTTATGCTAAACCATTTCTCAGTACCTGGAGTGTAAAAACTACATTTTGCTAAATTGCAAAATCTCAGTTGCATATAAGAAATTAAGATTGACTCCAAATTGCAACCCATTATTTTGTTCAATGAGATTTTTAAATAAAGCTGAGAAAAATGAATTATATCAGCCTTCCATGTTCATTGCATTGGAATTGTCATTAGTCGTTAATAAATAATTATTATCAGATTGCATTTGAAAGAGTTAATTTCATTCTAGAAGCAATGTCAAAGTGTTGTAAGAAAGTTTCTATATGTTTTGCTCAAGAGAAATGTATTTATTTAATATTTGGTTGCTTTCCCACATATATTGTCTCTCTTTTTCAAATTTTGTTCAGAACCAATGAAGATATGTGGTCTAACCTTAACACTGAGAAATACAACCTCTGCCAAATTAACATGGAATCCAAGTGAGACTGATTTCAGCCATTACAAAGCATCTGTCTCAAACAAGACATTCACAGAGGAATATGCTATTTTAGGTCCTGAGACACATCACACCGTTACAAATCTGACTCCTGGTAACATTTATAACTTCACTTTGCAGAGAGTAAAAGGCAGTGCTGAAAGTGCAGTTTCCTTTACAGAATTTGTGACAGGTTTGTGAATATCTATGTTGGAAGTTGTTACTTTGTTGACAAATATGCCACTAGAATTAGTTTCAAAACATGTTACACTAGGGTTTTGTGAAAAAGTATAAATTGTTTTATCATTTGATGGACTCAGAAAATAGACAACTATCTTAGAAATGGTGAAAATGCTAAAAAGGGTTGTTTGGCAAATAATTATTTAATGCTGCACCTTCTTGCATGAAATACTTCTGTGGAAAGTTGCAAAATTGAAAATAGAGGAATTAAAGGTGAAGCATATTTTAGGAATAAGATTATACAAGTACAAGAAGACATAATTCAAGTTCAAAATCATCCATGATTTGTTTTCCACTGACCAGGTTCTAATTTTGATTTAAAAATGAGTACTGTGAATATTTTCTACTGTAACAGTTATTCTCATGCAAAATGATAAGTTTTGGTAATAAAAATAGGGATTAAATTATTTAAATATCGTGAGTTCTAATCTGGTGATGGTAAACCTATGATATGTGTGTAATAGGCGACATGCCAGCAGCTCTGTTTTTGTTCAATTTTCTGAGGTTGCATGCGAATGTGGTGTGCTCTTATACAGCCTCTGGAGCTTCTGAAAGTCATATGAGAAGGCCGTGCTCTCACTCTGCCTCTAGAGCCTCTGAAAATCACAAAAAAATGGAATCTGTTCTTTCATGATTTTCAGAGGCTCCACAGACCATGCAAGAGCTTGGCTCTCTTATGCAACTTTCAGAGGGTCTATGAGAGGGTCATCCAAGAGCATTCCTATTCATATTCTTATGGAGATAATATGCCAGAAGGGTCAGATTAGGTATTTTCTGAATTTTTGACACACTGAATCCAAAAGATTTGCCATCACAGTTCTAGTCCCACCTCGGGCAGAATGCCAGCTGGGTGACTTCTTCTTGATGACCACTTCCCCGTTAACTTGAGGGATTTGTCCAAACAATTGCCTAGAGTCAAGACTAACTTAAAGACAAACAGAAAAAAAAGTTGGGGTGGGATTTAAACATCTTAATAGTATATAGCTTATGTACAGATAGTTGATGCATGCAAAGCTCTATGTACTGGAGCTAATTAATTTAGAAAGTAATGTTTTGATAATAATCTTTCTTAATGAAAAGAGTAATGTATAAATAATTTTTCTTTTAGAGCCTGAAAAGCCACAGAAACTGAGAGTTTTCAATGTGTCCTCACATTCCTTTTCTTTGCACTGGAGGCTGCCAAATGGATACGTAGAACAGTTTCATGTGCAGCTTGCACCTCCTCATGGCTTTGTTTCTCTCCAAGATATGGGAAGTGGACAGTATCAGGTAGGTGAGGGCTTTTGTTTACAGTACTGTAGTTCGAATTTGTTTATAAGCTGTGCAAACAGGACAATTGGCATAGTATGACATTCTATCTTGTGCCTTTTAAGCTGGGTTGGGAATGCAAAAGTACATGTACCAAATTTATAAGAGCAGATTTCAACATCTATTCTTTGTTGCCTTAACAACAGCGATGATACTTTTACAAAGTCTACCTCAGACCTCTAGCCAGTCATTTAAGTGTTCATGAATATTTTAACAAAGGCAGGGCTGAGCTATTGAGTAATACAAGTTCATTAATTGTGTACTTGCCAGGGAGATCTAGACATAACTCGTTAATGCAGGCAACATTTCTCTCATAAGCCATCACAAAGTTTTAAGAACACTATTTCATTGCAGTATTTGGATATTTTTATGTATATATATATATACATATATACACACACACACATACAAACCATGATTTTTCATGTTATCGTGCTTCTGTTTTTTATTGGAGCTGCAAAGGCACAGGTATTTCATATGAATATTGAGTGTTGATTGATGTAAATTATATTTCAATGACTATGATAGCTTAATATATATATTTTTAGGTTATCTCAGAATATCTCAGTTGATATGAACAGTCTAGTTTCATTACTTAAAACTGTGCAGAATCCTACAAATAAACACGGCCACTGAAATGAACTATTAACTGATGGGTCTTACTGCTTTTTAAACATTTTTCAACAGGCAGCTTATACCTAAGAGTAATGCATGTTTTTTTAAAAAATAAAATAAAAAATGTTATGAATACTAGTGATGTAAATGTATTATTGAATTTTTCAGTGCTTTATTTGAGAGATTGAGAGATGCAGTTCTAAATCTTAATTTCACATTCTAGGCTGAAATTTCAAATACCACTCCTGGGACAATATATAATGTGACTGTTTCTTCGGTTTCCTCTTCAGTGTATAGTTTACCTGTCAGCAGAACAGTAACAACTAATGTAACTAGTGAGTTTATGGCAAAATTGCATTTGAGTGTTTTATCAAAATGTTTCAAAAATATGTATGTAATTTTCTGTTTTGCAAACTGAAATTGTTCACAGTGCTTGCTCTAAAGTAATTGGGAAAGTATTTATTTTAAAGAAGTAGTTCCAGGGTTGCATATTTGAAGAGAAAATTACCCTTTGAAAAATATCTTGATTGAAGATACACTTGCCAAAATATGAGTACTCAAAAATGTCTTGGCAAACTCACAGACGCCTTAATACTGAGCTTAAAAAAGTAAATTGGCATTAGAAGCTATTTGTTTATGAATATTACAGCATTCCATTAAAATTCTTAGAGAAAGAATTTACTTGATGTTCCAAAAGGCACTTTATTATCTTTCATGAAGTTAAAAAAAAGCCAATTTCATATTTGCTGCTGTTTGATGCTTAAAAACTGGCAAACCCTCTCCTTATTCTGCAGTAGCTAAAGAAAAGGTTTAATGTAAAAATATGTAATTTATACAGATCCAGGACCTCCTGTTTTCCTAGCTGGGGAAAAAGTTGGATCTGCAGGAATTCTCCTTTCATGGAATATACCACATTTCCCAAATGGGAGAATTATATCCTACATAGTTAAATATAAAGAGGTTTGTCCTTGGATGCAAAATATTTACACCCAAGTTACAACAAAACCAGATAGTTTGGAAGTTCTACTAACCAACCTTAACCCTGGAACAACTTATGAAATTCAGGTAAATTTATCTTTTATTATTTATAAAATATAATTTAAAATGCAGTATTTTACTTTTTGAAATTTGTAAGCATTTATATATATATTTAATGTAAATCTGACTGTAGGCACATAATTTCACTTCAGTTTCACTTCAGTTATGCTCTCTAGTGGAAGTTTTGCATTTAGTTATCTAATACAGTGAGAAAGTATATTAATTTCCAGAGCTGGTAGTATTCTTATGCATTTTAATAAGCTGTCCCTTCCCTTCCCTCCCCTTCCCTTCCCTGTTTTTGTCCCAGTGCATTTTTGTTCTATTTGATAAGAATAATATATTTCTCATACTTTTGAGGAAAATCACACGTTCATTTTTGATGTGATCATCATAAAACAATGCATTACATATTGCAAAAGTTTAAATAGACAGGAGTAATAGCTTTCCTGAAAGTTCCAGTCTAACACAGTTGATGGCAAGATGCCAAATTGCAAAAGTCAGATAAGTTGTTCAAGATAAAGATTAATTTGAGAAGTATCTCATTATCAGGACAATTTCAGAATAGTTTGGGTGATATTTCAGTATATTAATATTGCAATTATGCATTAAAAGTCTATATATATAAAATGTACTAAATCAGTTATGTTTAATATTCCAGTTTGTTGAATATGCCATAACTGTTGAATATGTTATAACTGTTCAAGCAATATCTCAAATCAAGCAATTCTCATAATGGCAATGTATGGAGCCCGTGGTACCTTTATCAAGCACTTTTTAATTTCATTGAGAAAAAAGGAATCATTCATACCATGCATAGCACTTAGTAAAGAATGTGTTGACAACATGCAGGTGATTTCCATCTTCTGTTTTTATTGGGTACTTTCCCCCCACAGAAGCATACATAAATTTGGTAGTTTGCATGAATATTGTTTGTTTCACTTAAAATACAATCTTAGTTCTCATTGATTTTGTCCTCTTGCAGGTTGCTGCTGAAAATAGTGCTGGCATTGGAATATTTAGTGAGCCATTTCTCTTTCAAACTGCAGAAAGTGGTAACTTGGTTTATAACATCTCTTAATCATCTTGTCAGGCTACAGAAAAGTGAGACATGCTTGGATCTGAAGAGCCAAATTGTGCTGAATCACATGTTATTATGAGAACATTATTTTTGTTTTTAAATTAAATGTTAAGTTTATTACCTGTACTATATGTGGATAGAAACTTGTAGTATTAAATAAATCCAGTCAAATACATTTACAGGTCAACCCTTTTAATTTAGACACTGTTGAAAACGTAGGGAGGCTCAGCCAATTTCACTGTATACATGTTATACTTTGATAATAAAGGGGTTATTATTAATTTAATAATACAATGCTAAATTTATCTTCAGATTTAAGCTTATTCTGTAAACTTAGATTTTGTTATTTGTTGACATTTAAGTATGACAAATTCACTGAAGTGACAAACTTTCAACAAATATTCCTGAAGAATTTGTGTAAAATTTGATAATTTAACAGCTAATTTAAAAAACCACAAATATCATTGTTTACATTCAAATAGTTATATATATCAAATATAAATATTTTTTCTATTCTACCTCTAAAATATATAATAATTATATATTACATAGATTGCTGTAGATAATTTTTTTGCAGAATCTGAAAATCCTGTCCAGGGCGTAAGGAGTAGGGAAATCCATCATTTATGTTTGGCATCCTAGAGTTACAACAGTGTATGAGCTCACTTTGCTCTGTGATGTCTTCATGTAATACAGTGGTAGTAACAGAATACTATTTTTAATAGAGTCTATTTAAAATGAGTCAAATACATTCTTTCTTTCTTTCTTTTTTTATTTTGCTGCTCTCTTCCCAAGCACCTGGTAAAGTGGTAAATCTCACAGTTGAAGCTTTCAACCACTCAGCTGTAAATCTGATTTGGTTCTTGCCACAACAGCCAAATGGGAAAATAACTAGTTTCAAAATCAGTGTAAAGCACGCAAGAAGTGGAATAATAGTGAAGGATGTTTCTGTTAAAGTGGAAGACCTTTTGTCTGGCAGGTTACCAGAATGCAATGTGAGTATTAAAACATGCCGGTTATAGATAAAAATAAAAGTTGATTCTTCAGGACTGTCCACATTTCAGTTCAAAATTCACAGTAAAAAAATCAATTAGAGTGATAGCAGCATAAGGGCATAGTGTGAGTGATCCTAAGAGCAAAACTAATTGGAGATCTGTAGAGCATGATCGGAAGAATAAAAAAACTTACTTTATTGTCCTTTTAATCACAAGCACACATTTTATTTCTTTGGTATTTTAGATTAAATTTTAATGTTATTTATCTGAAATGTTTTCTTTTTAAATTCTTCTTTTAGGTTTTTGGTTTGGGGATTTTGTTTCTTGTTTTGCTTTTAGGAACTGTATCCTTTATATATTTAAATTTTGATTTATTTATTTATAAATAAATAAAAATATCATCATCCTAAGTCATCAATTAATATTGATTGCATTTGCTAAAGTAAGTGAAATTATACTATTCAGCTATAGAGTCTTATCTAGATTCCAGATGATTTGGAATGTAGCTTTTTTTTTTTAAAAAAAATTGAATTTTCCTTTTAACAAAAACATACAATTTCAAAGTTCATACTTGAATTTTCATACATCGATAGCAAAATATCTTATCAAAATTAGATGGTCAAATCCAAAAAGACAGTTTCTCTATTTCAACAGTTATAAAAACAAAGGAATTTTGATTTGTCATGTACGAATACCACTCTTGAAAGTGCATAAGTCCTGTTCTGTTTAACTAAATGATAACAATAATGATGTATGCCACAGTCACACTGACATATTTTGGTTCTCGTAAGCATTTGCAGTTCCAAATAGTAAATTAATATATAGATGAAGTACTTCACAATTTAAGCTGCATAATTTGACAGACATTTATGTAACAACATATTTTTTTGAAATTATTAAATAAGAAATTATGTGTATTGATCAATTGATTGACATTACCAAGTTAGGTGTCCTTGTGCACTTTGAGTTTGCTTGTTTTCTTGCAGATGTATCATTACCCTAACTAGGTAACATTATCAGTGCTAGTAAGGAGTGCTATTTGCTGTTCGCTTATATTCTGGTGTCTTGCCTGTCTGGGTGGATTCTTTGGTTGGGCTGTTTACTAATGACTCAGAGCCATTAGTAAACTGCCCAACCAAAGAATCCCTAAGACCGCCTTCACCCATCCAGACAGACAAGACTCCAGAATATACACTGATAGCAAAGAGCACTCCTTACTAGCACTGATGATGTTACCTAGTTAGCGTAATGAAACGTCTGCAAGAAAACAACCAAGCTCAGAGTGCACCAAGGACCCCTCATTTCAACCCTGAGCTACAAATATTCTCCTTCATTGATTATCAAGTTAAGTTTATCTTACAGCTTTTGTATTTTTATCCATCTGCATCAGTATCTAGTGCATTTTCTTTTTTTCTCCTTTACAATATATATATATAGGGTACATTTAAAAAAGTTTTCAGAATTGGCATACTAAAAACATGAAAACAGTTTTTACTCCTATGTGTCATTGGAATAAAATAATAATCTGAAAAGCAATTTACAAATGCTTCCAATTCTAAAATTTTAAAACAATTAAAATATCAAAACAATAAAAACATCCACAAAAATAATTGTTTTTATTTCAATGTTTGTCTTTACAGGATAACAGTGAATCATTTTTATGGAGTACTACCACTCCTTCAACTACATCTAGTAAAACCACTATGTTTATCTCAAGTACAGTTGTTCCCAAGGCAATGAGTTCAGTTTGGAATGAACCTGTCAGTTTTGTCGTGACTAATCTTAGGCCATACACAACTTATCTTTTTGAAGTTTCAGCAGTAACCACTGAAGCAGGTTATATTGACAGTGCAATTGTCAGGACACCAGAATCAGGTACATATTCTTCAGGTAACAAAGTTAAGAATGGAAATCAATATGGAAAGCATTTGCAATTGGCAAAGCTTGAAAAAATGCCTTTCAGAATGTATCCTAGGATAATTTATCTTCCAGAAATATGTTTTTGGGTATGTTGCTTTTTGTCCTTGTATAAGGAATGGATCAAGTTTTATTGAACCTGGGATTTAAGAAAATAAGAGGTATGGGTGTCAGTGAGAAATCTGAATGAAAATTGTGGCTGGTTCAGTGTAGGTATTTGCATTTTATTTAATCATATAAGACACTTCATCTGAAGCATATGGAAACAAAACAATTTTTTGTAATAAAAATTTAATTATATTGAAGTTTGTAAATCTGCATGATATACATTATCTTATAGACCAGGGGTGTCAAACTGCCGGCCCATGGGCCAGATGCGTCATGCTGAAACCGCGTCCACCCCAGCTCTGGCAATGGGGAAAAAGTCGCGATACATCACAACACATCACGTGACGTGGCAAGTTTGACACCCCTGCTATAGACCAATGACTAGATTTCTTATCTCTCCCTGAGTCTTTACAGGCAATTTCTCAAGCCCATACATGAAAGGGCAGGGGGCATATGAAGTACAAATTAGTATTTGAAATTATCAATGTCAAAAATAATAAACTAATCAATTAAAGTATAATGAAGAGAATTATAGCAGAATACTTTTCCATGCTGCTTATTACACTTTGATTTCAACAAACAAACAATAGAGAGAAAGGTAATTTGTAATGAGAATAGTGGTCTATGTATTCTGTCTTAATTTCAGATCCAATTTCAAATCCAATCTGATTAGGATTTGAACTGTGCTACATTTCCCTAATCTCCACTGTCTTTTCAGTCCATATTGCCCTGTTTCAGAAAGATCCATTTCCTTAAAATAGATGGAAATATATACTTTACAATGCTACTAAAGCACATGTTTTCCTCTAGTTTAAGAAAATAGGGCTTAATATTGGTTTTTTTCCATAATTGAAGAATTTTTTTTTGTAAATTTGGGACAACTTAGGATATTTTTACAACTAAGTGACCAATTTTACTTTCCATCTATTCAAGTCAAAATGCTTAGTAACTAAATCACAAATAAAAAACAAAGCAACTATATGTTAAATAAGTGAGCACTTGCCATTTTTATATCCAAAATATGCTGTTTGAACCATCTACTTCACTAAAGATAGCACTGGCCTTGCAAATTAATTGATAATGTTCCTTGGGTAAGATGTATTTCTTGACAGAACTGCTGGACTTAATTATCCTATTTCAAGGATAGCTGTTTTTATAACAATGTACTTGATGCCCTTATATTTGGCAAGATTTATAAAGAATGATAAATAATCTCTAGAAAGCATAGATCAGGCTTTGGATAAGATTTATTTCTATTCTTTAACAGCTGTTCTCATTTTGGCAGCTAGTATAATACAAAATATTTGTTCTTTTTATGACCACCAGTGCCTTTAAATAATGTCGTGTTTGACCTAATCTTCATTACAGTTCAAGCAGCTGAAGCATTTTGTCAGCTGTGTAAAAATAGCAATAGGTTAGGGATATCACTAACAAAGTTAAAAGTTGAAGCAAATATTCAAGGCAGTTTAAATGCATAACCAAGATTATTTTTAGAAAGTGATGTCTAAAGTTTGGCTTTCAGTTGTTTTTTGAGGCTTCTAATAATGTATTTTATACTTAAACGTTTATTGGCCAATAAAATAGGAAGATAGTGTAATTGTATCTACCTTATTTCAACAGAGTGCCTAAAATTTGATTTGAAGGCTTAAAGTTCATGTATTTGAGAGAAAATATTAATATTAAGAATGAAACAGGGACACGCATACAAATTATGGACAAACCTACACAAGCTTTTTATTTAGAATAAAGTAAAATAAGCTCTGCCTTATTATTAAACATATTTGATTATATTCAATTGATTTTTTTTTAAAAAGTCATGATATGCTATGAAGTCATTTTTGACTCTTAATGACCACATCTATAAATTTTTCTCCAAGAGAAATAATTTAATTTGTATGCCGTCCAACTCCTAGCATCACTAGGCAGCTCACAACAAACAAATTACAATAAAATATAAATGACAGTGCAACACATAGAATAAAACAAGGGATGTCAATCTCCTTTGCTAAGGATCTTGACAGACTTGAACATTGGGCGCTATCTAACAAAATAAAATTCAATGGTGAAAAAAGTAAAGTTCTACATTTAGGCAAGAAAAACCAAATGCACAGATACAATATAGGTGGTACCTTGCTCAACAGTAGTAACTGTGAGAGTTACTATTGTTGTTGTTGTGGTGGTGGTGATGGTTATTCCAGGGTCCCAATAGATGACATTACTTAATCAAAGGAACCTGGAGTGTCTCAGTTCTGTAAAATCAAATTGACTGAGCAGATACACTGGAAAAGAAGCAGTTCCTCAAATAAGCAGATCCTATGCCATTCAAGGCTTTGTAGGTCACAACCCAAACCTTGATGGGCACCTGGAGACAAACTGGCAACTTGTGCATATCACGACATGTCCATACTACACGCAATGGGCTTGGTTTTCCATTCCTGCTTTCCCTGGAACCTCTTTAGGCCCATCCAAATCCATATTTAGGTAATTGGGGGAAGGTTCGGGAATGGAAATACAAGAATGGACACCTGGGAATATGGAAGTAGAATGATTGATCCAGCCCATTGCCTTTTTCATCTTACTGCCACAGTAAAGTATTTTGCCCAAAAAAATGAAGTCTTTTTTCATACCCATAAAATCCCAGAAATTATTTTCTTTATATAAATTCCTTAACTAGGTGCACAAAAATCTGCCATTTTATATGTTGGCATATTAGGAATGCTCATTTTAATTTGAATTCCACTGAGTATTATATCTCTTGATGTGGATTGCCACTGTATTGATTTTCTGGTAGTTTTATTATCAGGATGAATTTTAAAAATAATTGCAGTAATGAAAAGAAACTAGGAGGATACAATTCAGATTTTATGAAATAAGTATTCCTATATGTTTTTTTAAATTTAGTTCCAGAAGATCCTCCTCAAAATCTTGTCACGGGAAATGTTACAGGAAAATCTTTCTCAATTTCATGGGAGCCACCAAACATTGTTACTGGAAAGTTTACTTACAAAGTGGAATTATATGGACAAACTGGTAAATCAATTAATTTGATTTTCTATTATTTTATTTACATGTTTCATAATCTACTGTGTTTAGTCATTAATTGGTTCATAAAACTAACTATTAGCGCTATACAGTTATAACATTTATTTATATATCATCATACTACTTCTTTTGGGGATAACTAACATTATCCAGAACTCAGACTAAGAAATAATGAGCAAAGATATAGAAAAGAAAAAAATACCTAAATTTACTTTATACCAACACCATTACCTCTTAATATCTTTCTAGCCTTGCTAACCATTTTTATGCCCACCATATCATTTGTTCTTTAAACTCTTTTTCAGGATTTCATTAACTCCATCCAACCATTATTTTCTGCATTTTCATCTTCCTCTTGGTGCATTCATTATTTTCTTATTTTTAACCTATTTTTGAGGTAACAAAACGGCCCCTCAAAAATTAAACATCTCTGGAGATTTCCAATTTGACGTCGTAGCAACACGGATGCAGGAAGGCAGGGCTCTGCTTTCTGTGCCTGATTTCGCCCTGCTGAGGGCCCTAAAAGGGCCTAAAATCATCCCGGAGAGGCAATGAAGAAGGAGGGGTACCTCGTTGATCACGGAGAGATGGCGGTCGATCCGTTTGATCTGAGGAAAGCCCTCCAAACTGGCAGGGGAAAGAGTGACTGCATTCCTGTGGCCAGCCTCCAGCTACTGACAACCAAAGAAAGAAGCACTAATTAGCAGATCGTAAACAGCATGTTTGGAACTGGGTGAGAATATTGATCCTTTCCTTACTATTTTACAACTGGATTTCCTGGAAAAGGCTCCCAAGAAGCTAAAAACCTCCAAACGTGAGAAGGAAGGGGATTGCAGCCCCATCCTTCCAGAGGAATGGAAGTGACATTTTAATTTTTTTATGGGGGACAGAAATATTTAACACTGAAGTGGAAGTAATATAAAGCTTAGTTTTGACAAATTTGACAACTGAGAAAATTGTTAAGATTTTCTCTTTGAAAGAATACTGGGTGAAATACAAGAAATCAACCTTCTGTTTTGAGAGTTGGAAAATGGATATTTAATGACATCTAGTGGTGGATGAGAATATAGCACCACAGCTGCAATGACTGAGGCAGACCTGGCAAGAAGCCTAGAAATAGATAACAACCTAGCTTCTTTGTTGTTTGGTGACTTTTAACTCAACAGAGAACAGCTGGCATCAGAGAAAAATATCTTGACGTACTTACTACAATGTGAGAACTTAATTGTTTTGAAATCTATTGACCTTCTTGGATTATAAACATATACTGAGCACTGACTTTTAATCTTAAGAACCATTTGGAGAGAAAGAAAAACTTGACTTCTGGCTATGTTTGTCTGGGGGAGGTTTTTGAATTGGTCTTAGGGTGGTTGAACATTTTGGATTGTAAATCTTGGCTGATTGACAATTTCTGGATGCTTGAGCAGAAGGACTATTATAAAACATTGCTTTCAGTAGTGGACTTATATCCTGGAACCTATTGGATTATAAAGACTACATATAAAGATCAGAAGAACCAGATAAGACTTTGTTCTATGGACATTAAAATTGGTGATATTAGACAAGACTTAGATATTAGACAAAGCATTTGGGGATAACAACACTTCTGATAGAATATCTGGAGGGGAAAAATAAAATGGATCCTTTATGTTTAGCCAAAAGTGGTAGGAAAACATACTTAATACTTCCATCTAAAGCCCCCAACCAGGTCTACCAGGAGTAATGCCTCAAGAAGAAGCAAACATTTTCCAGAAGGAAATACATTCTATGCTACAATTAATTCAGGAGACAATTATTTCACACAAGGAAGATGCAAGAAGAAACCATGATGAGATTAAAAACAATTTTGAAAATATAAATGAGCAAATCTCTAACAACTACAAAGAATGAACAAACAAGTTAGAAAACAGAAGATGAATTAGAGGAAACTGATCCAAAGACTCAAGATATAAAAGAAGAGAAACATAAACTGACAGACAAATAAAAAACTGCAAACTTGTGGGAAAGAAATTGTAAGTTGACAATGTCAACCTCTTATAAAGAAAACTTATATAAAATGTTTTATAGATGGCATCTATCACCAGCAAGATTAGCAAAAATGTTTAAAACTATGTCAGATAAATGTTGGAAATGTAATCATAAACCAGGTACTTTTTATCATGTTTGGTGGACATGTGTTAAAGCAAAGAGATATTGGACAAAAATACATACTTGGCTAGAAAAGATGTTGGGGAAACAGTTTTTAAACCTGAACTCTTTTTATTAGGCATAATGCCAGAAAAACTTAATAAACAAAATGTATATTTGATTTTGCACATAATAACAATTACATTCACATAATACTGGAAAAATGAAGAACTACCACCAGAGGAAGAAATAATTAAAAAAAATACTAGACTGTGCAAAAATGGACAGACTTACTTTGAGGTTGAAAGAAAAAGAAGAAACAGAATATTTTCAAACTTGGGACTTATTTTATCAATGGTTGGAGAAACAAATTAGGGATTAGGAATTTAATTTGTATTAGTGAATGATAAACTCAGACAACATGTTTGTTGAATAAGCACTGTTGAATTGTATTAAAAAATCAACAAAAACTAATAAAAAATCTGCAAGACATAGTTACAACAATGGAAATGGAAAAGGCACCCTATTCTTTAGGTTTTCAAAATATACCTGAGGATAAGGAAGAAGATTTAAAAAAAACGGATTATAAAGCTATTAGGGGAAATGCTAGAAATTGGGAGACAAAAAATGAAAAGAGAAGTTGAGGAAGAAGGAAAGTGGGAGTTGTTTAATGAATACAACTGGGTAGAATTCCCCTCAAAAATACCTTACTTAAATTGTTCTTCCCATTCCAAGCAATATTCACAAAAACAGAGGAAGAATTTTTTGGTGATTTAATTACTTTGGCTGGAAAGCCAACTGGCAAAGGAAGAAAGCTAGAGTTAGACTAAAAAAACAGAAGATCTGACATACCAGACAGGGTATTATATGATCCAATATTGGTTTGAATATGGTAAAAAGTATAGCTAGCACATAGATATAAATAGATTTTTATAATAAGAAAGATATGATTTATAATTAGAATAGTACCCTTTTTTGATATGGGAATTATAAAAACAGTAGGATGGCTTGTATAAATGAAATTTATACATTTGTAACTAATTTTGTTACACAAATGTAACTAATTTTGAGAAAATCATAACTGACAAAGATATTTTGAATACTGGTGGGAAATTAAACTTAAATAAGAGCTCGAAAAACAGACATTGATTTAATAAGGAGACTTTAATTGCAATTACAATTTAAATATAAAGTAGTTAGAAAAGATATAATACAATTTAAATATAAAGTGGTTATAAATTGGTACTATTGTTATTTGTATAACACTAGAAAAATATGAAGAGGATGTATATACCTAATTTTGTATGCATTAATAGTAGTAAGAATTGTATTTGTTCAATGTTGAGAAAATGAAAACACTATGGGAAGAAGAGAGAACCAGGGGGAAAAAACACTATTGTGTAGCATTGAACAGATTTATATTGAAGAAGTTAAGATGCAACATTGAGTTTCAAATTTACCCGGACATCACGTTGTTTACTAAGCACTTATGATTTGTAATAATAGAAAATGAATTAAATTATTTATTTTTTAAAAAACATCTCTGGTTCCATGCAATCCTCATTCCTAGACACATAACCAGCTCTTAAGGGCCTTTTGGAATATCAAAAGAACTGGGCTGATGTAGGTGGGGAAAGGCAATCCCTCAAACAGCCCATTCCCATGCCATGAAGGGCTTATTGTGTTAATCTTCCAGGCAATGATAATCACCAGATGAGTCATAAGTATTGGTATATGCTACCCATTGTGACTTTGATCAGTCAATGTGCTCATCTAACATTTTTAGTAAGATAAAGAAACTATAGATTAGGTTACTATCTTTAATCATACATTAAGGATACATGCACTATGCCCTGTTAACTGAAAGGGTAATATCAATCCATTTTGCCAGTATACCAAAATTGCAGGTAAAACTCAGATTTACCCTAAACCTGCTTGTTCTAGTCAGTGCATGGTCAAATCTTTAATCTAGTAATTATCCTGCAAGCCAACATAGTATTGTCAATTAAATTATATGCAGAGTACTGACATAATTAAGTATGTAGTAACATTTAATTGGATTAAACTGACAGGATACATCTTTTGTCTTTCATCTTTTTACCAAGTGTCATAAAAATATTCATTCACATGAAGCTGACATATCTGATCAGTTTATAATACTTGCCTGTTTCAGTTTTCTTTAACATAATCAGGATAAAAATTCTTTTAAAATAATTTCAAAGAGCCTAACTATCTGTTTTTGATATTTTTAAATGATTATTTCAGTTCGTATTTTGGATAACAGCACAAAAGATCTCAAGTTTACATTTAATAATCTAGTACCATTTACATTATATGATGTGTTTGTTGCTGCTGAAACAAGTGCTGGAGTGGGTCCAAAGTCAAATATAACAATTTTCACACCTGCAGGAGGTAAGCTATATATGTCATAGAAATATATAATTTTAATACAATGTATTCATATTTTAATATGGACAGATAATGTTGACAAATGCAGCCCATGGAAGATGTGGGTGTGTATTTGTGTGCAGCTCTAAATGTTGAGTAACATTGGATCATTTGCTTGCTTCCAAGAACAATGGAATAAATGATAATGGTATAAATAAGAATGAGTCTTCCATTAGTTTCATGGCATTCCTTAGCAGTTGAAATTGTATGTAAAATTCAGCAGGTTCTCTGATAATATTTAGAAGTCAGACTGGATCATTGTTGTTGTTGTTGTTATTGTTGTTATCTATTAAGGATTATTATTGTTGTTGTTTTGTTGTTGAAAGATGAATTAAACAGTCTTAGTTTATTCTGTCCCAATGGTTAGGACAGCACAACTACTTGGCCACTAGATGGCAGTAAGTGATTACAATAAAAAGTTTGTTTACTAAAGAAGCTGATTACATTACAGATTCTTTTAATTGAAATTACTTCAATTTTCATATGATGCATTAATGTGTAAAATTTTCACTTCAAAAGCAAGATGTGTATTAATTGTTTCTAAGCTGTTCTTTCCATGCACTTTCCCCCACCCCCAGTTCTTTTACAATAAATGGAAAGTAATCATGAAGACAGTCTCTGCTATCCAACTTCCAGAGGATATATCTCAACTGCAAAATTATACCTACAGGTGCATAGCTAAAATGCTGTCAAGAGCAGTTCTCACTGGGGAGACGGCTTTAGGGAGATGTGGCATTTCACTCAATATTCCTTGGGCAGAATGATGAGAATGGATGAGGTCCACAGACTGGAAGTTCATCAGCCCCTAACTAGATTAAAAAACAAGAATGGTGGGAATAGTCATCAGTAGATTAGCAACACCTGGTTAAGCTTGGAAGCTAAACTTGGAGAATGTCTGCACTGTAGGCTAGAAGAAGACAATAGTAAATTCCCATAGTGTTCTTGGCAACACTGTAGACATTTGCTGTATCCATCAGAATTATGTAGCTTCAGATAAATGTTTCTTTTATAGATACTATTAATTTTAAGATTAAACATTTTCTAATGCTTGCTGTTCTGTAATTTTACTATATACATTACATTTCAGTTCCAGGACCTGTATTTGATTTGCATGTAGTAGAGGAAGCAGCGACCTTTGTCAGAATTGCTTGGAAAAAACCACAGCAATCAAATGGAATCATCACTCAGTACCGAGTTAAAGTTTCACATGAGGAAGCAGAGGAGATCCTTGAAGATACAATTCTAACAGAGAAAATTAAGGTACTTTAATCCCAATTCATGCTTACCTACATTTAATATTTTCACATTTTCCCTTTGTCTTCATTCCTATCGCTAAAGTTAAAAAATGGAAAGTTATTTCTTTCTTCTTTCTATGTTAGGATTTTACTGAATCTGGGGATACAGATATGATAAAAGAATATGCATTATCTTCCTCACTGAATAAAATAAAAACAGTGACCAGTTTATATGAAGGTTCAGCTGAAATCTTCCCAAGAGTACATGAATTTTCTCCAGTAAAATACACTGTTGATAATTTTCCTGTTGATAATTTTCTAACTTTAAATGATGAGGCGGAACTATATTTAAATTCTGGTAAGTAGGAAAAAAGTTGTTTTCTATAGCTACTTCATTGTTCAGACCATGGCTATTACATGAATTATCTTTAGCAAAGAGTTCAGTCATCTTGTTAGTGGGCATTTGCTGATGTCACATTCTGCAAATGGAGAAATACCACACAAGCAGAGCTTAGTAGCCCCTTGTCACCCAGTTGACCTCTCTCCCAGAGAAAGAAGATGCCAAACCCATTGCACAAGCTGCATAGACAATCAGTTATTACAGTTGCCAAAGCAGGTGTGATTGGAAGAGATTAACATATCTCTATGTCCCGTGCAGACCTTTAATTTTTCCCCCAATAGTTTTTGACAAATGGGCTTCCAAATGTCACTGAAGGTAAATAGGTCAAAAAGGTACAGCTCAGCAACATGGGGCAACCAACAGGTGGAGGTGACCCTTTGACACAGTGATGCCATTAGTACATTCACTTACATAGCATTATCAAAGGAGCATTTTTGTTACTAAACACAGATATTTATGATCCATTAAATGAAGCTTGGCTGACAGATTTAAAAATGTTCTGAAATTTTAAAAGGGAGTCATTAAATGAAACAGAACAATTATTCTGGTGTTATTTTCATTACATTGAATGCTAGTGGTAAATAAAATCATTGCTGGAAAGTTATCTTCATGATTCTTAGCTATTATTTTTGTTTTACAGTGACTGTTCAAAAACATATTTTTCATTTCCAATATCTAAGATTACCTTTCTTTTTTGCACTGATGCAAACATGCTTCAGAAATGAAAGCAATCTGTTTTTGTAAACATATGTAAGTTTATTTTGGAATAACATCCATTGAATCTAGTACTATTTCTTCTTCATTAAATATGCATAGAAACAACATTCCTGTTTTTTATTCTTTCCTGTGCAATGAATGTCCTCATGCTGATCAATTTTGCAGTTATTTTGATACTGACCATTTAACATAAACATGCAAAAACTGCAATCTTATACCATTTTTGTAGAAATAATATCCTCCGGACTAGTCCTAAATTAGAAATGTGTATGACTGATTTTACTTTTTTTAAAATATGAAACATTTGATACCATCAATCTTTCAGTTGAGCAGCTGTCATATCGTGTAAATGGACTCCAGCCTTTCACTAAATATGCAATTGCTGTGTCTGCTTTTACCATCATTGGAGAAGGACCACCAGCTATTCTCATTTCTAAGACAAGTGAACAAGGTAAAATTTTTATAACAGAAATATTATCATGTTGGCAGTATTTAGTTTCTTTCAGTTTTTCTAAATGTAAATTTCTAAATGAATTATTCTTTTTGTAGTTCCAAGTTCTGTGGAAAATATAAATTATAAAAATATTAGTTCATCTTCAATTTTGCTCTTTTGGGATAAACCATTAAATCCCAATGGAAAAATCACACATTACACAGTTTATGCCATGGAGGTGGATACCAACAGAGCTTTTCAACTGACTACATCAGAAAAACACATATTGATTACAGGTGGGATGGTTTTTATATATATATATATAAATAAAGAGAGAAACAGAAAGAAGGAAGGAAGAAGGGACCAAGTGAGAGTGTGAATGAATGTTGAGAAATATAAGTTAAAATAGAATTCTGTAGAAGTTACTTATGTCAAGTTGTGGCATGATTGTACTTTACCTTAAAAATATATTCTTTTTCTCTCTTTACATATTTTTCCACATTCCACAATTGTAATACATGACTAAAAAGAATTTGATCAAGTAAAACCATAGTGAATACATTCATTATTATCATTATATTATTATTGCTCTTCTTAAAATTACAAATTAAATAAAAAAACATGAATGCAAATCAAACAAAGTATGAAAATTAAAAAAAATTAACAAGCTAACATGCATAGGGAGAAAGAAGAAAAAGAAAAGGATAGATGCTTTGTACATGCCACATTATTATAAAGATTACAGACTAAAAGAAGTGCCACTTCAAAGACTAAGAATTGACAATTTTTATTAAGCCACACTTTAGCATCTGGTAGTTCCAATATTGACAAGGCCAAATTTACATAAATGGAGCCAAATAAATAAATTCCAGATATATGTAATATGATTTAATTGCCCATCACTGAACCTTACTTCAATGAAATAAGAATATACAACAAAGAAGGAGCTATAGGTGGAAATAATTATCCTCATTCCTCCAAAAGTGGTTCCAGTCAGTATTGATGGCAGGAGAGGATAACAGCTCCAAGCCTGTCCCGTGAGTTATGGGTTTTCTCAGGGCTCATTACTCTTTCCATTCTCTTTAACATCTACAGTATATGAAACTGCTGGGTGCGATAATTCAATGGCAATAGAGGTACCATCAAGGTGCTGATGATACTTATTTGTACATCTTGGCCCAAGTATGGCCATTGTATACTGTGGAGGTTCTGTCTTGGTATCTGAAGGCTATGGGACCTTGGATGGGGAAGAACAGGCTTCAGTTCAATCTGAGCAAGAGAGAGTGGTTCCTGGATTTGGTAATTTTTCCATCTTTCCATCTTTCTGGATGTAATGGTACTCTCCCGGCCATAACCAGAGTACAATTTGTGGATCTTCATGGCTTCTGTTCAAAGATCAGATGATAGCCATGGCCAGGAGGGCTTTTGTCCAAATCTTTGTTGGGTAACAATTGAGCCCTTTCCTGGACCAGACATTTTTTAGTCCTTATGCTTCTCTTATTCTTCATTCTTATTTATTATATCTTGTTATTATATTAGGGTTTTTATTGTGTTGGCTGTCCAGAGTTACTTATATGAGATGGGTGGCTATGTAAACCTAATAAAAATATTACACATTCAAAATAAAGACAATAATCAATCTTTTAAAAATGTGTTGAGAAATCCAATAAGTGCAAAAAATATTTGGAGTGTCAGCTAAAATAAACATTTTGTACATATGTCAATATAATATCACCAACTGGAAAATATTTAATGTATTTCAGCTTACCGTATATTTGGACTAGTCACATTGTTATACTGGCAATACAAATCTAGGTAAAAATCTTTGATAAATAAAATAAAATATCAAATCTTTGATAAGTAAATAAAAATGCTCACAGTATCATTAGTTTATGTTTGATCCCTCCCACTGAACATCCTGAATATCACTAGTTTGTAATATTAAATAGGACAAAGTTCCTAACATCAAAATAAACAAAGTACAACTTAATTGCAGGAGAAATAAGCCACTTATAAATAAATATATAATAGCATGAGTAGAATAATTAGAACAGCAATATTTTAACCATGAAATAAATTTAATAATCCATTTTAATTAACTCATCACAACACTTAATTTGCACATATGAAAGATAAGAAACCCCCCCCCCCCCAAAAAAAGGAAAATGTCAAAATACTGAACTAGCCAATATCAGGGTTTTTTATTTTTTATTTTGGACCATTAAAAATTAAAATCAAGCCTAAAATGTAAAATTAAGAAAGCATTTTAGAGGCATTTTAATGGTTCAAGATCACATGCTAAATGTTTCTCCATACAGTACTTTTATATAATATTTAATATTTGTTCTAAAGTCCTTATGTGTGCAACCTGCTAGAAGAAATATCTTGAAAGCAAATTTCTCCAATATCTATTAGAGTAAACAAAAAATATGTAAAAGTGCCCAAATGAAGGCACAGTAAATTTCATTTATAGATTTTGTTTTTCTTTGTTAGACTTAAAAAAGTACACAGATTATAAAATGAGGGTAACAGCTTCCACAACTGTTGGAGAAAGTGCACTTTCTGAAGACAATGATATTTTTATAAGAACACTTGAAGATGGTAAGTACGTTGTTTTCATATTGATTTTATAATTTCAGTTTGATCAATTATGGTTGATTTATCTAAAATGCCCATTAAGCAATAAATTTATACAAATAATAAATAGACATGTAAGCCATGTCTGTTTTTTACATATAAATCTGATCATTTTTTTGGGGGGGGGAGCAGATTCCAACTTCTCTTGCTGTTTAGTATGACTAATTAATACTTCATATGTCAATTTTAAAAAGGTGTTTTGCAAACAACATCGTAAGCAATTTCTTAAAGTTCTTTAGACAAAATTCTTTTTCTCCCACTAAGATAAGAGACAGCACTAAATATTATTACCATATTAAATATATATTGACTAGCTTCAGGAAATTTTAATTCTTAACTTTAATTTATAAATGTAGCTGCAGAGTAATCAACTAAATAGCACAGTTTTAACTGTGAGAGAACGAGTAGAAAGTTACCACTGAAGGCAAATGTGGTATTAGAGTAGGCATCAGCATCAGTGATATGAAGGTCTGTGTAGTGATGAAGTAAGTAGAGGAAATTGACAATGAGGATGAGAATCACGGAATTTCTGCTATTTTTAACAATTCTGAATTATGGCTTGCAATTTCCACTTATCACAACAGTTCAAAAATTATTGCATTTTGCTGCTGGTAATGGTGAAACTAGAGTATTTTGCACGAGACAATAGGAAAGAATGTAATGTGAGTATAGGACACAGATATATACTGTACAAGAACATATGTATGTGCACTTGTGTGTGCATGTAAATATGTAAGTATATTAGTGTGTTTGAGAAAAATGTTTATGCATGTGCATATGCTGAGATTGGATATACTTCCACATGTTTAAAGGTTGTACATTTGCATGTCCAAAAGTTGTTTTATATTTGCTCAAATATACACTGACAAATTTGTTCCCAAAGGTTTCATTTGGCAACTATTAAGTCTTTAATTCACAAAAGGTTATCTAATCTTGGTCTATATATTATAAAAATACAAAGAACACAAATTGATAAATTCTGTATTTTAAAATAGTTATGAATGAATGCACCCTAATACTCATTCACTTTTTTTCTGTTTTCTGAATGAAAGAACCCAGTTCACCACCTCAGAATGTTGAGGCATTAGAAGTGACTGCCTCAGAAGTCAACTTAAGGTGGTTACCACCTGAAATGCCTAATGGGATGATAACTCATTATGAAATCATGTCTGATAATGGCAGTATTTTAATAATTAAAAATGCTACAACAACACATCTTATTTTAAATGAGTTGAACCCATACACTTTGTATAACATTTCGGTAAGAGCATTCACTCGCCTCGGTCATGGGAATCAGTCATCTGACCCATTATCTGTAAGAACAGCTGAAACTGGTAAGTGGAAATACTAGAATATTCTTTTGTCCCTATGGATTCAATTTTAAATATATTGAAAAGCATATTTGAAAGCATGCAAATGCAATTAGATTAATAGGTACCACTTCGGTGTTTCATGCATTTTTGGAGCATAGCATGCTGGTCACATGACCATGAAAAATGTCTTCGGACAATGCTGGCTCCCTTGGCCAAGAAATGGAGATGAGCACCATGCCCTAGAATCAGACACAACTGGCAGGGAAACCTTTACCTCTTTAAACATAATTAGGTTACAAATTACACATATCTACATTTGAATGTGACATGATGCCATGAAGCATTTCTCAAAATATCTGATGACCATAGCAAAGTATCTTGCTTGATGATCAGAGTGAGTCCCTTTCAATTAATGTTTTGATTACATCAGTATGAAACATCAAAACATCAAAAAAGTTCAATCCATGCTATTTTTTTGTTCTTGTTTTACAATTTGGTATTATTAAGAAGTTTTCCAATTATATACATTATATACATATAATCCCATTTTTATCATGTTTAGTTTTATATTTGGAATCATGAAGCCAAAGGCCCAAATGAATAACAAGGCAAGTTGGAGAATAGCAGCCGTAACAGAGAAATGCAATTCCTAAATAAAAACTTCCTGACTGTATATTAAAATAAATATGTAGTTCCCCATATATTACCTGGGGGAGGTGGGTAAGTAACTAGAATAGGCACTGGTGGGATTCAAATATGTGAACAACCGGTTCTCTGTGTGGATGCCATTTCCGGAAGTCCGTTCTGGGCCTGGGCAACAAAAAATTAGCTACTGGTTCTGCCGAACTCGTGCGAACCGGCTGAATCCCACCACTGGGTGTAGAATTATGTACAAGCATTTTTTTTCCTTTTAAAATATTTTTCCCATTTTTTGCTAAAAAGCATTTTCTATGTGTTTTTTTCTTTCTTTTGACAAAGTATGTATTTTTTTGATAATTATGTTTGCACTTTTTTCCTTTTTGTCACTTATTTTAAAAGCAATAAAATAAATAAATCAGGTTAATATAAGCGATGGAATGTAGATTAGCTGAATTTGAAATTAAAGAAAATTAAGGAACTGAGGAAAAGTGTACCTCTGTTTTTATTTATTAAAGGTAAACCAAATCTTTGATGGTTCATTGCTTGCTAATTCATTGCTAATCAGTTTAATAATAATAATAATAATAATAATAATAATAATAATAATAATAATAATAATAATAATAATAATAATAATAATAATAATAAGTAGTAGTAGTAGTAGTAGTAGTAGTAGTAGTAGTAGTAGTAGTTGGAAGGGATCTTGGAGGTCTTCTAATCCAACCACCTGTTCAGGCAGGAAACTATACCATTTCAGGCAAATGGTTGTCCAGTCTCTTCTTAAAAACTTCCAGTGTTGGAGCATTCATAACTTCTGGAAGCAGGTTGTTCCACTGATTAATTGTTCTAAATGTCAGGAAATGTCTCCTTAGTTCTAGGTTGTTTTTTTCTTTGATTAGTTTCCATCCATTGCTTCTTGTCCTACGTTCAGGTGTTTTGGAGAATAGCTTGAGTCCCTCTTCCTTGTGGCAACCCCATGAGATATTGGAACACTGCTATCATGTCACCCCTAGTCCTTCTCTTCATTAAACTAGATATACCGAATTCCAGCAACCGTTCTTTATATGTTTTAGCCTCTAATCCCCTGATCATCTTTGTTGCTCTTCTCTGTACTCTTTCTAGAGTCTCAACATCTTTTTTACATTGTGGTGACCAAAACTGGATGCAGTATTCCAAGTGTGGCCTTACCAAGGCGTTATAAAGTGGTATTAACACTTCACGTGATCTTGATTCTATGCCTGTTAATGCAGCCTAGCACTGTGTTGGCTTTTTTGGCAGCTGCAGCACACTGCTGGCTCATATTTAAGTGATTGTCCACTAGTACTCTCATATCCTTCTCACAGTTACTACTATTGAGCAAGGTACCACTTATAGTGTACCTGTACATTTGGTTTTTCTTGCCTAAATGTAGAACCTTATTTTTTTCATCACTGAGATAGACCCCAATGTTCAAGTCTGTCAATATCCACAGCATTCCTCTGGTCCACTAACTTTATCACCTCATCAAAGAATACAATAAGATTTGTCTGGCATGATCTGTTTTTGACAAACCCATGTTGCTTTTGACTATGACTTTGTTTGCCTCTAGGTGTTCGCTGATTCGTTGCTTGATTATCTTTTCCAGAATCTTCCCAGGTATTGAGGTCCGGCTGATAGGTCTGTAGTTTCCTGTACCCATTTTTCCCCTTTTTTTGAAGATGGGAACTACATAGCTCTTTTCCAGTCCTCTGGTAGTTCCCCAGTGCTCCAGGATCTTTGAAAGATATAGGTCAGTGCCTCTGAGATCACAACTGAGATCACAGTGCTTCAGAACCTTGGGGTGTAATCTATCTGGTCCTGGTGATTTGAACTTGTCTAGAGTGGACAGGTGCTCACTTACCATTTCTTGCCTATTTTAATGTGTTTTTAATCTGTTTTTTATGGTACTGTTTTTGATAGTTTGTGTAAAGTCGGATGCAAAAAACAAGTTAAGTAGTTCTGCTTTCTCTCTATTTCTTGTCACCTTCTTGCCACTTTCTCCCATTAATGGACCAATAGTTTCCTTAACCTTTTTCTTGTTTTTTACATGTTGAAAGAAGCTTTTTTGTGTGTGTGCTATTTTTGACTTTTGTCCCAAACCTTAGGTCATTTTGAGCCTTAGCTTTCCTCACTTCATCTTTGCAGGCTCAGGCTATTTGCTGATATTCTGCCTTAGTTATGTGCCCCTCTTTCCACTTGCTATACTTGTAATAATAATGATAAAGTTGGAAGGGACCTCAGAGGTCATCTAGTCCAACCTCCTGCTCAGGCAGGAAACCCTATACCATTTCGGACAAATGGCTATCCAGTTTCTTCTTAAAAACTTCCAGTGTTGGCGCATTCACCGCTTCTGGAGGCAGGTTGTTCCACTGGTTAATTGTTCTAACTGTCAGGAAGTTTCTCCTTAGTTCTAGGTTGCTTCTCTCTTTGGTTAGTTTCCACCCGTTGCTTCTTGTCATGCTGGTTTCTTTTGAGAGCTGTTATTTTTCTTCTTCATTGGTATTGTGCTAGACTGGGCTTTTATTATCTCACTTTTCAAAATTTCCCAAGCTTCTTGAGTTGTTTTTCCCTTGAGGATTCTCATCCATGGAATCCTTCCCAAGTTCTCTCTAAGTTTATTGGAAATTAGCTCTCTTAAAATCCAAGACTCTAGTTTGACTATGTTCTATTGCTTGTGCTTGCATAGTGTTGAATTCAAATATTGCATAATCACTCCCCCCCAAGGTTCCTGTAGCTTCAACACCTTCTATCATTTTGTCTCTGTTAGTGAGAATTAGATCCAATATGACTAATCCCCTAGTTCCCTTTTCTACTTATTGGGAGATAAAGTTGTCTGCCAGGTTTGTCAAGAATCTGTTTGATCTTCCACCTGGTGCACAGTTTGTCTTCCAGTTGATGTCAGGGTAAGTCCCCCATTACTATTGTGATGTGCTTCCTATATACCTTAATTAATTTACTAGCAAAAAGTTCATCTATTTTCTCTGTTTGGTTGGGCAGCCTATAGCATACACCTATGGCAATGTCATTCCCCCCCTTTTATATTAACCAAAATGCATTCAAGACAGTTTTCATCATTGTTGTGCTCTATTTCTGTAGAGATGTAGTTATTTTTTATATAGAGAGCAACTCCACCTCCCTTGGTCTATTTCTTTTAAATAATTTAAATCCCTCTAGCTGTATATTCCATTTGAAGGTTTCATCGCACCAAGTTTCCCTAATGTCAGCAATATCATATCTGCTTGTGCTTGCATAATGTTGAATTCCAATATTGCATGATCACTCCCCCCAAGTTTCAGACTATATATTGTTAATATATATTGTTGCTTTGTATTTAATTGGCTTACGTAATGTAATAGCATTTGACAAAAACTCAAAATAGCATTTGAGTTTCAGTTATCATTATATCTTTTAATTTTTTTTGTATGTAGTACACCTGTAGTACACAATTATTTAAAATTTGGATGTAATATTTTTCTCTGAATTCTTTAATTTCAGTACCTGACTTTCCACCCCAAAATATAACTTACAGGAACATGTCTTCTTCAGCAATAGAGTTATCATATTTTCCTCCATCTGTCCCCAATGGCATTATAAAGACATACACTATATATCTCAGAGTGATTAATGGAAGTGAAGTAAGAGTCATCAACACAACATATCTGTCCCTAAATATTACAGGTAATAACTATTTTGCCTTATTATTTTATATGACAGTAATCTAGTTGTGTTATGATGAGTTTGTATCAAATGCTATGTATGTATTTTTCATTATCAAATTAACAAATATTATCATACATATGGCATTAAACATGTGTAGGCAAATAATTCAATGTAATTATATGCAATATTTTCTATTGTTTTTCTTCTCTAAAATTAAGCAAACGTGCACTGATATAATCAGTGCTATATTTTATGTGCCAAATTTAATTACTATATTAAATAGAAGACTCTCAAACTACATTTTGACATGAAATCTAAATTTCATGTCAACTTCTGATCATTTTGAACACTTAAGAGAATTATTCATAGTTGTGACTTAAAAAAGAATTGAGTAGTATAAATGAGAGTTATGTTTTCATGTATTAATATATTTGATATATGAAATATATACTATATGTCAAATGTTTTAACTGTCCTTTGCTTTATAGGATTTTTATTTTGTTTATTAGTATACCATAGAAAATATCAAATATCTCTGAAAAATGAAAGACTAAAATTCAGGGCAATATTATAAATATATGTTTTCACGTTTTGTAGTCAATTTATTCTGTAAAAAACTTAATTTAATTTAAATTTTATAGAATTTCCATACATCTCTGTATATATTTTGTATAAATATAAAACTAACTTGTGGGATAAAGATATAAACTTTAGTGCCCAATCTAAATATTAATATTATTAATAGTATTTTAAATATTTAATTATTCTAAAATTGTCAGGGCCCACTTCAAAACCTCATCCTAAGAAAGCAGAACTCATGGAAGCAATTTCTTCCAAAAGGAACTTTTATTAGGAGAAGCTGATAGCAGGCATAACAGACAGGATCTGAGGGTTTCCCGCTAAGATCAATAGGTTAAAGGAGTCCCCAGCAAACCCCACCCCAATAGTTCATCCGGTCAGTTTGAATGGCCAATCCCCAGGTGTTAAGCTTGTTGTGGGAAAATGCTGATAACACCGGTCTGTCTCAGGGTTATAGCGGTGTTTGTTGTGTCTTCGCACCTTCCCTTCCGCACAGGAGATAAGCCAGATGCCCAGAGGCGCATTCTTTCCTCCCCCCTTTCTAGTTGACATCAAAGGAGGACAGTTCAAAGAGTGTGCATGCAGAGACAGCGAAAGAGTTACATTATAGCGATAGAAAAAAACAAAGAAGCAACCCACAGCGTCTTCCCCCCTCCCTTCCAGGAGTATGACAGAACCCAGAGGAATAGAAAGAATGGAGTTTAGAATCAGTATTAGAAAGAGCCCTTTAGGAATATGGGTTCTGACAAAAATATTACAATCAATCAATCAGAATAGAGCTGGAAGGGACCTTCAAGGTTTTTTAGTCCAACCCCCTGCTCAAGTAGGAGACCCTATACAATTTCAGACAAGTTGTCTGTCCAGTGTCTTTTTAAAAGCCTCCAGTAATGGAGCACCCACAACCTCTGAAGGCAAGCTCTTCCACTGGTTAATTGTTCTCACTGTTAGGAAGTTTCTCCTTAATTACACGTTGCTTCTCTCCTTAATTAGTTTCCATCCATTGTTTCTTGTCATCATTCAGATAAAGTTAGCATTTGTGTCAATAATGTGATTTCTGTGTCTATAAATTAAAGTCTTTATATTGTGCTTTTATAATTCAAGTCTTTTCTTTACATTGATTCATATGAAATTATTAAAATAGCATAAATAGCACCACACAAAAGGAATATAAGTGTCAGTATATACACATAACATGTATATTCTTTATTTAGGCTTAAAAAAATATACAAAATATCTGGTTGAAGTATCTTCAAGCACTGTAAAAGGTGAAGGACCTCAGAGTGCACCATTGGATATAATAACTGATGAAGATGGTAAGGTCTACATCACTGACTATTGTGTTGTTTTCATATCAGTTGGTTATGCTGGAGTGAAAGCGCATTATAGAAGGATATTAGCTACATACCCCCATCTGTAAGCTTAATGGAAGCTCAAAATGGTGTTAGTATTTAGGGGTGGAGAATTTTTTTGAACATGGGAACTTCACTTAATGGTTTTTTGGACCAGGGTGAGATTTGTAAAAATAGAAAAAAAAAAATTCTGCTTCAAAATAATAGAAAATTGAAATACAACAGTTCAATAGATAGGGAACAAGGTGCTTACAGTCCTCATTTTATTAGAAGGAGACTTTTCATAAGGCATAAGCCCTTTCTAAATAACAAGATCTACTTGTAATAAAATTTTAAGAGGCAGTGCAATGCAAGCAACAACAACAAAAAAAACCCAAACCAAATTAAAAGGTTTGGAATGTAATTTCTTGGAAGTACATACTGTTCTGACTGTTAGTCAAAATATTTCACAAATTCCTTCATAGCTGAGCACTTGTTTTCATTTCACGCATAACTCAAATGATATGACCTGCTTTAGGAATATGATGATAATTTATGTGATAAAATAAACTTCAATGGAATGATAAAATGCCTATATTTATCATGAAAATATCACTAAATAATAATGATAAATAAAATGATAATAGTGATAATATTTATCACTAAAACATTTGAGCATCTGATGCAAATGGCTATATTTATTATTTATAATAATATATATAATGAATATTCAATAATATGAATCCTGATAACATTTTTTTACTAATTCTAGTAATTAAAGTACTAATAAAATTAAAATATTTCATAATTTAAAACTTTGGTCAATTGAATCTAATTGGGGGGATTTTTTTAAATTTGGAATTGAAGCCCCAGCAGGTATTTTATAGAAGTGCACAATGACTTTTTATTAACACTTGTATAACTCATATAATGAATATGTATCATAACAGGACACATAAAAGTAAAATGGTGCACACAAGATTGCAATAAGTAAATAAACATTTATGAGTATGTGTTAGAATGTTGTTGTTGTTAGTTGCAAAGTCGTGTCCGACCCATCGCGACCCCATGGACAACGTTCCTCCAGGCCTTCCTGTCCTCTACCATCTTCAGGAGTCCATTTAAGCTCACGAATACTGCTTCACTGACTCCATCCAGCCACCTCATTCTCTGTCGTCCCCTTCTTCTATTGCCCTCAATCTTTCCCAGCATTAGGCTTTTCTCCAGTGAGTCCTTCCTTCTCATTAGGTGGCCAAAGTAATTGAGTTTTAACTTCCCGATCTGGCCTTCTAAAGAGCAGTCAGGGTTGATCTCCTCTAGGACTGACCAGTTTGATCGCCTTGCAGTCCAGGGGACCAGCAGGAGTCTTTTCCAGCACCATAGTTCAAAGGCCTCAATTCTTTTGTGCTCAGCTTTTCTTATGGTCCAACTTTCACAGCCATACATTGCAACTGAGAAAACCATGGCCTTGATTATACATACTTTTGTTGGTAAGGTGATGTCTCTGCTTTTTAGTATGCTGTCTAGATTTGCCATAGTTTTCCTCCCCAGGAGCAAGCGTCTTTTAATTTCTTGGCTGCAGTCCCCATCTGTGGTGATCTTGGAGCCCAGGAAGATAAAATCTGTCACTACCTCCATTTCTTCCCCATCTATTTGCCAGGAATTGAGAGGGCCGGATGCCATGATCTATTTAGAATAGATTCTCCTTATTTTTTTAATGCAGCTTATTGGTTTTGGACCAATTCAGGTTTTAAGGTTAGACTTGATTGTGGGAATTTATAATCCCGGGCTGTCTGTAGACATCGGGATCTCAAAGGAGGTAAAAAAAGGCATAGCAGAAATATTGAATAACAGAATAACAGAGTTAGAAGGGACACTGGAGGTCTTCTAGTTCAACTCCTTGCTGAAGCAGGAGACCCTAAACCAGAAATGTCAAACACAAGGCCCGGGGGCCGGATGCGGCCCGCGAAGTGGTTTCATGTGGCCCGCGAAGCCATCCTGGAAACAGTGAGGGAACGGCCCCCGCTGCCTTGGCCCTGGCCCAGGCCAGCTGGGAGCCAATGTACAATTTTGTGGTGGCCATCTTGGCGCTTGCCCCGGTGGACCATGCCTTGGCACTTGGCCTGGTCCCACCCCCTTCTGCCAGAGACCCTCAGATCTGTCCCACTCTTGCTCAGGCCCCCATAGGTACCCTTGATGCGAATGATGTAGAACTGGCCATGCCCACCCAGTAGGCCACACCCACTCCATCCACGCCTACCCAGTAGGCTGCACCCACTCTGGCCATACCCACCCATCCCCCCCAGGGCAACCGCAATGCTGATGCGGCCCTCAGTGAAATTGAGTTTGACACCCTGCCCTATACTATTTTGGACAAATGGTTGTCTAATCTCTTTTTAAAAACCTCCAGTGATAGAGCACCCACAACTTCTGAAGGCAAGCAGTTCCACTGATTAATTGTTCTCACTATGAGGAAATTTCTTCTTAGTTCTAGGTTGGTTATCTCCTTGATTAGTTTCCATCCATTGCTTTTTGTTCTACCTTCGGGTGCTTTGGATAATAGGTTGAGCCTTCCTCTTCTTTGTGGCAGTTTTTTAGGTATTGGAACACTGTTATCAGCTCACCCCTAGTCCTTCTTTTCATTAAACTAGATATTACCAATTCCTGCAACCATTTTTGTATATTTTAGCCTACAGTCCCCTAATCATCTTTGTTGCTCTTCTAGAGTTTGCTCTTCATCTTTGCACTCTTTCTAAAGTCTCAATGTCCTTTTTATATCATGGAAACTAAAACTGGATGCAATATTCCAATAGTGGTCTTACCAAGACATTATAAAATAGTACTTACACTTCACGTGATCTTGATTCTATCCCTCTGTTAATGCAGCCTAGGACTATGTTGATTGCAGCACACTGCTGGCTCATATTTAAGTGATTGTCCACTAGGACTCCAAGATCCCTCTCACAGTTACTAATATTGAGCCAGGTACTAAACCTGTGCATTTGGTTTTTCTTGCCTAAATATGGAACACTATTTTTATCACCAAAGAATTTCATTTTGCTAGATAGGGTCCAATGTTCAAGTCTGTCAAGAACCTTCTATATCTTGAGCCTATATTCTGGAGCATTAGCTATTCATGTCAGCTTGGTATCATCTACAAATTTAATGAGTTCCCCTTCTATCACCTCGTCTAAATCATTTATGAAGGTATTGAAGAATACTGGGTTTAAGATAGAACTTTGAGGTTCCCCGCTGGGGCACCTCATTGAGAAAGAAATATACTTCCTCTGACTGACTTATTTTAATCCATATAAGAAAATAGGGAATATTTGATTGAAATCTATATTTAGACATAATCTTTATGGTATACCGTTACTATGTAGCTTTGAATTCACTTTTTTCTGAAGACATGTATTGTTCTTTCATTCAAAGAATCCATTAAATTACAATTATTTAAGTTATAATTAATTTTACAATTAGATTACTTAAAAAGCATAAAATAACTAATTCTAATTTAAATAGAAGTTCTGAATAAATATATATTTTATTATAAGAAAATGCAATTGCTATTCAATAATAACAATAGGCAAGTGAATTTATTCAGATAAGATAAACATTTTGCTAATTGTATTATTTTAATATCCTTTTAATCCACACCTTTCCACAGGAGGTTTATGCTATGTGTTATGTATCCAGATTATCTCTTCTTTTCCCAAACTAGCATATTAATGTGTGTTTTATAATGGAATCTCTTTGTGCAGATATTTGCAGATTGTAATTATATATCAGAAACCCATATGACTGGGTCAGGATCAACTGTTAAATCTTATTTCAGTTAATAAATACTCTACAAGGTTTATTATATAACAGGTTAATGTGCTTGGGAGTTAATCTGGGACTTAATGACTATAGACTATTTTTCTATTACTGAATATTGAATATGTATTGCTGTATTTTTTACTTATAGTAATGTTCATGTAAGCTGTAAACTGTCTTGCTGTGCTTGATTTGGATTGCTTGGTGGGATACTAGTCCTCCCATAATCATGGAAGTCAGTTGGGTGACTTTGGGCTAATTGTTCTCTTTCAGCCCTAGAATGAGAAGTTGAGAAATATCTACAATTCTGCCTTAAATCAGCATAGTAGTTTACAGTTTATAATCTTCAATGGAGAAGCCTTCATCTTGTGATGGATTCTTCAAGCTACACACACACACACACACACACACACAAATACATTAAGACTGGTGTATATACATTAAAATGGTGCATTTTTTATTGTCTTCCATTGTAATACTAACTGGTTTTCACCCTTCTCAGGGGAAATTATTTATTTATTTTATATTGATTTGTATCAATTTTATTACCAGGAAACAAATTACAATAAACTTGAAGGTGAATCACTATGATATCCCTGTTGCTCTATTTTCTCATAAAACATTATTTTTTCTCAGAATCAAAGAAACAGATGATTTGCACTACCATGTAAAATTATTATTTTTTAAATGCCATTTTAAAACAAACAGCTTCAAATACAATAAATGTAACTTGTGAACACTCAAATTTGCTGTAGCAATAATTAATAAAAATATATTGCATATTTACTTTGCAGCTCCTAGTTCCCCTCCAAGATTGCTCACAGTAAAACAGTTAGCTGATGCCATTGTGGTGTTGTCATGGCAACCGCCACTTGAGCCAAATGGAATTATCCTTTATTATACAGTTTATATTTGGTAAGATTTTCCTAAATACTAAGATTTTATTTACTTAAGAAATGTTTTCCCTTAACCTTGTAATTCATGTTTTAGTCCACATACTTGAATATTAGTGAATAATTAAAAACAATTTATTTTAACTGAGCTTCAATATAGACAACTAATGTTTTTAGAAATTAATGCTTGCTAGATTCTTCAAGCATTTTGAAATCATGATTTCAAAACCAAGATGTTGCCACACCAAATAGAATTTTTAGTAGTTCTCTAGCACACTACCATATACTGTTATTGATTGTCACAGAATGGAGTGGATCCTGTCTTACACTAGAATAGAATAGAGCTGGAAGGGACCTTGGAGGTCTTCTAGTCCAGCCCCCCACTCAAGCAGGAGAACCTATACCATCTCAGACAAGTGACTGTCTAGTGTCTTCTTAAAAATCTCCAGTGATGGAGTGCCTACGATTTCTGGAGGCACTCTGTTCCACTGGTTAATTGTCCTCACTATCAGGAAGTTTCTCCTTAATTCCAGGTTGCTTCTCTCTTTGTTCAGTTTCCAATCATTGTTTCTTGTCCTGCTCTCTGGTGCTCTGGTGAACAACGTGATTCCCTCTTCTTTGTGGCAGCTCTTCAAATACTGGAATACTGCTATCATGTCTTCCCTATTTCTTCTTTTCTTTAGACTAGACAAACCCAAGTCCTGCAGCCACTAGTAGCAAATGGCCAACTCACCTCTACTCAATAATGAGAGGGTGGAAAGTAACTAAACAAATTTCAGCATTTGGTATCTGCAATTAGTTCATGTCCATATTCTGGTCCTTGATTCATATAACATGATGTTATATATACTAAACAGCTATGCATTGTTGAGATGCTGAACTAGTAATGTAACATAAGAATCTTTACCAGTCCTTTATGTTGCTTTCTAAGAAAAGTTCTAATCTTAGAATTCAAATTAAATGTTATGCTAATTTCATGCATGATCACCACTCTTTCTTACCTCCCAGGTCCTACTGTGCCGCCTCATTGTGGTTATGGTGGGGGATGTCCCTGGAATAGATGTTGCTTCAATAAAGCTATTTCTCATGAGAGCAAAAAACTTTTTTTTTACCCAGTATGATACAAATATGTCTGAATGACTTTATTACTGGAAAGACATGGGAAGCCAAGAACTAACAAGAAACACAATGGTGTTAAATTGAAACTCTACAGTTTAGCACACGTAGTAACATATAGAACTATTTAGTTCTTGTTTTGTTAATCAGCTGTTTAATTCTCTTTAATATGTTTGCTTAGGAATATTATGTCAAGAAATATCAATGTATCTGAACCATCACTAGAATTAACAGATTTAGAATATAACAAAAAATACCGTGTTTATGTAACAGCAAGTACCAGATTTGGTGATGGAAATATAAAAAGTGACACAACAAGTTTCAGGACCTCTGAAGGAGGTAAATATGTATGTATGTACTATTGAGAATGTTCTTAATAGTGATTTAAATGTAGGATTGATATATATATTTAAATATATTATATTATGTAAAAAATAGGATAACCCTAACCTTTTTGGTAATCAGAGATTAAACTTTATGTGTTTGTGGAAGTCAAAAGCTTTGGTAGCTGGGGATGTTGCCAGCATAAACTTTTTGTGTCCTTTATCCTTGGAGTACTATGGGCATTAGTAACAAGTGAGGAACCCTTTGTTTTGGCACTTCTTTATTTCTGCTCTAAGGATTTTTCCTCCTGATTGTTTTTTAATAGAAAAAATACAGTGTGACTGTCCTTTGGTCTGTTCCCAGAATGAGGATGTGAAACTCACATGCTGCAAGATATGTTCCTTATCCTTTTTGGACTTTGAGCTTCTCTCTTAAATATTCTTAATAGTCCAGATTCTACTCATAGACATAAATTCTGCTACATTTGGATCTCCAGTGATAAACTTGATAATTCTGGCCTAATTCATAGGTATTTTTCTATGTTTGATGAAGAATTGGCAATTTCCTTCTTCTTTCTTAATTATATCTACTTTACACTAAACAGTACAGTTTTTGTGCTTTCTAATTCAAAATAATAGGAAACTGTGTATTGTCACTTATTAGTCACATGATCAGAGGAAGCTCTAGAGCAATGATGGCGAACCTTTTAGAGACCGAGTGCCCAAATTGCAACCCAAAACCCACTTATGTATTGTCGGGTGCTGGGTGGGCGTGGCCCATTGGGTGGGTGTGGCCCATTGGGTGAGTGTGGCCCATTGGGTGGGCGTGGCTTCGGTGATAATGGCAGACTGGGTGGGACTAAAAAGTTCAATCAATCAATTCCAACTTTGAGAGATCTTTTTTTTCCCGCTAGAAGTTGAAATTGATTGATTGATTGATTGAACCTTTTTTTGCACACGGCGGCGGAGGCCTAAAGTGAAAAGGTTTTATAAAACCCAACTAAAGGCCTAGGACTGGGGCAACGGCATGCGTGCCCACAGAGCGGGTTCTGTGTGCCATCTGTGGCACGCGTGTCATAGATTTGTCACCACATTCTACAGGCTACAAGAAAAGGGATTGGAACCACATGGAGTCTTGTGGCTGTAATTTTCTGTAAAGCATGTTCCTTCAAAAAATTGGCCTTTATACCACTCAGGTCAAAGGGTAGTTGTTTTAATATATTACTTTTTTCATATGAATTTTGAAACTTGCCTTTTCATAAAAGGTAGATAAATCTCTGCATACTGAATTAATAATTTTTTAATATTCTTTAAATCTTGCAATTGACTTAGGGCTTGTATGCATCATTTGCTGCTCTTATTTCATTAATATTTTGAGTTGCTTTTGAAAAGCTGCTACTAAGAAGCTTGAAAAGAATATGGATACACAATACAACATTATTGATGGTACTCAGGCTGTTTTTGAAACTACAGAAAACTAAAGCACTGCTGATCCAAGAGTAGTGTAATGAAATGCCAAAACTCCAAAATGACAGCTATGTCTTCCTTTACACTTCCACATTTTCATTTTCTGGAGAGCTCATTCATTTGTCCTCTGAAGCTTTGGGACAATGCACTTCATTCTGGTACTTGGGCCACTTCAGTTCAAAGACAGTCTGAATGCCATGTAAGCAGCTCATGTCAGTTTGGACTTGTGCTTTGTCCAGTGTAATGCAAACAAATAATTATGCAATTATTTCTTGCATATTAATACAGTATGTCTTTGTAAATGAATGATAAATTATTGAATGATTTCTTTTCATTAATTTTTTACCAGAATTAACTGTCAACCTGAATTGTATACTCCCATCTCAAAAATGTTGGCTTGGTCTGTTCACTAATGATACGCTATTGTGCTCCTTACAATAGAAAGCAAAGAGTATCAGGACATATATCATTATAATAGCAGCCTTTTGTATTTCCAAAGGCTAAGTTCCATTAAGGATCAGCAGAAAGAAAGGATTTTAGCCATAAAACCCTTTTCTAAAACATTTGTGGAGCAGAAACAAAATAGCCTTTTTTTGTGCAGTTGGTAAATGTTTACATTTTTCAGCTCCAGGTGATCCACCTAAAAACTTGTGGTATAAAAATCTCACTTCATCGTCAGTAAGAATATTCTGGGATCCTCCTCAAAAACCTAATGGTGTTATTCAGTTTTATTCAGTTTACTACAAAAATGATTCTGACACTTATGTACAGGTATATCCACTTTTTTATTTTCTCTGAAAGTGTTTGACAATGCTAAAATCTATATATGTATTTACATTAGTAGTAAGTGAAAGAAATAATTGTATGTGCTCAAACACAGAAAGTTAGAGTGATGCACATTGTGAAGATGATTCAGAAGATGTGGCTAGAACTTGCATGAGTGTAGCATCTTGTGGCTATTCTTTATTGCAGCCTGTTTTTTTTCTCACTTCTGCACAAGCATGGAAAAAAGTATTTTTGTTGCATGCTGTTATTTGTCAAGGGTGTCCTTAGTCTTATTAGTTTGGTTATTACTTGTACTTTTATAATATTTAATTGTTAACAATCTTTACCATATTTTTAATCAAGAAAGACTAGGGAGCCATTTTGATGTAGTGGTTAAGACTAGAAACCAGGAGTCCGTAAATTCTAGTTCTACCTCAGGCACAAAGGCAGCTGGGTGATCTTGGGCCAGTCACTTTGTCTCAGCTCTAGAAAGGACCCAGTAACAAACTACTTCTGAAAATCTTTGCCAAGAAAACAGCAAGGACTTACCCAAGCAGTCTCTATGAATTGGACTTGACTGGAAAAAAGGGAAACAAAAAATAATATATACAAAAAACAAAAGTAAATAAGGATTTTGCATTCAGTGTTATATTTGAAGCTGAAAGTGTACACTATTTGCATGATCAAAGTCAGACTCTCTCCACCTTCAAACAGAGAATGTGTATAAATCAAATAATTCAAGCTTTGCAAAAAATAAGTGAAATAACTGAAGTCAGATAAAGTGAATATAATTATTTCTATTTCACCAACATCCACATGACTGGTTGTCTAATAATAATACTGTTGCACTTATAAGATAATTTTCTCATTGTGCTATCATGATTTGCTTTTTGTTTAAATATCATAAATGTTTGCAATACATAATGTTCATTTAGTCATAGGAGAGAGGACATAAGTTATGGAGAAATATTAATTTTAATTTAATAAATTTTCCTAACATTTTCTGTCTAGAATTTTACCACTTCCACAATTGACACCAGTGCTGATAATTCAACTTTATCGATAGTATTAATCAATTTAGCAAAATGGAGACACTACACACTTTGGTTAACTGCAAACACAGCCCTTGGGAATGGAAATCAAACTAGTGAAATAATGCAACTATATACAGACCAAGATTGTATGTAAAAAAGTTTATATTGTTTGTAGAAATCCTATATGTAATTCTTTGTAAGGTTTTTGTGTGACCTTTAACTGCTCTTAAAGTTCATTATGATATGAGTCATCTGATCATCAGAATCATAAAGTATAATTTTTTTAATGTTTTGCCACTGTGCATTTAATGTGAGAGATTAGATATAATTTATATAAATAATGTTTTTTTAAAAAACCATGGCTTGAGAGTCTAAACATGTTATTAAATCCAGGTGGGTGACTTTGGGCTAGTCACTGTCTTTCTGCCCAGCTTACCTCACAGAATTGTTATTGTGGGGAAAATAGGAGGAGAAAGAATTATTATGCAGGTTTACTATCTTGAGTGACATATATAATAACTCAAGTATCCTCTAAATTAGTGCATCAGTACATGCATTTATTATATATATTATAGTATATGCAGCACCTTGGCAAGAGGAGATGATAATAATAATAGTAATAGTAATAGTAATAGTAATAATAATAATAATAATAATAATAACAACAACAACAATAATAATAATAATAGTTGGAAGACACCTTGGAGGTCATCTAGTCCAACCCCCTGCTCAGGCAGGAAACCCTATACCAGTGATGGCGAACCTTTTAGAGACTGAATGCCCAATCTGCAACCCAAAACCCACTTATGCATCGTTGGGTGCTGGGTGGGTGTGGCCTATTGGGTGAGTGTGGCCCATTGGGTGGGTGTGGCCCATTGGGTGGGTGTGGCTTCGGTGATAATGGCAGACTGGGTGGGACTAAAAAGTTCAATCAATCAATTCCAACTTTGCAAGATCTTTTTTTTTCCCGCGAGAAGTTGAGATTGACTGATCGATTGAACCTTTTTTTCCCCACACAGTGGCAGAGGCCTAAAGCGAAAAGGTTTTATAAAACCCAGCTGAAGGCCTAGGACTGGGGCGATGGTGCACATGCCCACAGAGAGGGCTCTGAGTGCCACCTCTGGCACCCGTGCCATAGGTTCGTCACCACTGCCCTATACGTTTCAGACAAATGGCTCTCCAGTCTCTTCTTAAAAACCTCCAGTGTTGGAGCATTCATAGCTTCGGGAGACAGTTTGTTCCACTGATTACTTATTCTGTCAAGAAAGTTCTAGGTTGCTTCTCTCTTTGGTTAGTTTCCATCCATTGCTTCTTGTCCTGCCTTCAGGTGCTTTGGAGAATAGCTTGACTCTCTGTTTTTGTGGCAAATATAAAGTAATAAAGACAGGAGAAAAAACTAAAACTAAAAATAAATTATGTGAAAGCCTCATGAACAACATGAACTTATTTTTATGTATAATGTTTCTCATCAACTGCATATATTGATATTAGGGCTAGAGACATTGTACATACAGATAATATTTTTTTTTAAATTTCCTGCAGTACCTGATGGACCTGTTAATCAGCTGGCCTATCAGAACATTTCTTCCACGGTAGTAAATGTAAGCTGGATTCCACCAATGCGGCCCAATGGACTCATCTTCTATAATATTTCATTAACAATGAAGGATACTCAAACAAATCATGAGATTTTGTCGCTTCTTCTATATGATACAAACATAATTTTTAATAAGTTGGAAAAATATGCAAACTATCTTCTAAACATTACTCCAGCAACAGAAAAAGGGTCATCGGAAATGTATACTTTAAGTTTATACATCAGAACTGAAGAAGATGGTATGTTATCTATACTGCTTTGTTCCCAAATACAGGTTTATTTAGACATAAGCTTGTATATGACTTATATAACTTAGACTGCATTTGTGTAGCTTATGGCATGAGCTAGTTCATTTCTTTTTCTAATACAGTATTTCCATGTGTATCAGTAGTTTATTTTTTAAATTGGATTGAACTCATAGGCAAACATCCTTTTTGCTCTTCCTCATAATAATTATACTTGATTTAGCCAAAAGATCATATGGTGGAATAATACTATATTATTCCAGAAAAATATAATATTATAGTACTATAATATAGTAATATAATATTGTATTATATATTATAATATAATAATGCTATATTATTCCTGAATATTTCCAGCAGTTGATATGTAATTCAAAACACAGTTATATATTTAACTCATATTACTCTTCCCAAAGCTATAATAAGAAGTTCATGGATATTAGATCAAAATAGGATGACTGGATGCAAGTCTATCACAAATGTCATTGACAGAATTCTATACTTCAGGCATAATGAAACTGACAGTCTACCTTTATTTTTTTCTGAGATGTCCAATAAAAATGAAAAAAAGTTATTTAATTAGTTTCATCTTAATATATGAAACATACTATTTTTAAGACTCTTAACCATTGATTTCTTAAATGAGTTTTCCAATCATTTCTTCCAAAATTCTTGAAATTATGTAATTAATATCACAACTTTAAGGAGCTAAGCATCCACTTTCAAAGAGCTCACTGGATCAGTCAAGAAAAGGATCTTCTTATAAAAGATGTCTTTGCAATTATTAGTTACTCTTGTCAATATAATAACAGCTATGTATCAGCAGCCACCAAATTTTTCAAATTTAAATACTGGGCTCAATACTACATGGTGTTCAGTTTTTATATATAAAATCCCTAATTATATATATAATCCCTAATTATACCAAAAATGTGAATCCTGGGTAAATCCATATAATAGAAATAAAATAGTCCGAGCACCAGGATAATATTAAAACAAAAACTGTTTAGTACAAAAGCTAAAGCTAAGCTTTCATCGGCCAACACTGCCGACATCATCAGAGCACAATACAAGATTACTGGGAGTCCTTTTTATATTGCCAGATGGCTCTGCATCCGGCTTCTCGATCTAGCCATCGGTCCGTCCGTTTTCTCTACTTGGTTTGTTCTTAAAAGGCATGCGTCTCTTGCTGTGTTGGTATCTTCCAAGGTTACTATTTTCTTTTTCCTGGGCTCAATCATTTTCTTTCTGCTAGCATATGCCGGTTGCTTTCGTTCGCTTGCACTTCCCCCCTTTTTTGGTTCTATTCCAGGGTCCATCTGGTCTTCCTTAATGGGGTTGTGCGCATGTGTGCTCGGGGGAGGGGGTATATTGAATGGATCTGGGCGTCTATCAGGGTAGTCTCTGAGGGATATGCTCCTACGTGTGTTCTCCCACTCCAGAGTGCTGCCTTCTTCCGTGAACCTCTGTGGGTATATTGAACCAAAAAAGGGGGGAAATGCAAGCGAACGAAAGCAACCAACGTAAGTCTCACCGCGCTGCACACAACAGCACGTTGATTGTTAGATTCCTCCATCCTGACTACACATCGAATGAGGAATCTAACAATCAGAGACTTACACGCTGAACAGCTGAGAGGCGGAATTTTTGAATCTCAACCAAAGACCGGCTTTTACATTGAAGCCGGAACTATTGGGACTATATGCGAGCGAGTGGGTGTGAGCATGCCATATGTACATTCTATACCTTGACCATTATAACGGTCATACAAGTGTATGTACAGGTTCTCCTAATCTTCAGCCCTTACTCTGATGATGTCAACAGCTAGTTGACGAAAGCTCAGTAATAAAGAAGGCTATTTTATATCCCGGAGTTCATTAATTTTACATATATATATGTATATATATATATATATATATATAT
>NW_015386442.1:419423-428766 GCF_001527695.2 Protobothrops mucrosquamatus | reverse complement strand
TATAATTATTCTTCAGTGAATGATCTGAAATCCAGATCTCTAAACTGATATCTCAGTAGTTACCTTATACTATTCCATTCCCAAATATTTCTATATAAGAGACTGTTCAGCTTGGCCTAAATTGGAAAATTACCAATAAGGACAACAACTGATAGATACACCAATATGCCATGAAAATCACACTTATGTATGTTCCAATATAGACACTGAATCCATTTCACATATGCTGCTACAGCACTCTCTATACAATAAATGGATATCAGAACCCATAACACCAATTGTTAGAAATCTTAATTGTTCCTCTGAGATTAGATCTACTTTATAAGGAGTTGACATTTGATATGAACATGGAAGTAACTGTGACCAGTTCTTTGCCATTATTGAATTGCTTCCTGGTCTAAATAAGGATAGTTACTGCTGATGATTTCCACAGAGTTGGGGAACTGATTAAGATGGTCAGCCCAAAGCATCTCATAGTTGCAAGTGAATTCTGATAGACAGTTGGGAATTTTTCAGCAATCTAACAGGAAATTCCATCAAGTGGTCAAGTGAACTCTGGATTAGAGTGTTGCTCATGATTCTGTCCATGTTGCCTCTCTCTGTTGGTTAGTTCTTTTATATGTACAAACAAAAAGAAAAGAGACTTATATCACGAGTGGAAGAAGACCAAATATGAATTTGAATAAATATTGGTAGGAGCTCATGTTTGGTAATAAGGGAGATGAAGTATAAGTACTTCTCCACCTTTACTGTGCTGGCAGGATGAAATCCAACACCCTTGTTTATGTGCCCTGTCTCGAATATGGAGAGGCAGGAAATTCTACCTACAAGCTGTTGTGAGGTACTTATGCAATCTTTTGTCAATAAAATAGCATATCTTTATTCAGCTATCAACTCTACAAGAGTAAGACCTGAAAAAATGATATAAGTAAGACTTTATTATGTCACCTAGGATTTGTTTGATGATTTTGAAAAGTGGATAGGATGCTCTATAACTGGTGTGCCAATAGCATTTCCTTCCTGGAGTAAGAGGTATTGGGAATAGTATCTCATGTCTTTATTGCCTCAAGGATAGACTACTGCAACATACTTACATAAAATACATATAAGAAAATAAAGCATTTATTGGTTTAATGTGATGTTATTTGTGAACATTATGTGTAAAATAATTATTTAAAAAATTATTAAAGAATGTGTGTGTGTGTGTGTGTGTGTATAAACAGGTAATTTGCTATAAATGTTACACACATGCATACAGACACACACACACACACACACACACATATACATACATACTCCTGTACTGATGCTTCCTATATATTTCAGATTAATGTTTGCTTCTCCCATTTTATGTTTCTTCCCTGATTAATTGGCAGCTCCAGACTCTGCACCTATTTTGAAAACTTACAGAAACCTTTCATCTACCTCAGTGATGTTATCTTGGGATCCTCCATACCGGCCAAATGGCATTATAAGAGGCTATGACTTAAAGCTACAAGGGCCAGAAAAAAATGTTTCTTCCACTACCTCCAATAATTCAATTATTTTAGAAGACCTTTTGCCATTTACTTTATACAGCTTTTTTGCATCCGCTAGAACTGTAAAAGGGCCTGGTCCATATGCTGTTCTTATGTTCTCTACAGATGAGTCAGGTGAGTAATTTGCAAGATGCAGATTTTTCAATGAATCCAACGTTTACAAGATTCATTGCTCTCCTTGGCTCTGTTATTTTTATTTTGTGAATTTCATAGGATGGAACCTTTGACTATCTTATGACTTCCTTATCATATCTACCTATTTACTCAGCCATAGCCATAGAACATTTGAAAAATGCAATTACAATGTATGTGAATTTGTAAGCTGTCATTCTGCTTCAGTTTCTCTGTATTTGCTAGCTACTACTCATCTAGGGACTTACATTGCTACCAAGGCATATATATAGCTCAGGCATGTCAAACTCGTGACGTCACATGATGTTGCGCGACATATCAGAGCTTTTTCTCCATTGCCGGCAATGGGGGTGGGCGTGGTTTTGGGATGACGTGGTCCGGCAGTTTGACACCCCTGATATAGCTCATCTGGCTTTATACAGATTAGCAGGAAAGATGTTTAGATCTCTGAAAAATGTGGCTTCATATATAATTTAAAATTAAAAAATAGAATATTTATAAGGAGAACAATATGTCAAAAATGTTAATGTATAATGTTTTGATTTTTTGTTGGGTGTAAAGTATTGTCACATTGCCTTAATCTGAATAATGTTTCTTTCATAGTCCCATTGGCACCTCCAGAGAATCTGACAGTTATCAATTACACGTACAACTCTGCATGGCTGAAATGGGATCCAAGTCCTAGGCCAAATGGTGTCATTAAAATATATGTTTTTAATATTTCTGAAAACAATAATCAAGCTACTTTTTATCAGGTACAATTAACACAATTAATATTATAAGTAAACATTAAAGTTATAAATATATATTTTTAAACCATCAGTTCTGTGGAGGGTAATAATCAGAAGATAATTTGTTTGTCCAGGGAAAAATCAAAGAACATTTCTTTCATCCTGGATGAAGCAACTCTGAAATAGGTAGAACAGGAGAGGCCTACATCAGTTGAATCCATTTAGGAGTTTTGGGAGATGAACTTAAAACTATTTTTGATGAGGAACATTTTTCTTGGCAAAAAGTATGAATAATGGAAATATTAAGAATCAAAAAAATGTACCAGATATATTTGTGGATAAGCTAAGATTTTTAGTTGTCAAAATGCACGCCAAAATTGTGATGGGCTTATCTATGCATATATACAGTAATATTTCTTAAAGTACCCATATATCCCATATATTCCTATGAATAAACCTATCCATGGATAAGCTGACCCTCAATTTTTTAAAACTAAAATACCTTGAAAAACAAGCCTCTCACAGGTAAGCCAATTTTGAAAATTAAAACACAAAATTCCAAAGGTCAGCTTATCCATGGCTGATACATTTTTCATGATGTTTTGGTTAAAAATTTGTGGGTTGGCTTATCTATGGCTGAGTTTATCCATGTTTATATAACAAGTACCTATGCCACTCAACCCTCAGGCCATGTCCTTCAAAACTCAAAGAACATTCTATTTCTGTATAGCACTCACTTTTTTTTATCCAAACCTCTTTCTTTTTTTAGAAGACTTTGATCCATTACTTTTAAAAAAAAACAACCTGTCAGTTTAGTATCCATTGATTTAATCAATTTAATCAAGTGATTTGGCTAACTTATTGCTCAATTCTTCAAACATTTTCAGAAGTAAATCTGATATAATTCCTTGCTCTGCAAGTTGCTCTTCTCCACTGTTTTTTTTTACCACTTTTTTGCTGGTTGCTATTGTAATATTGTAATCTAAAACTGAAAGTGTTGCAATTGCAAGGGAAAGCATGAAAAACAAGCTGTCCGTTTTATTTTTTCCTATTTTGTCTTCCTGTGCCCTTAATACTTTTGTCTAAAATGCACTCTGTACTGTAGTTACAGTCAGCATCATAGTCTGGCTCACATTATCTTTATCTTTGGTTTTATAAAATCCACCAATTGTTTGTACTTTTTAATAGTAAACAAAAAACATTTCCACAAAGGTCCAGTTAGATTATCTATTTTAATTCCAATTTATTTAAAAGCACTTTCACACAAAAAAAATCCTCTTTATCCATTTAAACTATCTTACATCCTCTCCTTGTCAATTTTTTTTTGCCAAAAGTTCTAAATCTTTAAAGCCCCTCTTTTTCCCATTTTAATGTAAAAAGAACATTTATTCATCAGGTGGAATTGTGTTATCCTGCTACACAGAAAACATCTCTTTGGCTGTAAATCAATTCCATCCAAGTGTTTAAGAAAGTGAGGCTTTTCATTTGACCCCTCCCCCCAACTATTTTATTCATGAGTCAACTCTATTCTGGACAGTTAATCACAAGGAGCAGCTGTCCAGAATGCAAGTGATCTTGTGATCTTTCCTTTATCCAGAAAGACAAAGCTAATCAGAATTTGCTCTGTGGCCACTGATCTCCAACACAATGCCATTCCCACTCTTTCAAGGCCATCTAGTCTGCCATAAATCCTCACTTGAAAGCTTCAGTAGTCCTGCATGCATGTAATTTTTTCCCTCTAAATTCACATGAACATGCTTTATGAGCTGAATATAACACTGGGAATGGAGTCTAGTATCAGAAAATTATGTATTTCATAATAGATTGATTTCCCATTAATTGATTATTGTATGATTCTGAAGAATTTATTACAGCAATTATGGTAACTAATTATTTTCTTAATTTAAGAACATTTCAGGTTCACACAGTGAAGCTAATATACTTGGATTAGAACCATTCTCAATGTATTCCATCAGTGTTTCTGCATTTACAAAAGTTGGAAATGGCAATCAATTTAGTAACCTTGTACAATTCACAACAATGGAATCAGGTTAGATTGTTTAAGATCAAATATTTTAATATGTACTGGTTTTGCAGATGAAACATTTTAGCTGTTCCAAATTTAATCTAAATAAACCTATGAATTTCTCATCTATTACTTAAAAATCAAAAGTGTATTCTAATTTCAGGATCTGATTATTATAAACCCAGTTGGACAGTTATTAAGATTATTAATATTAATTAATGCTGATTTTCTTCTCCCAGTTCCATCCATCTTTCAATTGCCAATATGCTAGTTTATTTGGCTCAAGAAGCATATATGTATCTCCTATATAGAGAAATTATGACAACCATAATTAATAAAGTAGAGGTACTCAAAATATATATTTCTTTCTATTGTATTTTTTCCTGCTGTGGAAAAAGTCAACAACTTCCTTTAGTAGATCTACTAAAGTGCTTTTATTATGATATCATATGAAATGCTGAAATGCTTCTTGCATTTGAATTGTTTTTAATCATACTGAAGTTGCAACCGCCTTTTCAACTTTATCAGAATATAATCTGTACTTTTCTTTGAAGCACCAGATATTGTCCAGAATATCCAGTGTATTGCAACCAGTTGGCAGTCAGTCTTACTCCAATGGGACCCTCCTTTGAAAACAAATGGAATAATTACAAATTACATCGTAACATTTAGAGAGAATTCAACTATCTCATCATCTCATAATGAAACATTGTGTATTTTGAGAAACTTGTTATCCAATACAACTTACCAGTTTAAAATAAAAGCTGCAACAGCTGCTGGAAAAGGGAAAGAACAGTTATGCAATGCCAGCACATTTCCAGAAACAGGTACCAATTCCCTACATGTCAAGCTACAATTAATAATTTCAGAAATTTCTTTCATAATGTCTTTTCAAGTAAGTTTTCAGAGCTGAGTGGAACAAAACTGTACTATTGATATGTGTTAAAACTTCTGTTGTGTTAATTTTGTAAAATATATTAGAAGAGCAATAGTTCCAAGTAATTGTGTTTGGAATTCATGCAAGCAACTATAACAGCAATAAAGTTTTTATTATTGGGTTAACATTGTCTTAACTATGTTCTCATGCATATTTTTTGTGTTGAGTAGCAGCCACTTGAAATTGGAGACTTGCAATTAGGAATGGAAACAGTTTTAAAGTTATTCTCAGCTTCTTATTTATGGTAGACAGAGTTAGTCACAGACACATAGCTAATACAGAGTCACTGCCAAGGCATTTATTTCTGATGCTAAATGAAATCAAATTATGTTCATCATCTCATTCCAAAATCTCTGAACATGAGCCTTCAAAGTATAACTTGATTGTTTATTGTTAGGTTTATTACAACAGGGTGTAACTATACATGATCATAAAAAGAATTACATATGATACCATATGATACAGTGGCATTCTCAACTGAATGTTACATCTTTTGTCATACTCTACACTGTTGGATAATTTGCTTCAATTTATAGAATAAAAACATACAAAGTTGTGAGAATAAATGCTACCGGCATATAGAAACTGAATGGAAATATAACTTCTTCTGAGAACTGGAAAAAAAGAATGTGATGGTAAAATTTTTATTTTTAAAAAATATTTAATATTTAGATTTAGAAGTTTAAAAAAACTGCAATGAAAGCTTATAAAAATAGTGGAAAAGGTGAAACACAACTAATATTTTACATCTCCTATTATCAAATTCTCAACAATGTAAGACAGTGCTCCAATTTATATTTATATTTTGCATTTCTAGACTATGTATCTCCCTCAAAGAAGACTCTGGGTAGTGTACAATACAATTCCAAAACATAAAACAGTATATGAGAATTAAAATGTTAAAGTTAAAATTTAAATTTGAAAAGTTTATAAAATTATAAGAAATTTCAAAGAGGCAAGAAAATATTCAAGGAGACAATTTAACCCTGTTAAAAAATTGGTTGATGAAGGCCAAGAGAAGATTCTTATGCCACCAGCCAGCCCCATGACTGCATACTCCTTTCAAGGAAAACTATTTTTTAAATAAATAATAGGTAATCAGTCTACATAAGGGATTCAAATTGTGAGAATTCAAGAGGAGATTCTGAATTCTAGGGATCTCTTCTTTCCTAGAGGTCAATTTCTGATCTTAATATAAGTTGCATAGATGAAAGGTTTCTAGGGTAGATTGATATGAATATTGCCAGTGGCCTGAAACCATTTATATATCTTTACATTTCTTTATCTTTAATTGAAAAAAATCATTTGGAAAATATTGGGTAATAAATATTAGTAGAATTTCCTTTGTATTTAAAACTCTTTACCAATAGTTTTTCAAATGAATCATTCTCAGTTATGAAATTATTTATTTCTGTATATTCTCAGTGTGTATTAGCATACTCCATGCCCTAGTTTGTGGGAAATAAGCAACACTAATGGACAGTCTTCAAGTGTAGTCTCTAAATTAGAAATTGTAGCTTGCATAAAATAGTATGAGTATGCTTGTATAAAAGTGGCTTTATTTACATTTGTGACTTAATTGCTATTCTAAAATATGATAAAGCACACATGATATTAAATCTACAAATGGTTCAACACTGAGAATTAAAACAAAGTTATAAGATATGAATATTTGTGGATAAATATATGACGGTTACTTGAAATGTAATTTATGTGTTCTTTTATATGCATATGATGTCATATTGAACAGTTGAAAATTCAAATGATTAGCCATGCATATAAAAATAGATTTTATGATGCAACAAGGAATATGGGTCTTAAAATAAATAATCGAGGAGCAAGGTAGTTGTGTTTAACAGGGGAAACTGAGTGAATGCACCTCCATAGAATATTAACCAAAGATGGCAAAATGAGTGGAGACATACTGATAGAAGGGTCTGTAGTATGTAATGTATAGTCTGTTTGAAAGTTTTTCAAAAGAAACAAAAATGGTTTTGCATAAGTGTGTTCTTCTGTCTACTTTGTTCTATGGAAATAAGAATTTGGGTAGAGGATATAGAAATAAGTTGAATGCAGTGCTTGTGACTTAAAAAACATGTGTAAAGCAAAAGATAGAATGAAGAACAAGCTCTGTATTAATGGGAATAATAATGCTGTGTTGGTTTTGTCAGGAATGAGAATAAAATCAGAGAATAATCTATAAAAGAAGATTGAATGGATTAAGAGGCAGGGAAAAATCAAGAAAATTATAGTTGGATCAAGTTGATGAGATTCTGAAAAAGAGATGTTAATTTAAACCAGAAAAGGCAATGTATAAAGTGATGGATAACGGACATAGTAGGTGCAATAATAATTTTTCAGAGAGGCTTAGTAAATAGCAAAATAAACTAGATTTAGCTACAGTATATTTCCTTTAGTTTAAGTCTGAATTTCTTTCCTATTTCCTATTCATTTTTCTCTGCTTTCTGTGCTTTGCATAAAATGCTTAAACTGAAAGAGAAAAGAGTACACAGGGAGAATACTGAAAGAAAATATGGTTCCTCCCATGGATAGATGAAATATTTGTTTTAAAAGATGATTCATATGCATTCAATAGTTTAACAATAACTGGTGTAATATATCATGATAGCCAGATCATATTTATAAAATATGAACAGGTACTAGATTTCATTAGTATTACTTTAATTTAGAAAAATAAATAGCTATAATTTTCAGTTGTTTTCAGGTTATTTTCATCTTTTATAACATTGTGCATTCTTTGTCTTTTGTCTTTAGAAATAAGTTAAATATTCAAAACATCTTTAAAATACTGTAATATCTCAGATGTAAATATAGATATTTACTTTAGCAGATGCAGCCGAAGAAAAGAATTCTGATACACAGAGGAATACTGTATGCTTTTTCATTGGAACTAATGAGAAAAGTTCTTAAATTACAAATAAATCTTCATGCACATTATAGTCCCTTCATCCCTAATAAATCTTGCTGTATATATATATATTTCAAATGGTTGTGCTAAATTTCTCAATTTTTAAAGAGGTACCAAAAGAATTCTATGTAGCAATGGTATCAAAAGATGATGTAACCAAACTAACGATAACTGTCCTAATCTTCCTTATTCAAACTGAAGTCTAAAGCACATTGTAATAACAATGAATATATGTTTCTAAACAGCAGAAAGTTGATATGAATGGTTTATCCAAAGATTCTAAGGATATACAACATTTGTATAAACTATGTATACTTCATAAAGTATATTTGTATTCTCAGTTGTTTATATTTCCAATGTTATGACTGTGACTAAGGGAAATATCCATTCTTTAGTGTATGGAATAAAGACTTTCAGACTGAGAAACAGTGTAGATATAAACACATCTGGATAAATAATACGAAGTGTATTTTAGCTTTAATGCACAATAATATAGTGATATTATAATTATTCTTTTATTATTGCTATTTTAGCTCCAAGCACTCCAAGAGATATAATATTTTCAAATATTCAGTCAACAAATGTGACCTTGAAATGGATAATGCCAGTTACTATTTTGGGCTACTTTCAAAACTACAAGATTACTACACAGTTACAATCCATCCATTGCAATAGTTGGGATTCTTCTGAATGTATTGAATATGAGAAGGAGCAACACTCATATCTTGCTGATAAAGTTGCAGAAGAAACAGTAAATGATCTGAAAAAATTTAGATGGTATCGATTTAGTGTTTCTGCTAGTACAAATGCTGGTTATGGCAATTCTACACCTTGGATTGTCACACAAACTCTTCCTGGCTGTAAGTAAGACTATAATAATTTTTAATTTTATACAGAACTCAACTTTTTAAAACTCATGAAAAATTAACAATAGGTATAATAAATTATAAAATTACTATGTGTTTTTCCAAGAGTATTCACTTATTTAGTTTAAATCTCTCTCTCTCTCTCTCTCTCTCTCTCTCTCTCTCTCTCTCTCTCTCTCTCTCT
>NW_015386442.1:332085-419323 GCF_001527695.2 Protobothrops mucrosquamatus | reverse complement strand
ATATAATAGAGACACACTGAACATATAAACGGAAGATTTTGGATTAATATTTTCTTCATACACTGATAGCTCTATGAGCTCTGTGAACTAAGGTTTTTAAGGGCTAAACATTTAAAATAATTTTTAATTATTTTAATTTAAATAATTTGATTAATTAAGATTTAAACTTTTAAAATAAATGTACCATTTCTAATGGTGCAAACAATATATAACAAAACATATTGGTGGTTGCACTTTTTAGAAAAAAATTTTTACTAGTATAATTGAACAGTTGCTTGTTAATTATCAGAAAACACCACTAAATTTAATAACTTTTCAAACTATAAAACTTTAAAGGAGGGTAAAATATTTTCTAGTTCTCCCTACAAAGAACATCAATGTTAGCTTAAGCTCAACAACCTTGTTTTTTGTCTTTTTGAAGTCAAGCATCAAGTCACATTTCCTCCAATAACTTATTGTTATTAACAGTTTTGTTTGAACATTTTGTGTGAAACACAGTGACATGAAATAATTAGGGTATTGAAGTGTGTTCATATCTCTAGATTACGGTATAAAAAGGAAGTAAAGGTAAATGTCTTTCAACCCCTCGTTGAGTTGCTCATAAGGAAAAATAATTGAATAGAAGGGGAACTCATCAAATTTACATATGACACTAAGCTGGCAGGAATAGCCAACACCCCAGAAGACAAACTCAGGATCCAAAAAGATCTTGATAGACTTGAACAATGGGCCCTATCCAACAATATGAAATTTAATGTGGGGGGAAAAGCAAGATTTTACATCTAGGCAGGAAAAACCAAAGGTACAAGTACAGATTAGATGAAACCTAGCTCAAAAACAGTAACTGTGAGAGGAACTTTGAAATCCTAGTGGACGATCACTTAAACATGAGCCAGCAGTGTGTGGCAGCAGCCAAAAAAGCTAATACAATCCTTGGTTGTATGAGGGCAATTTGGAAATAAACTTCTGTTTGAGCACGTGCGAGAAATAGGCAGGGATAGCAATGCCCGTCCTATGGTGCCATGCGCAGTAGTTCAGTAGGCAGTGAGGACTGGAAGGAGAAGGTTGTGTTCCAGTTGACTTGTCTGCTAGATCAATTGAAAATGAACCCTGCCATAGAAAATCCCACCAAATGTGAAGATGCCAAAGGAGTACTGCTAGTGAAGTTCATGGAATGTGGTTCGACCATCAATTCAGAAGTCTACTGTGAAACGTTATGAAAATTCAGACGGGCCATCTATAACAAGCATCGGGGCATACTGATTTCTGGTGTGGTATTAGTTCACAATAGTGCTCACCCACACCACTAGACACACCCAAGAACTTTTGAAGCAGTTCCATTGGGATGTTTTTGATCACCACCTCCCATACCCCAGATTTGGCACCGAGCGACTTCTAAGGAATTTCAAACCTTGTAAGGCATTATGAAAGATGCCTCAATTTGAATGGTGATTATGTCAAAAAGTAATGTAATGCTGTAGTTTTCTAATGTATATAATAAAAGTTCTGTATGTGCAAGTGTCTGTCATTGATAATCAAATGGAGGTTTATTTCCAAATTGCCCTTGTATAAACAAAGGGATAGAATCAAAATCACGTGAAGTATTAGTATGACTTTATAAATCCTTAGTAAGACCACACTTGGAATACTGCATCCAGTTTTGGTCACCACATTACAAAAAAAGATGTTGAGACTTTGGAAAAAGTGCAAAGAAGAGCAACTAAGATGATTAAGGGCCTGGGAATAAAAACATGGGAAGAACAGTTGCAGGAATTCGGGTATGGCTAGTCTAGAGAAAAGAAAAGAAGGACTAGAGGTAACATAAAGCAGTATTCCAGTATTTGGGGGACTGCCACAAAGAAGAAAGGGTCAACTTATTTTCTAAAGCACCAGAAGGCAAGGCAAGAAACAATGGATGGAAACTACTCAAGGAGAGAAGCAACCTTGAATTAAGGAGAAGCTTCCTAACAGTGAGGACAATTAACCAGAAGAATAGATTGCCTTCAGAAGTTGTGGGTGCTTCTTAACTTGAGGTTTTTAAGAAGAGACTTAGCCACTTGTCTCAAATTGTACAGGATCTCCTACTTGAGCAGGGGGTTGGACTAGACAACCTCTAAGGTCCCTTCCAGTTCTATTCTGATTGAACTGAATTGAGTTGAATAAGTATTTCACCAACTCCTGTGAGGGACTCTAGCATGTAAATCTAACAAACAAATAAGAGAAAGGTATTATTGACATACACAAACACTAGAATATTTTCTCTTTACAAGCTCACACTAACTTTGTGAATATAAGATATTTTAAAGAATAATTGGTGGGCATTCTTTAATTGGCCAAATTATACTTTGAATTCATTGCATAATAATGCAATAAATCACCAAGGAAATTTGCATACTCATGTCTTTGAGTTTATTATATTTTCTTCAACATGTTTGCATATTGATAATTATAAGAATAACAACCTTAATGTTTTGTATATTCATGCTATTTCTGCTTCCATAATTTAGATAGAATACTCTGTCTTCTGTTTTACAAATTGTTCTCTTAGGAACTGTCTTTCTGTCTCATAAAATAGGTCAATGGGACTATTATTGCACTGATGATAAATTATATAACTCTGCTTTACAATGAGATATTTTCTACAGTAACTAACTGAATTAAACTATATGCTTCTATCATAATAAAAGAATTATAGACAATTTTTATATAGTGAAAATGCTATATACCAAAATTTCCTCTTTTTGATACATATGTAGGATGTAAAAGGTCTATCCTTTTTCTTATCATAGAATTTCTATGCTTCTTGGACATTTGGCTAAGATCAGTGTAGCATTCTCTTTTCCAGATGGATATTGAAAGTACTATGACCTAGAGACATAGAGTAAAAAAATAGAGATTCAGTAAGAAAATAATTTCCTGATCTGCAGTTTCAATAGGTGTAAAATTTTTGTTTTACTGTATTTTGGATCACTGAGCTCTATCCAGTCCTTGAAAAGTTAATAATAACAGAAACAATGGCATCCTTTCACAATTTCCATTGAGCCTATACTGAACTTAATTTTGGATGGTCTTTTTTCCTGCTTGTCAACATAAAAATCAGTAGTTTAATGGAATGTAATGAATTCATCAGGAAAGATGAATTCAATTTGCTGTTCCTGTTTTCATACCAATTTTATGTGGGCTTCTAAATCTGCACATTGTGTCTAGGCATGTAGAAGTTGGTTCCTTTTTATGGGAATGTCAGAGTGCTGTTTCTAGCTATTTCTACTGATAAGTAAATTTAAAGGGCATAATCAATTTGGTATATTTCCTCATTTTATATAATCAATATAAAATAGTAGCATTGTAATGATAATGACCTGCAAAACATAACAACAAAGAATTGCAACAGAGTGGCATGGCCCAGATACCAATCTGGTTCCTACTGTATTTGCTCTTTCCTCATCATGTGGTTATATATCAAAATTGTCTTCCAGAATATTGAAAGACAGTGCAAGAAGACTTCAGTGGAAGTTTGCTCTAAGAAAAAAAATCTCTTGCTCAACTGACTCTTTTATTAACCATCAGATTTCCAAGGAATCTGGAGAGAGCAATGTGTGTTTTTTCTGTACCCCTAATTCTTTATTGGATGTGCAATAATGAAAGAGAAATTAGCATTTCCTTGTGTTGCAATTGTTTCAAAAAATATTCAGACCAGAGGACGTTTACTAAAACAATAAATTTAAATATACTTGTTTAAATATGCTTATCTTATCTAAGAATTCCATATTGTAAAATATCAGGTAGAAGTTTGATAGTTAAAAGAATACTTCCTAAACTACTTTTTAAAGCTACATTGCTAGTACAGGGCCTGCTAAAACAAATAGAGCTTGAATCAAAAGATTCTTTTGAGTATCAGAAGATCAGTCTGTAAAATGATAAGCTATCCAAATGTACCATCCAGCTAACAAACTTAACTGCTGCCTTTGCATCAGGACACAGATGGATGGGAAAAAATGACCCTGACCTCCATAAGACCTACATTCCTGTGGAAGCATAGAAGCATGATAATCAGGAAATGATGGGTATTAGTTACAGAAAATGCATTATTGTGAAAACCAGGAGAAAAGTGCTCATGAGAGGAAGTGATTGGATTATATGGGAATGAGTGAATAAGAGTGGGCCATTCCTACTGAGTAAATTGCTGTGATTTATAAGAGAAAGGCTGTGGTGATATCTTATCCATTTCTGGCTAGACTTGTTTCACAAACAGTCTTAAATCAATATGTGACAGTTACCATTGGCACAAAGTTTGTTTATGTAAGATGTTTGTTATAAAGGTTCTAGACTGAAGCTAATAGATTTCCAATTTCCAGTCATATTTTAGGTTATATAAATTTATCTGAAGTGTAATTCTTCTTTTGGGTGAAAATTCTTCAACTATGACAAAAGCCAATAAAGAGATATATTGGTACCTTGGACAAAGAATTTGAAAGGCATTGACATCCTGATCCTAAATACATTTATATGGAAGTGTCTAGATGTTCACCCTTTTGAGTTTTTTGCAGCTGTGGTTTTCAGTCAGGATATGTTGTTTCCCAGACATATTGCCACTGGGTGAGGTGGTCACACATACAGTTAGTTGACTGTCACTTTCAGAATTATCCAATTCTTTGATACTTGCAATCCCTCAATAAAAGGTTGATTCAGTGCAAGGCATAATTCTGTACAGAGGCCAGCTCAGCCTGTGTCAGCATGGCTAACAGCAGAACTAAATAAAAAGGCTGTCACAGCTTAAATGTTCATGTGAACAATCTCTAGTTTCATTGATATCAGAGGAATTTGCTTTCAAATAAATGCTTGGGGCAGAAGCTGCATTGCAGAAAGGAATTTACTGTCTGTAGAATAAGTATTAAATTCAGACATAGGAACTATATCTTTGACTGGAGAGTTTTACATAATCATGTATATTAAGCATCCGTCTATTTTTGAAAATCCATTAAATGTAAGGTTTAATTTGCCTCAATTAAATCAACTATTATTTCATTTCCCTCCCTTTCCTACCCCAAGGAGTAGTACAATTGTCCAAACTTTCATTTTAGTATCATCATTATAAAAAACATGCAAGTCTCTTCCAGGACCTGTTTAACATAATCAGTGCTTCACTGAGAAGAGCTTCAACACTCCTTGCCTGCAGACCTTGTCGTCCGCATTTCTCAAAAGGAGATTTTGTAAGTTCCCTGTTGAACAACACCTCTATCCTTGTAGTATTTGTCAAGTGGAGGACATTATCCATTATGTCCTCCACTGTCCTATTTACAATGAGATCAGGGCCAAATTATTAATGGCAGATGAACTGAGGGGATCCAATATTGAAAAATTGAACTATCTTCTTCCAGATGTTTTTCCAACAGTCAATAAACAAGTTGCTACCTTTGTCTGCTCTCATTTAAACTTAGGAAGAAGTGCTTTATTTCTTAGCTGTAGTTTTGACTCTATTCTCTATAACCTTTTTATATATAATACTTCTATTATTATATTTTATATTTTTATTGTTTTGTTGTTTTATTGTTATTCATATTTTATGGCATTTCATGTTATGACCTGTGGTTACAACAATAAACTTATAAACAAACTTAAAGGCAATAATCCAATAAGGAAAAAGAGTGCACAATGTGTTGTTTTTGAACGGAATTAGAGTTAGATAGTGGCGGCCCCAAAGTTGCCAAGTGAATTTCCATAGCTGAGGGTAGCCTTCTTGGTGCTAATGTAAAATTTAATCATATACCCTCCCTCCCACAGTATTGATCACTGGAAGATAAATAATAGTGTTTTCTTCCAAACAGGTGTTCTTGCCATATGAGAACTTGCACAGTAAACTTTGGTAAAAGCAATGATCAGTAAAGAAAGCATTACTGTATTGGAAGGAAAATTGTATTTTACACTGCAAATAAGTATTTTCATGTCCTGTTATAATCTATTCTTTTAGGCACTTGGTGTTTAATTGTATTAATTAATGTTGTTGCATAATAATAAAGACTTCATTGGTCAGAATGAGAATTTTTGATGTAAATCTTTCTGATGTAATCTTTTGATGTACTTTTTCCCCTGTAGCTCCAGATGCTCCTCCAGCGAATGTAACTGCAGTAGCTACATCTCCTTACAGTATTAACATTAGTTGGAGTGAGCCTACCATAATTACTGGACCAACATTCTATCTCATTGATATTTCCTCAGTAAGTCATTTCAAGTCTTCTGTTTTTTGACTGTCATTATTCATACAGATTGATATGATTGATGCATATTTTCTAAGAGACAAATTCAGAAACAGAAGTTTACTTAGGAATCAGCTATTAAATAATATTTTATTGAATGTTAGTATACAATATGAGCATGCAACCTGACATCACATGTTTCCCTGCAGCTTCTGAATATTTTTTGAAATCTTCCGTATTCCCCTGACAACACAGCAAAAAATCAATAGTGGTGTGTCTTGACATTTGGGAATAAATAAAAAATATGTAGAATCTCAGCAACTAGAACCATTAGTTTCCCCAAAAATGTTAAAGGCAGCCTTTGGCCAGTCTTCTGAATTCAAGATATTGTTCACTATAGCAAAGAAGGTGCTGCTGATATGCTAACAATAATAACAGTCTAATCAGCTGTACCAGAATTGGGCAACCTTTTATCTTTTTAAAACTATTTTCTCTGTTTGGAAGGTTCCTAGTAGGCAAGGTTAAAGCAAATAGTGGATTGGGCCAGAATATAAAGTTAGTGGTCACACCATTTTGTTTCTAATAGCATTATTCTTATCCTTTCTAATTCATCTCTCTCCCAAAATGCAAGGAAGGGATGTAATGCAGGCAGTCTTCATTTAGTGCACACAATTGGGTCTGGCAATCGGTCATAAATCAAAGTGGTCACTAGGTGAAACCATAACTGTCCTTACTTCAGCTTTCCTTTGGTTTACAAACTTGTAAAAGTTATAAATGTGAGGATTGCTTGCTAAACTACCAGTGATTAGGTTACTTTTTTGTTATTATCATGTACAATAGCTAAACAAAGACTACTTGTCAATTATATGAAAAGTCTAAACAGATTCCATAGATTGCATAATAGCCTTGAAATCAAATCAAGGACCACACAGAAACAGCATTCCTAAAATCTCAGATAATATCACAATTCTAAGACATCCCTAAATATAATCACAGATAGTCCTTGACTTATGACCATTCATTTAAAAACAGTTCAAAATTACAATGGGCTCAGAAAAAATGACTTATAATCTGTACTTCCATTTGCAACTATTGCACCACACCCATCGTTATGTGATCGCAATTAGAGTGCTTGAAAACCAGCTCACATTTATGACCAATTGCAGTGTCTTGTGATTGATTTCCAGCAAAAAAAAATCCCATTGAAATTTTGGGGAAGCTGTATCATTTGCTTAATTACCACTGTTAAATTGTTGTAAATCAGGTAAAACTCAACTTATGCAAGCAATGATTTATGATGGTATGAGTAATGCCAGTCTCATTTGTAGTCATAAGTGAAGGATTACCTGTACTTATATTATCAACTTACTTCAGAAGACTAATTATTTTCTTTGAGGAAGTTTCCAATTTTTAGCACTTGTTAAGCTTCTGGGGTCAGTGCTCTAAGCACTATTTGTACAGCTTGACACAAGTATTACTTGACACAAGTATTATATGAAAAATTAGATCAAGATTATATAATCAATTAATGTTATTTACTGTATACACTTCTACTTTTTTTTTTAAAAAAGCAGAATATTAAGAAGGATTGATTTCTTTTTAATGGAATATGCTATGGCATGTATCAATCTTTGTAAGGCAAAGATATTTGATGGTTTCCGCTACTGTAATATTATTCTGAATTTTTATCTTTGGTCATAATAATTGGTTAACTTTTAAAATCAATGTTTGTTTAACAATCTACAGGTATTGAGCCAAAATTTATGTTGCTAAATGCAAAACTTGTCAAGTGAGTTTCCCCCCATTTTATGACCTTTCTTGCCACATTTGTTAAGTGAATCACTTAACAAATTAAGTTAAGTTAAATTAGTAACATGGTTGTTAAGTGAATCTGGCTTCCCCATTGATTTTGCTTCTCAGAAGATTGTAAAAAGGGGATCACATGACCCTGGGACACTGCAACTGTCATAAATATGAACTATTTGTCAAGCATCTGAATGTAAATCACTTAACCATGGGGATGCTGCAACGGTCATAAGCCACTTTTTTCAGTGCTATTGTAACTTTGAATGGTCACTAAATGAACTGTTGTAAGACAAGAACTACCTGTACTGAATGAAATCCAATGTATTATAAATAATCTTTCATTCGCGTAATAGGACTGTCTTCTCCTCTCCTCTCCCTTCAGGCCTTTACATACACTGAAACCTTGAGCAAAATCCTCTAGCAATTATTTTTGTTTAAATTATTTTTAGTTTTAACTGTTTCAGTTATTTATTGTCCCTTCCTTCCTTCCTTCCTTCCTTCCTTCCTTCCTTCCTTCCTTCCTTCCTTCCTTCCTTCCTTCCTTCCTTCCTTCCTTCTTTCTTTCTTTCTTTCTTTCTTTCTTGTTTAAGGATCAAGTATTTCTTGTTTTTCAGTGTTGACCAAACCTACATCATTTTTATTGCATTTTCAGCTCCCTTTAACACATATGATTTGCTTCAACTCTTTTGAGGCTTGCCTCTGGCCACCCAATGTGGTTCTTTACTAAACAAGGATTTAAAGCCCCGTCTTCTGAATGCTTTTTATTCACTGCATCATAGTGCCCCCAGTATTATTTTTAAGCTGAACATGCCCATGTTTGTGTGCACTGTGCATATACACATACATACTAGAAAAAAGTTAATGATAATGAAATGGTCCTAGCTGGGTTTCCGTGGGAAATGAGCTACCACTTTCAACAGGTCTGTGAACCAGGCAGAAACAGAGCACACAGCTTAGCATTGTGGAAATGGAAGAAGTCTTATTATGTTCCTATATTGTTATAAGGAACAGTGATATATGAAAAAATACTTTGTCCCTTGATAGTCATCCCATGAAATCACTGTCTGTTTAGTACATCAGAATCTTTATTTAAGGTTAACTCTCAGTGGGGACACTAAAGCACATCTGTCAAACAAAATATGTGCTTAAACTATCTTAGTCACTTAGCAGCTGCATCTTCCATAGATATGACCCTCTGGGACTGCTACTGTAGACATTCATTTTCTTTTTCATAATATAAAAGAAAATTGGAATATGACAAACATGTAAAAATGTTTTGGTGTTCATCTCTATAAAACGTTGTTATGTTCTACATCTGGGACTTTTTTCTACTTCCATCATTGATTTATCCACTTGAAATGGAGATCCTGTGAGGAAACTTCTGAAACAGAATCCCACCTTATAAAAATAATCATTCTCTGCTGAGTTTTTGACTTACTGCATATACAATCAGATTTCAATATTAAGATAAGCAAGACATCTAGTTCAGATGTCCAAAAACCAGGCTTTCTCAATATGTTTTAGTTTTAAATATACCACAAATCTCAGATGCCGCATTGCAAACCTATTATTTGAACAAAGATCCTTTATGGATGCCATAAGTTTATCTGACTACATTTTATCATTTAGTCTTTAAACTATTATATTTCATCTACTTATACTTTAAGAATCAGTCCTGCAGTTTGTTATGATAACTGATAAAAATCAATTTTTTAAACTAACTAATTCTATCTTTGAACATTATATACATCACATATAAATAGAATATCTCCAGATGTGTTTAAATATTCAGTTGAGGGCTGATTATCTATAGGGTTGTGGTCCTTTAGAAGCAATCAAGTATAGCAATTAGGTATAGTCTGTACTTATTTTATTTACTATTTAATGGAACAATAATTAAATAGAGTATTATGTGATTTTGGGCCCCTAGACTGCTAAATGTAAAAATTGAGAGAGCAAAAAGCATGATGAATCTCCAATTTTGTGCACTGCAAAATATTCTCACAGAAAAATATCTGGAAAATTATGCCAATGATTTCTGGATTAAAGGTCTCCCAAAGATTCCCTACTACAGTATATAGCCATATACAAGATCTAAAGAAAATTTATTGCATTAGTACTGGGATAAAAAAGCATGGCAAAGTCATTATGCATGCTATGTCTGTTTGTGTTATTCCTTAAATTTACCCACCCCAAACATGCTCTGTGCTTTTTTTTTTCTTGCACAGGTAGATGACCATCCATCCAGTCCTGTTAACTCAGTTTTCCATTGATGATATATCATCCAAGGTTTCTTATTAGTAATCTAATGAACACTATCTTTTTATCTTGCCCCTGCTTGGTACAGGTGGATACAGATTACTATCAAGCTTCATTTGTCAAAGCAAATTATGAGGATAAAACTCAAAGTATTTCAGGATTGAGAGCATTTACAAGGTATTCCATAGTAGTCACTGCTTTTGTAGAAGATGTTCAGACTGCACATACTGAAGGCAAGTCTAGTACTTCGGTTATTGTTTCCACTTTTGAAGCAGGTAAGTCACTAATTCCATTTGTTCATTTTATTAGCTATCTGAATATATAAACATTACAAAGTAAATTACAACCAAAATTGTAAAAAAAAATTTAAAAGCATCAATAATTTTTAAACACTTCTCTAAAACAACAAACTATCCCATAAACAACTATCATATCACATATAGAAAGAAATCTATATAAAACCCCCTCACTGCCATTAAAACTTTCAGCTTATCTGTTTTTCTTTATAAAAGAAAGGTGAACCATGTAAATTTTATCTGATTTACCTGGAACTTAATATCACTGGGGAGTTTAATTTATCAGTTATTATCTTCAACTTTAAGCCTTGGTCAATCTGTTGAATATAAAAAAAACAACCAATATTTTTCCCAAATGTAATACAGTACAGGCAAATTCACTATAGATTTTGCTTCTTAAGGTCTTTTGAAAAATCTATGCCCATAATTCTTTTTTAATTAAGAAGTTAAGATACTATTTAGATTGCTTTTTCAAAGAAATCTACATAGGCTACAAGAAAGAAAGAAAGAAATCAAAGAAAAAACAAAATGTGTAAGAAAAGAAAAAAAGTTAAGAAAAGTAGAAAAGAAAGAAAAAAAGTATAAATGACTTCTGATGCTTCACAGTATTTATGAACATTATTTAAATCTCTCTAAATTTATATCATGACTCTCTTCTTTCTATAATCTATCCTGTTGAATTACCAAAACCATGTCACAAGTTCATTTTTTAAATTATTTTTATGAAAAAAGTCCATGAGATCTAATCTTTTAGACTCTAGATGCCTAGTAATAGTTTTAATTGTTTCATCAGCTATTTTTTTTTTTCAGTGCCCAGGGACCCACTTAACAATGTAACTTTTCAGAAGATACCAGATGAAGTAACAAAATTTCAGGTGATGTTTTTACCACCCTCTGAACTCAATGGGAATATTCAAATATATCAAGCTATGGTATATAAAGACGATGACACAGACATCTTTCAGATTTATAATTTAAGTATTATAGACAGAACAAACAAGTCAATCACTGCCATGATAGAGGGATTAAAAGGTGGACACACATATAATATCAGTGTAAGTTGAACTCTTTTTTCCACAATCAATAATAAGTTTAAATTAAATATAAAACAAACTGAGTAGGATTTATTTATTTATTGTTTATTTAAATTTATATATTTAAATTTTCTGGCTGCTCAGTTCCAATGGACCCTTTTTGCTCAGAGATTTATAAAATGAATGAATGCAATTGGAGTTCCTGTTTTAATTTTATTTCAATTATCTTGAAGTTAGCAAAATATATAATGAAAAATGAATAGCAAAAAAATCACTGTTCCATACATAGAAATAAAACCCACTGACTTCAATGAAGTTATTAGTATGTTCAGAATAAAATCTTATTTTCCCATGTACTTTTTATTTTATATATGCATCCCTATAGATATACATAGTGAAATATAATTAATTGATGCATTAATTAATGTTAGACTAAACATGTTAAAGACTTTTTATTTGTTTAGGTATATGCAATCAATAGTGCTGGTGCAGGACCAAAGATTCAACTTAAAATAACAACAGATATTAAAGGTAAACTATAAATCTTTTATAGTTTTATAGTAAAGCCAATGACTGCAGAAATATAACATCAGCTTGCTTTCAATTGGGTTTTTATACACTGGTTACTGGAATTTAATAAGCATACATCTTGTTTCATTCTCTGTCTGATCATAACCAATCATACTATTTTGATGTATTATAATGCAAGTAATCAAAATAAAGTTTGATCTTGCACAAGTGCCATAATACTGAATTGAGTAATTTATTAAAGTATACAAAGACTGAAATCCTGAACAAGTTTATTAAAACACATGTTCCATTAACACAGTGGAAGTTGAATTCAAATAATAATATGGATTAAAATAACTTGAAACACTATGGGTAGCCCTATAGTGCTGTGAATGAGATTCATATTTTCCAGTTCCTTGTGAAACATATCTTAGTTTTATTTGCACAATCTCTACCATAGAAATATAATTCAATGATATTACCATAGTAATACAGTATATGCAACAAAGATGATTAGGGGACTGGAGGGTAAAACATATAAAGAACGGTTGCTGGAATTGGGTATATCTAGTTTAATGAAGAAAAGGACTAGGGGTGACATGATAGCAGTGTTCCAATATCTCAGGGGTTGCTACAAAGAAGAGGGAGTCAATTATTCTCCAAAGCACCTGAAGGCAGGACAAGAAGCAATGGAGGGAAACTAATCAAAGAGAGAAACAACCTAGAACTAAGGAGAAATTTCCTGGCAGTTAGAACAATTAATCAGTGGAACAACCTGCCTCCAGAAGTTGTGAATGCTCCAACACTGGAAGTTTTTAAGAAGAAACTGGACAGCCATTTGTCTGAAATGGTATAGGGTTTCCTGCCTGAGCAGGGAGTTGGACTAGAAGACCTCCAAGGTCCCTTCCAACATCATCATCATCATCATCATTATTATTATTATTATTATTATTATTATTATTATTGTTGTTGTTGTTGTTGTTGTTGTTGTTGTCATTATTATTATTGTTATTATTGTTATTATTATTATTAGTAGTATTTCAATAATAATTTCAGTTATGCAAATATAAATAAGTACAATTCCCTGTCTTAAAAAAGAAATGCCTAGAAGTGCAAAACAGATAGCTACTGATTTACAATTTGTGAATTATCTCTGTTGATAGGATCATAAAATGGCTATGATTCAATTCAATAGTACTTATTTATTTGTTTGTTTATTGAATTTATTTGCCACCTACCTTGCTGTATCGCTACCCTAGGCAGTTTACAACAATAAAAATGGAGAAATGAAAAGAACTGTAAACATAGCATTAGTAAAGTAGTGGAACAATCAAATAAACAATGAAAAAGAAAACAATGAGAATATAGCATTGTGAGAATACAATATTGGAGGGTGTGAAGCGGGAAGTGTGGCAGAAAGATGGAGTTTGCTATAAATCTAGAAACTTCCTCTATTTATCAGAATAGTAGCTTTAAAAAAAATTGTTGTGATTTTGTTGTAAGATTTAACTGGAAAGCATTGTAGCATTTATTCGTCTCAAAACAGAACCACCAAGACCTAGTAAGAAGCCAGTGCCAGTTTATGATACTAGTGGAACATTACTTGTCACAGCCACTACAATTACTATTCATATGCCAGTTTGCTACTATAATGATGATCATGGGCCTATTAAGAAATTACAAATTCTTGTTGCAGAAGCAGGAGGTATGGTTTTTTTTTCTTAAAAGGAATTTATGAATCTTCTTGCTATTTCTATCTTTTCTTAACCTCTGTTTGTCTTACTTGCTCATGGAGATTTGTGCATTTTGGAGTTCTTCATGAAGTATATTTGGATTATAAATTAAAATGAATGGCAAAAAGAATGTGATTCACAGAAAATATCCTACTTGAATGAGCAAAAGAAATTGAGCAGGAAAACTAGCAACAGAGAAAACAGAAATCTTCCTGCCATTAGTTTTATTCCATTTTTTAAAACTCAATACTCTTGTAAATATATAAATTATATTAGGTCCTCTGAAAAATGGGATATTATATTTAATCAAATAGCACCCCTGTCCTCATTTACTAATGAATAATCTTCTTTTTAAATTACTGTCTGAGTAGACAAATTTAGTTTTGCACTATAAATAAATTAAATGAAGATATGGTGGTATGAGAATCATGTCAAGTTATTCAAACTTTGTGATACGTGCTTTCAATATTTGATTTCCCCACCACCACAATTCTTGGTATTATTTGGAGTCATGTTATCCTTTCTATTTAGAAATGGAAATAAAAGTATATAAAGGTAATTATAGAGATAAAATTACAATTTTTTTTTATTCTTTAACAGATTATGCATACATAAAGACTAATAAATTTGTAATTGTGTATGCTTTTGTGTGCTGCACTATAATTTATCACAAATAGAGGTGGTAAGTAATAAAAGAAGAGAACAAACAGGAATTATTATCTATATAATATGTCACTGCTCTTTTTTGGAATTCAGTTCAGAATGATGACAATGTCACCAAGTGGTATGATGCATATTTTAATAAAGCAAGGCCTTATTTGGTAAATGAAGGCTTTCCAAATCCTCCATGTGTAAAAGGGAGCGAAGGACTGAGCAGCAAAGAAGATATTTATGTAATAGGGGCTGATAGCACTTGTATGATACCAGGAAGTGAAGAAAAAATTTGCAATGGACCACTAAAACCCAAAAAGCAATATGTGTAAGTATTATTTATTTTATACCAACCATCTCACCTGAGTGACTCTGGGCAATTTACAATAAAATGTGTTTTGCATTTTTGGAAGAATTTGCAGAGATGAGAAAATTGACATTTAATTAAAGAAAAGACAGTATCTATATTTGTTAGTCATTGGAAACTCTTTAGAACTTTCTGCTGAAAATACAAAAAAACAATTAAGTAATGATATGGATATGAGGATTAGAAAAGGTAGAATAGGGAAAGATGTCAGCCATAATGTAACCTTAGAGAGAGAAAATAAAATATAAATGAATTTATAAACTGGTGTAAAGATCGGAAACCACTTCTTTATATTTTTCTTTCTCTTTTTCTTTTTTATATTTTTTTTCTTTCTTTTCTATTTACTTAGCACTTTTCTTTATTTAGATTTGTGTTGTTTTTACTTTGTAAAAAATTATTTAATAAAAATTAATTTGAAAAAATGCAGGATTTTGCAGCAGCTTTGAATGGTTTGGAGCATGTGGCGATATTCACACAGGAACGGTTGGTATCTTCTTGAAGCAGACATACGTTTTCCTGGAATTTCATAGTTGCCCTTTACAGTTGCAATGCAATTTGAGAAAAAGACACACCTGAATTGCCAGCAAGTGTGGGTCTACAATGCCTGATCATGCTCCAAAGAGCTGATTCAAAGAGCTGCAAAGCATGTTACAAGCTACAGGGATGGTGTCCTTAATTTATATATACAATTTATATGCTGTATACTTACAAAGTAAGCTTGTGTGTGTGTATAATGTAATGCATTTGCTGTTTATAGATTTAAGTTCAGAGCAACAAATATCAGAGGTCAATATACAGATTCAGACTATTCCAATCCCATCAAAACTTTAGGTAAGGAATGTTCCATCACAGATGTCTATTTATTAGAATTGTATGAATCATTTTTAAAACTTCCTAGTGAACCTGTATCCCTGTTGTTACAAAGATAACGCCTTGGCATCAGAGGTTTAGGGCTGCATTGACCATTGACTTTTACATCTCCTGTGACTCTTGGTCATTCTGTCAATGTATGTAATCTCATTTAAGTTTCTCAAGGGCAGGGGTGTCAAACTGCCGGCCCGCTGGCTGGATGCGTCATGGCGAAACCATTGCTGGCAATGGGAAAAAAGTTGTGATATGTCGCGACACGTCATGTGTTGTTGCAAGTTTGATACCCTTGCTCTAGGGGGGTCACTTGCATTTTTGGGGGGTAATAATCATGCCATTTAATAAGATACTTCATTCATTTTTAGGCTGTAAAAATTATCGGTAAGAGGTGGTTCTCAGAAAGGCTAGCAAATGTATTGCTGTATCTATTAATATTGATCATTGCCATTATGACTATGTGCAGCAATGGTCAGGAAGCAATTGTAATAACTAGCATATGATTTCAGATAATTGTTTGGTGTTTAAATCCTAATATACACTGACTCTACATTACAGGTAACGGGCTATCTGAAAGAGCTGTAGAAATAATACTTGCAGTTACTTTATGTATACTCTCTATTGTTCTCCTGGTGGCTGTAATTTATGCATTTGCAAGGTAAGTACATATCTAGATGCAAGAACTGTTTTTTTAGTTTTAGAAGTAGATAATATAAGAGATAAGATAAGATAACCTTTATTGTCATTTTTTTACTGTGGGCACAATGGCACACATCAAAAATGAAATTTAGTTGCCCGCTCTCATAGTGAAACACATACATGACACACACATACATGACACAAACATACTATGTACAACATATGTATGGACCCACACCCCTACATATACATAACAAATAAATATTAAATACTGTCCAACTTGAATATATAATGGAAGGAGGAAGCTTGAGAGTTCACAAGATTAATGCTGTATGGAATGAAACTATGGCTGAATCTGGATGTTTTGCTATGGATACCACAAAGCCTCCTCCCAGAAGGTAACAAGGAAAACAGGATGTGAAGAGAATGTGTAGTGTCCCAGATGATCTTACAGACCCTGCTCAAGCAACGCTTCTGTGCTATGTCCTGGATGGGAAGGAGGGAGCTGCCAATGATCTTTTCGGCCATCCTCACCACTCTCTGCACTGCCTTCCTGTCTGAAGCAGTGATGCTTCCAAACCAGACAGTGATGCTGTATGACAGGATGCTCTCGATCGTCCCCCTGTAGAAAGTGGTCAGGGCAGGGGAAGGAAGATGTGCTTTTCTCATGCGATGCAGAAAATGCAGGCGCTGCTGTGCCCGCTTCACCAGTTTCTCACTGTTGAGTGACCAACCCAGCCTACTCGTTAGCTGCACACCCAGGAATTTGATGCTGGTAACCATCTCCACAGGTGAATCATTAATGCACAGAGAAGTGTGGCTGTGCCTGCCTTTTTCTAAAATCAACAGTGATCTATTTGGTTTTTCTGGTATTTAAAATTAGGCTGTTTGTCCTTACACCAGTTCACCAACCCCTCAACCTCCTTGCAGTAAGCTTCCACCTTGTCATCCTGAATAAGGCCCACTACTGTTGTATCATCTGCGAACTTTACAATATGGTTGTTGGCAAACCTAGCACAACAGTCATGGGTCAACAGGGTGAACAGCAGCGGACTTAAGATGCAGCCCTGAGGAGAACCTGTGCTCAAGAAAATGGTATTAGAGGTATTTGCACATATTGGGGCCTGTTGGTAAGAAAATCAAGAATCCAGTTGCACAAAGGAGTGTTTAAGCATAAAAGGCCCAGTTTGATGCTGGGGAATGACTCTGTTAAATGCCGAACTGAAGTCGACAAACAACAAATGCACGTGAGTATTTCTTTCCTCTAAGTGCTTCAAGCTTAGATGGAGAATGGAAGAAATAGCATCCTCTGTAGAGCGATTTGGTCGGTAGGCAAATTGAAGCGGGTCAAATGCTGGCAGGAGGCTAGATACAATAATGTCCTTAATCAGCTTCTCAAAGCATTTCATAATGGTGGATGTCAGTGCAACCAGATGGTAATCATTTTTTGGCACTGGCAAGATGATGGCCGTCTTAAAATATGATGGGACCACTGCTTGCTGCAATGAGAGGTTGAAAATATCTGTGAGATCACAAGCCAGCTCCTCTGCGCATTCCCTGAGTACACGTCCAGGGATGTTATCTGGGCCTGCTGCTTTCCGAATGTTAACTCTCTGCAGTGTTTTCTGGACAGAGGTGACCTCAAAGCTTGGCACTTGCTCATCAGGATGGGGCACAGCTTTCCTAGCAGGAGTGCTATTTGATGCCTCAAATCTACCAAAAAAATGCATTCAGTTTGTTTAGGAAGTCTGTGTCGTCCTTGTATCTCGATGAAGCCACTTTGTAATCCGTAATGGCCTGGATCTCTTGCCACATTCGCCTGGTGTTTGTTGGGTCCTGAAAAAAGTTCTGAATTTTCTGGCAATGAGCTTGCTTTGCACCTTTTATGGCACTTTTCAGATTTGTTCTGGCTGTTCTAAGTGCCAGCATGTCACCAGATTTGAAAGCCATATTCCATGCTTTCAGCATCTTGCGGACCTCATAAGTCAGCCACGGTTTTTCATTCACCCTCACAGCAATGCTTTCCAGGACACAGGCATCTTCTATGCACTTTTGGATATATGCAGACACAGTGGTGGCATACTCCTCAACATTTGTATGTTGGTTATCAGTAGCTGCTTCCTTAAACATGCCCCAATCTGTGCACTCAAAGCAGTCTTGTAATGCTTCTATCGCTCCCTCTGTCCAAACCCTCACCTGCTTTACTATAGGTTTCACTCTGACTAATAAAGGTTTATATGCTAGAATAAGCAGCACTGAGAGATGGTCAGAGGAGCCCAGGTGAGAGCGGGGGATAGCTTTGAAAGCCTTCTTGATGTTGGAATAAGCAAGATCCAGTGTATTGTCCCCTCTGGTTGCAATGTCCACATATTGATGGAAATGTGGCAGGGTAGCTTTCAAATCCACTTGGTTAAAGTCTCCCACTGCAATAAATGTACCCTCTGGGTAAGTAGTTTGTAAGTCACTGATGGTATGACAGAGAACCTTCAGGGCCTCTTATCTGTTTGTATCAGGGGGTTATACACAGCTGTGATAATAAGGCAGATAGAAGGGTCTGCATTTGATGGTCAAAAGCTCCACATCTGGGGAGCACAGACTTGAAACTACCTTGGCATTATTACACCATCTGTCATTTATATAAAAACAGACACTCATCCCTGGGATTTGCCACTAAGAGTAAAACTCCTGTCTAGTTGAAATGTTGAAAATCCCATCAAGCTAACAGCACTATCTGGGACACAGGGCTTTAACCAAGTTTCTGTTGAAATAATGACACAGATATTTCTCACCTGCCCGTTTGTTGTTAAATCCAGCCTCAGGTAATCCATTTTTGGTTCTAAGGAGCGAGCATTTGCAAACAAAATAGATGGAAGAGACACTCTGTATGGTCTAGCTTTTAGCCTAGATGTTAGGCCTCCACGTTTGCCACATTTCCTCTTACGGTCACACCTCCTCCTTTTCTTCTGAAGATGATCAGCAATGGAGGGAAACTTCCCAGCTGCAATTGCTGCTCCTCCACTCTGCCCCTTCAGCCTGAAACACTGCCTTCGCTGCTCAAAACACTGAGCACGATGCTGTTTCTACCTCCAGCAACTTCCTTTCTTCCTCCCTGCTCCTCCAGACCTTGCAGCTGATCTCTCACCCTCTGTGTCAACCACTGGCATCTCCGTCCTTGATTTTCTCCTCCGTAGTAATCCGAGGCTATGCAGACTCTCCTGAACAGATTTCTCCACCGTTCCTTTCACGCTGAATTTCTTCATCTCCAATATGGACTGACGTTCACATGAAAGTTTAGCAGCCCAACTCAGCTTAGTTGTCCCTATTTCTGAAAAGTGTTTCAGGCCGGATCGTTCATTTCCCTCCCTAACCCCCACACTTTTGAGAGCTGAAACAGCCGCAGCCAATCAAGGCGCCACCATCTTGCTTATTAATTGAAATGAATTATATTTTTAAAACCATTGGCAAATAAATATGTATTGTTATAACTTTATATCCAGCAAGGAATATATTATAATAAGAAGTCATAAACTTAATTCAACAATTTATAAGCATTGCATAGAAACCTAATCAGCAAATTAAAGACCAGTATGACGGAGGTCTAGGGTATGAGCTTCCAGAGGCAGAAGGCAAGAACATTCCTGCCACTTCTTGTCCTGAAAACAATGTCTTCCCTTGCGGGTCTTGCTACACTCTGGAATTCTTTCTCACACACATTCTTTAGGGAAAGAAGTGAAGTGATGATCTCTTTGTTCTCTGCCCTAATACAACCCAAGCCAAATTTTGGTGGTGTCAAGAGTAGATCTTGTGGGTAGGGGAGGGTGAAAGAAAACAAGAGTGAAAGCATATTGATTGCTAGAAGAAACAGTAAGAATCTTGTATGAAAAAAACCAGAAACTATTTTGAATTGAATAATTTGCAATGAAAATTAGACAGTGTAGGTTGCAATAAGGAGCATGTATCTGAAACTTAATCAAAATTAAGTTTTCATTGACAGGAAAACCACAAAGGGGGACAATTACAAAGTATACATAAATGATTAAAAATTTATGTATGTCTTACTGTATAAAAATGTGAGTGGTGTATGTCAAGAGGCACATAAAACAAACTCTGAAAATAGGGTACTTTTAATAAGTGTGGATGGAAAAACAAGAGACGTGCTCAAGAATAAATAGATGCTACTGGATGTGGACTGGACACAAAAGTGAACAACCAGTAAAAAACAAGTACATTGAGATACTTTGGTTATATAGAAGAAACAAATACACACTGAACTGCAAACAGGGCAAATGAAAAACTGCTATCAATTTGGAGTGCAAATCTTTGTAATAATACCACATCTCCAAAATTTTAAACATAAAAAATAAGCATTTTTATATTTTTATTTTTCCTTTTATTGAATAGTTAATATAGCATAGTTTCCATATTTTAAGGACTTTGTAAATTAAAGTGTGATGCTATGCAAAATCACCTGGGATGAGTTATATTAAAATTTATTCTTTGTAGTTATGCATAGGAGAATATGTTTCAGAAATGCTCCGGTGAGATTGAGGATTATGAATAACATTAAACATTCTATTTTATTCAATATCCTTTGTGTTGCTTTAGAATTCGTCAAAAGCAAAAAGAAGGGGGTACATATTCTCCACGGGATGCAGAAATTATTGACACTAAATTTAAACTGGACCAGTTGATCACAGTGGCAGACCTGGATATGAAGGATGAAAGATTTACACGGTAAGCAAACTCTTTAGGCAAAACAGTAGTTCTGGGGGTCTGAAGCCATGACCCTGTTGTGACCTTTTACTTGTTTAGAAGTATTTGTGGTATTCTTATTTGCACAGGTCACAAAGATCCTCTTTCAAAGGGTGACCTCCAGACACTTCTCTCAGGAATTTAGATAATCATTTGCTCTTCTCCATGTTGGGATAACGGAGAAGGGAGCCTATATGTATCATGCCCTGCACATTATAGTCCTGAGCTGAAGTGTTTTTGATGCAGAAATGTAAAGGTACTAATAATGTTCTGATACATTGTTGGTCTCAAAGTAATGCAATAACATATTGCTCTCTGCTATCTAAGAGTATCTCTGATATCTGTCAGCAATAGAGTTCATGCTATAGCATAATACACAGATTCTGGATTTGTTTCAGGAGATCAGAATTCATGAATAGTCATAATTTTCACTGTATGACTTATTTCAACCTAACCTTCTTTACCAGATTGTTCTGAGATTTAAGTAGATGAAGGAAGGAGGGAAGGAAGGAAGGAAGGAAATAAATTAAATGGCTAGATTATAACATCTGGTGGAAAATATACGTTTCTTTGTAAAAGTAATGTCAAAATATTTTGCATTACATTTCAAAAGTGCTTCTGCAGCATCTTCTGTTGAAGATTTTTTGCCACTAATTCTAATGAATTTACCTAGAAGGAAAATATCTGTTAATGTATTTTTTTAATATATTTTATTGATTTTTTAAACATAAATCACTTAATAATTGGTGAACAGTGTTCTGTCTGGGTTTACATTTGTAAGACAATCACTAACAGTTGATTTCTATAATCCATAATCCACATAATGGTTTTAGTTGATTTCCTCTTTTCCCCAAAATGTCCTATTTGCAAACATTGAGTTAATACAATTCTTATTGTTTTGATAGATATCAATTTAAATATATAATTTTTCCCCAATATTCCTAAAAATAATAATCACATCAATATAATATTTCTTTTCTGTCCACTCATTCTGGTTGCCTCATTATAGATCCTGTTACAATCCTTATTTAAATTTGTTTCTCCCACAAAATTCAAGTATTCTAACTGGTTAAGATTTTCTCAAAAATTAATTACATTTAAAAATTTAAGTCTATTTTTTCCATATGAACCATCTCAGCACTTTTACATTTCTTAAGGAATAGATAAAACGGTAAAAAGAAAAAAGAAAGGAGAGCAAGAGTAAAGAAACATAAAAAATAACATACTACTTAAAATATATATCCCTCCTAAACTAATATATATTTGTTTCCAAGATTTCTTATTCTTTTTAACCATAATTAAAAATATGTTTAATCTTTAAGTATTCCATTTAGTACATCTAGTCACCTAGTCCTTTAACTCTTATTCAAAACATTTTTTCTTTTTTTATCCATTAAAATTTTCTTAAATTCAATCACATTTAAATATCTAAAACATTTCCTTTATCTAAGCCATTTCAATTTTTTTATATTACTCATATCAAAAAATAGAATAAAAAAGGGGGGGGGGAAAGCATACTATATTATTTAAGGGATTCATCCCTCTTAGAATGACATATATTCCAAACCTTTTTTATTTCTTTAACCATATTCAAACAAATGTTTCTTTTTTAAGTATTCTCTCTGGTAGGTCCCATCATATATTTTCTTGATTTCCACTTTAGTCTTTTTCCTTTGCCCAGTATCTTTCTTGATCAATGTATTTTGCTGAGTTGAAAGGCCTTTCCATGTGTTCATAAATGTTACTGTAGATATAAAAAGTAAATCAGGTGAAATGTCTTTGTACGGGGCTTTTGCCTTTCCATGTTTGTTGAAAATCTTTTTCTTTTTCTTTCTCTCTGATATTCCTGACATCTCTACAGACCATTTTATCCAATCTGTTTTCTTGTCTTCGGATTAATTTTGTAATCTTAAGAGATAATTTTTCCAATTCTTGTGAATTTTTTTCCACTAGGATGAAATTATGTTTCCTTGTCTTGTTAAGTTCCATCTTTAAGTCTCTCTTCTCAATTTTGTATCCACTTATCTGTTTTATCTGCTCCTTCTCTGTTGTTGTTTTCTGGGAATTTTTTTTGTTGTAGAGTTAACTTGGAAATAGATTGATTTATATTTTCAAAGTTATTTTGGATTTCTTTGTGGTTTAAAATCATTGTTCTTTGAATTAATTGCAGTATACTATATATCTCCTTCTGAGGAGTATTTATGTTTTCCTGGTATGTTCTTTCTACATGTCTCTGATCCATGATGGCCAAGAATTTGAGTTTTTCTCTTCTTTTTTTCCTACTGCAAATAGTTTTAGAGTCCCGGTTAAATAGACATTTGTAATCCAAAGAGTTCAAAAAAGATTTTTTTTCCTGAAGTTTATAATTCTCTCTTTGTCTACAGCCCAGTTTATTGTCTTTTTTTGTCACAACTGTTCTTTGTTATTAAAGCTTTGAAGGTCACAAACACAGATTAGCTTTTCCCAGTTTTGCCAAGTCCTATAATGAAAGTCATAGCTGTCATAGTCTTCATCCACCACTAGATGTCAGCATCTATTTGTTTTTCAATTTCCAAAATGAACAACTGTCTTTAGAATGAGAGGCTTAACCATTCAACAATTTTAGATTTATCCAAATTTAAGTTTTAAATTTCAGGTTTTATATTTATTTCACTTCCATATATTTTGATCCTCCATAAAAAGATTAATTTGCTGCTTCCTTTAGTATAAGGGTGGGGCGGAAATCCCCCTCCTTCCCTTTTGGAGGTATTTTGCTTCTTGGGGATCTTTTCCAAAAAATTAAATATAGAATAGAAAAGAGAAAATCAAACTCCTCACCCAGTTTCAAACATGCTGTTCACTGTTGTACTGGTTAGTACTTTGGGGCTTCAGTTGCAAGTAGCTTGGGCTGGTTGATGAAGTATGGCCAGCCTTTCTCTTGTTGGGTTAGAAGGCTTTCCCCAAGTCGAATGGAAAGACTGCCATTGTTCCAAAATCGCCAGGGTACCCTTTTTTCTTCACTGCCTCTCCAGGGCAACGTAGACCCATTTAGGGTCCCCTGGCAGGGCGAAATTAGCTGCAGGGGGTGCGGAAAACCACAAGCCCGCAATCGGTCACTACTGCACAAAACTGGAAGTCCCCTGTTAATGTATTTTTACTTAACTTTAGGTGAACATGCTAGTTTCTTTCCACAAAAGGATGTTCGATCTAAAATTATTTAAATTAAAATACCAATGATATAGGAACCACTGTTCATCTTCAGATACCAAAGTAAAAATAACAACATTTTAAATTTTCACTTAAAACCTAGTGAGATATTGCTGCTATCATTTGCAAGATTTGGGACAGAACACAAAAATCTCATATGATAAATGGTCGTCCAAGATTTTGGCAACTTAAACTTTTTGAATTTACTCTTATATAATTTGGGAGTTTCATATATATATATCTGAGAAAAAAGAAGACAAGAAATTATGCCAGGATGACTACTGATGCTACATTGTTAAGCCATGCTATATGTGATGGCTATATGTGATGGCTCTCAAAACCTTTACTGCTGATATAGTTGTCCCCATAAAGGAAGAGATTGGGAACTCTTTTGGGAACTCATTGTAGGTATTGACCAGCAAATTTTTAATATGAGCATGTTATATGTTGCAGTATTAAAGAAGATTAATGTGGTAATTTCATTAAATATAATAATTTTTTTCAAAAATTCTATTTATTGATTTGTTTCACAAATTTACATGGCTGCCCATTCTGAGCAGATGATAACTCCTGTTAAAATGAAGGAATCTAAATTCACAACCCCAACTTGTAAATTAGCAGTCATATTATCCTTCTGAAAAAATACATCAATTTAACAAATGAATTAGCAGAAAAACTGATGGCTTAGCTATCCTTCCTCAATAAATGTCATTACTTCAAATGAGATGTCAGCTGTTGATTGAACCTAATACTACTGACAGGTTATTTTAAATGAAGAGGCAACATTTTGGAATTTGAAAGTGAAGAAACATGTTTTGGAATACATGTATGTGCCCCATCATGCATAAATAATCATTAAAATGCTTAACATTTTAACTAATTGCCAGGAAATTAATTAATTACCAGGCATTAATTACCACGAAATTAAAGCAGCCCTGTTGCTGGATTTGTTATTTGATCTGTATGGATTAATATCAGGTTTTTAGACATGGACATTCATTAAGTTACATATTATTCATAATTTAAATGTATATTTTTGCATCATATTTTGATGGTATCAATCTTTTGTGAACTGCCCAGTCATCCATTGTGAAATGGATGGGTATAAATAAACAAATAGATGGCTTGTTTATAAACAAATAGTCAGCAACAGAATACATTCATTTCAGTAGGCAGTCAGAAAGCCCTTTTAGCCCTATCACTTTTGAACTTACTTTCTATCTCAATGGTACAAATTATCATGTACAACTGTTCATTTGAATAACAAACCTGGTTTCTATCTAAGTACTTACTGACAAGTGGGTTTTGTTTCCAGATATTCCTCTTTTTTCTTTAGACGCAAGGAGATATTTATCATCCAGTAAGTTACTGCATGGCTGAAGATTCAATGTGTGGTTTTCAGTGTGATGTGTTTACTTGTGTGATCCTAGATTATGCTGATTTTTATTTGAAATAATACTTTTCTTAGCACTTCAGATGAATTTTGTATCAGTTCACTAGTGATGACATTGGTTTTCATATCTTGCAGAGACAATGCAGGGTTTTTCCCAATGACATAAAAAAATAATTTATCATTATTAGTGCTATAATAGCATGCATAATTCAGCATAATGTACTGGTCTGCCTGCTCCACCCCAAGATATGGTGTTTGGTACCCTGCCTTAGATAAATCCATTTGCTGTTTTATAAATACAACAATTGAAAGTTTATAATGCAACAAAAAGAGCCTTCAGGAGTCCAAGGCAAATCCTGAAGCAATAAATAATTTGTTGTGATATGTGAAAATATCATCAAAAAAGGCCTTCTAAGTAGATCCCAAATATGTTATTTCTATTGAAGTTATATAAAAATTGGATTTAAACTTCATATACAGTATATTTCAAGTTTAGCAAACTTGGATGGGACCACTGACCAAAGCATCTTTTGGTTTAATTCTCATTTACTCCAATTTTCCTATTAGAAATAAAAGCCAAATTCTAGGTGATATTATGAATAATGGTAATCAAGATTCAGAATTTCACAATGCAGTTTTCCTAATGTGCAATTTTAGATTTCCTAAAATCTTTTTTACAGAAAGTTCCTAATCACAAGAGTATCCAGGATAATCCTGGCTAACTAGATAAACCTATTCTAGCAATCATCACAACCACAAATTCATAGGGTTGGAGGACAAATATCATACAGACTTGTGCTCAAATGTTATTTAGAATATGTTAGAAGGAAGGAGAGAAGGGCTGCCATTTTCATGTAGACATGATGTCATTCCTAGTAGAGAAATTTTCAGGAACTTTTAGAAAACTGTTTTTAAAAAATATAAAAGCAGAACTGTGAGTTTAAGTATAATACTTCAGAAACTAAACTGGAAAAACCACAAAATTATAATTTCCATAACATTCTTGATCCCTGTTTATTTGTATGTATTTTCTTCTTGTTTATAAGATGCATAAGATAACAATTCTATTGATTTCCTTCTTGCAGACAAATCATTTATTTAATATATAATGTTACAAAGTTTCAATACTTGATTCCAATTCCAGTGGCAGGCAATCCAGAGTGAAAGATTAGGCTAAATGCTTATATTTTTATTTGTTTGCTTTGGTCTTTTCTTGTTTTGAATTTGTCAGCAGCTAATGATTGTAATAAATTGAAGCTGAAAATTACAAACAAATTCAGGATTATTTTAATAGTATTGCTTTATATTATTAACAGGCTTATTTTCAAAATTATTCTTCTAAATTGTAAGAAGCTTGTAAAATGCTGAGATCACTCACAAATGAGCTATGAAACATATTTATTTAAATATCTTAGATTGCTATGTAATAATTTAAGGTCTAAAAGGTGAGAAGGAAAAAAATTGTAAAGACTTTCAGTAAGGAATAATTATTCTATATTGTTCTTAAAGAGACAGACGAATGAATATCTTAATTAACTTGTTAATAACATTTCCATCGCTATTCCGAGCAAGTACTCATGTTGCTTATGAGTTAAGCCTTTAGTCTACATATTCATTTCTGTGGGGTCTTTTGAACGAGATATAATTCCCAACAGTTTTTAAGTGATTGACCCAGAGAGTAGTGCCGGTCACCATTGCCAACATAAATAAATGGCTTCTGTTGATTCTATATCTAGACAAATAACTTGAATCTGGGAAGGGCAGAAAATCATACTAGAAGTGAAACTGAGCCTAGGCTCTAAGGCTCCATCTATCTTTCAAGATGCGATTAATATTGCAAGCTCCAATAAACTGTTGTTGTATATAGAATAGCTTTGATGATCCAAATGTTTTCCCAAAACATGATGGGAGTCTTGTAGGCTGAAGTATTTTGATTTCCTGCATAAAGCTGAAACATGGATGTCTTGCAGTTTTGTTGTTTGCAGTTATGTTACAATGTCAGCATTGAATGAATTGGATGGTTGAAAATAAATCATCTGCACAATATTTTCCTTGATTCTGTAACTCAGGCTTTTCTAAGATAAAGTATACCAGATAAGTTCTAACCCATTAAGACAAGAAGAATCAGGTTAAAGAAAGCTTCTGTAAATCTTATTACTGAGTGCTTAGCAAATTAGCGTTTTTTTTTTACTCAATGCATCTGTAATCATTACATAATATATTTACTTAATATAACTTAATCCCATTCTAACTTCCTATAGAACCTGATAGTCTTAATCATATACCATTTATTGATATATATTAAAGTTTTTACTGTTTGGGTGCCAATCCAGCTCCATGATCTTTTTCTGCTTAAGCAAGAGCTTCCTCTTTTACTAGTTGACAGGCACTGATTTGTCTATTGGAAAGCAGAATGAGAAGTCAGTGATTAGTATTTTAAAAGTAAATAGTACTTATGCAAAGATTCATGCTCTTATCCTTGATGAATCTTGATCCAGAAATGAGACCAAAGCTTATTCCCATGCAAGTGGTTCATGATGATATTAAATTACATTTGTCATAATTTGATATTTTATTATACCATGGTGAAATTTTACATAAATGTCCAAGGAATGAAGCCATGTCTTAATACAGTGGCACATATTGTCCAGATCAGGTGGCCAGTAGAGCAGAATAAATCCAACTCTCTTTCTTAAGATTATCTAATAGAAAGAATTGTTCTTTATATTTCAAAAATCTTAGCCTACAAATCTTTCAGTAATTCAAACTGTAATCCTATATATACTGTACTTGCCTATGAATAAGCTCTACTTAATACAGTTCCAAATGAAACCCACATATAATACAATTCTTGAAATATTTCATTTTCATAATCCAGAATACCTATATTCATAATGGCTAAGCATTGTATTGCATCAAACAAAAATAAAAGATCTAGGTTTATATAAAATGCAACTGTGTATCTGCCGCACCAATAAGTGGCATGCTGACAGGCATGCCCTCACCCCTTTCTGATTGGATTACTGCTGTACTGCTCTACACAGGGCAGTCCTTGAATACTATCCAGAAACAACATCCGATCCAGAATGTGGCAGCATGTATAGTTCTGCCCTCCATACCAGTACTGGACAAGCTGCACTGTCCTCCAGTTTATTTCTAGGTGCAATTCAAGATGCTCATTATTACCTTCAAATCCCTAAGTGAGATGGAACTTGCAGGAATGACTCTCCCTGAGTGTATCAGTGGTTCATTATGCTCCATTCTAACCACTACACCAGTCATCCTCTGATCACATGATACTTTATACTTTATAGAAAAAGCCTAAGAAAAAGCAGAAAAAAAGAGTACGTATGATACACATCCATACACAACACTTTAGTCATTACATGTGGACTCTTTAGAAAAAATGCAGGCTCCCTCCTGAAATTCTTAAAATCATCTACTGAAATCAGGTTATGTAATTAGGAAATTGTCAAGCATTACAATGTATGAATATAATTTTTAGCAAAATGGGCACTATTGCATTGCTGCTATGTCTTTTATGCTTTCCCTTTTCAATCTACATGCTGTTGGTACCCGTCGTTAATTGGTTCCCAGAGGCACAATGAGTGCCAAAAACAATAAGTACCAAACATATTTTTCCCATAAGGAATAATGTAGTGAGTCACATGGCAGCTGACAGCGACAAGTTTTAGCTTGTACATTGAGTACCAAACAAACAATGAGTAGCGGGACAATTTTTTCAAAATGCATTGAGTACCAAATTCGATGAGTTTCAAAGCAGTTGAATACCAAGGTATCACTGTATTTATTTAAAATCTTATCAAACATCAATGTAACAAGCTAGTGGTCTCTAAATGTGGTGGCGTCTGTGAGTTGCAATCCCACACGTCAGAAGGTGACCAAAACAGGAAAACTCTACCAACATACTATCACATACCTAAGTAGTACAAGAAAGTATCATACCCTATTTTAAACCTAGCAGACATTGACTCTTTAAAAACTGAGACATCATACTGGAATGTCTTTACTGAAGCATAGAGGTTAATAAAGTGTAGAACTTAGAGACCCTCTCTGAATGACATATAACTTGATTAGAGAGGAATAACTAAATTATGAAAAATTTACCCCATCTGCAATAGGGATAGTGTTAATTTGGGGTTGATTGAGGCTAAATAACCTCACATACCACATTATACCACTCACAAAAACCAAGACAGTTAATGTTAATTGCCTCTTCCACCTACCAGTGGCCTTGCTGCACTTCTTAAGGCAGTCTGTCCCTTTTGTCTTGCAAAAAGAATTTAAAATAATTTATATTGGCACAGCATCTCATAAAAATGGAATTTAAAGAACTTCTGAAAAGTGAATCATTCAAAAATGTTTAATGTCATTTGACTCCTTACTTCTAACTTTAGTGAGTCCAGAATCAATTTAGAATGCAAAAAGTTGCCTAACTCACAACTTTCAGCTTCTTATTTAATACAATCTCTATTACAGGTTACTTAGTTATAGAAAATCCATCAGGTAAGTTGAGTTTTATATTGTACCTAGTCTGATGAAGTGAAATGTGTGATATATATTGGTATACTTATTAGAAAAAGTTCCAAGCTGTGTATAAATCATGAAAGCATGACCAATTGCATGGTAACTGGAGAAATGCTTTCTCTCTCTCTGGGGTGAAGCCTGCATGTCTGTGTTTTAGTGTGGCAAGTAATATGGGGATATTTAACTCCTAGGGGTTTAAAAACCATGTCATTATGGGAATGAAGTCACTGCTATATTTTGTGTATCTAAAGCCCTGCATTGTATAAAATGGTTTCTGTGTGACAAAAGAAGCATTGTCTGCTGGATTTGAACTGAAGGGTGATTTTACAAATGTGCATAAATATCAAAAGATTGCCCTTGGGAGTAATCACATTTGTAAAACAGTTTGTAGATAACAGTTGCAGGCTGTCAAATAAATAGTAGAAAATTTAAGATGGAATTCTGTTATTTCAAAACTGTTCCAAATGTAAACTAAGTCTTTTCTTTTTGAATTGTTTTATATGCATAAAAATGGTATGTTAACTTTCCAATAGAAATATCTTTATTTTAAATCACAAATTATCAATTTTCCTCTTTATTTCAAGGCCAATAGGCAAGAAATGTTTTCTGCAACATGTCGAAGATCTTTGCACAAATAACAACATCAAGTTTCAGGAAGAATTTTTGGTATGTTACCAACAGTTGTCACAACATGCATAATCTCCACTTGTTTCATGTGTCACATTTGATGTACTTTGATCATTAGTATTCAATAAATAGTTTGGTCACATGTGATAGTTTCACATGGGAAGCAGTGTTATATACAAATTATTTCTCATTCCATTTAATCAGAAGAGTTCATACACTCATCCTCATTCCTGCTACAGAAATCTTTCCCTCGTTGCTGCTTACATATAAACAAAAAAATGCAACCTATTCATTCTATTTTCTCTTAAAAAATATTCCTTTTTAGTGGACTTTCTAACTTCTCTGAATATATTCACAGTATGCAGCATAAATGATTCAAGTAAAATCTTTAGTATATCATACCCCAGCATAAGCATAAATGAAGTCTTCGGGATCAAGTCTATTGTCCTTAAAGGCAGTGGGATTCCTTCTAAAGATCTGCTGGGAGACTAAAGCCTTGTAGCAGTTGGTTGACCACTGCTGAGCTAGATTGGCAGGACATTGACTATACTGCAAGAAGTGCTGTGCTTAAAATTTCTTCCAAATCTCATTATTCCCATTCAGTTTATTAGAAAAAAAAATCCCTTCCTCCCTCCGTCCCCCTCCTCCTTCCTTCCTTCCTTCCTTCCTTCCTTCCTTCCTTCCTTCCTTCCTTCCTTCCTTCCTTCCTTCCTTCCTTCCTTCCTTCTTTCCTTCCTTCCTTCCTTCCTTCCTTCCTTTGTTTAAGTTTTATGGTTCTTAGCACATATTTTATGAGGCTGTTCATCCACTGTATAATTATCCCTCAAGCAGCCTGCAGACTCCTTGACTTTGTGCTTCAATTAAATGTCAGAGGAACTGATCCCTTGAAAATTGATTTAGATCAAGAAATGTGTGCAGCCTGAAAACTGCAGAGGATAATATAATAAGAAACTACCACTACCTCCTCCACTATCACTTAATAAAGTATTTGCTAATTCTAAAGCAACCTGAAAATGAAGTAAAAGGTCTGGAGCCTCTTGATACAAATGAAAGTCATTATGAAAAAGGAAAATATATTTCCAGTATTAATTGGAAGTGTTCATGCTACTATGCTTCCTGTGTATTTTTTTGCTGAAAACATGAGTAACCTGAAAGTCATAGCGACATATATATTATTTTATAGGAACTCCCCAAGTTTCTTCCAGATCTTGCGTTAACTGATGCCGATCTTCCTTGGAACAAATCTAAAAATCGTTTTCCAAACATCAAACCATGTACGTAGTGTTTTACTAATTATATTTTTCTGAAATTAATTTTTAAATAGTGCCATGCCAAAATTGCTTGTATCTTTTTTGATTATACAATTTGATGGATAAAGCCATTTCTTTATCTATTTCCTAATGAAGATGTGGTAATCCCAGAATTTATTTTTGTTATGAAGTAGATGAGAGATGTCTGAATATATTTTGTCTTTCATTGTACTATTATCTCTGCAACAGTCTGTTATATCTCAAGTAAAGGGAGAGTATCATAAAAGAACTCCTCCCATGGGACTTTCTCAGATTAGAGAGAGTCTGTGGTTTAGTAGAGAGTTCTGAAACAGCAGATTGTATACTGCAGTTGCAGGACAGGAAATAATACACCCTCATGGTTTCTTAGCTGTGTAATATAATTCATCCTAATTATTATTCTTGGGCTGTGTACTCTGCAGTAAAATAAAGTTATCTAAAAATGCTGGATCCATCTCTGGGTATGCTCACCTTTTCTTTGGAACATGATGATGCTTTCTTAAGATACTTGTAAATGTGGTATATAGCTGCTCCAGGAAAGATCAGAGTGAATATATAGTAATTTATAAATCCAGGATAGATTTTATCACAGGAGTCAGGAGTCTGTCTCCCTCTGTAGTCAACACTGCTTCATTTTTCACTTATTAAGAAAAGAAATGCTATTATTATTTTAAGCATTAGCTGTGATGTGAGATGGGGACAAGGCATTCTTTGGTTAATGTAGCCACATTCTGTGTATTAACTGTTGAGAACAGCTGCTCCTACTATCTGCTACTAGTTCAGGAAATATTCTGTGCTCAAGTTGACCTGAGCTAATATGCCTAAAGCAGTAGCAGAATGCATACTCAGAGTTTATCTTTTTTGTACATATATTCAAAACTCTATTCTTTTATTGCATTATTTATTAACATATGCATTCAGCCAAGATTCAGTTTGATTTTCCAGTTTAGTTTAACTATTCAAAATAACTTTGAATTAATTTAGTTCAATGATTACATTAAATTAAAGTATCTGTATCCAAGCAGAGTAGCTCAATGAATCATGAGCTAGATTCAGATACCTGTTTTAATCCAATAATTTTAATAGATTCAAATAGGTTATTTGATTGAATCTTCTAATTGAAGCTTTGCATAGTTCTATTATTTTTGCCATTCCAGGATGCTTCATAGTAATATTCATTCTTAAATATGAAATTATTTAAGGGTACATCTATTCCAGATATGTTCTGTTGCAAACAAATAACATACTCACTTTTGAATGCATTCAGGAGAACTACATAGGGATATAAAGACATATATAGATTTAACTTGAGATGGGAAACCAGCACAGAATTCAATTTTCCTTCCCACAGCTGCGCGCACACACATACACACACACACACACACAAACACACACACACACACACACACACACACACACAGAGATCAATCTTTTTCTTTCCGTGTGTAAAGAGGCAAAAGTTGTAAATTAAAATATCTATCTAAAAGTCTTCTTTGTTAATGGGCATATTCCTTGATTTGTTAAACTCAGCAGTGGTTTTAATGGTTAAAAATAAAACTAAAAGGAAAAAATAAATTTTAATAAATTAAATGTCATATTTGCTAAAATGGTCTATCTGTATGTGCGTGTATACATATGTGCTATATATAGAATACACTGACTGTTATCTACTTATCTATCCATATATCCATCCACTGAAACCTTGGAAAGATGCTTTGATTTAATTTCTTTTGCACAGATAATAATAATCGAGTGAAGTTAATGCCTGATGCTTGTGTACCAGGATCTGATTATATTAATGCCAGCTATGTATCTGTAAGTTTATAATCATTTTAAATTGTAACTGCATTCTTCTCCATGTCACTGGGTGATTTAGAAAAAAACATATCTTTATGGAAAAAAGGCATAAGTTTTCTTTTACTCTCTCTTTGTATTATAATACAGTTACAGACTAACATCATCATCAATTAAATTTTTATTTCATTCATTCGTTTCATATGGAAAACAAAAATAGCTTATTGAATCCTTGAAGAATACTATAATTGTATATTTCAGTTTTCAAGAAAATGTTCTATAATTGCCTGTTCCATCACTTCATAGAATATTTTAGTTTCTTCTGCTATTAAGCTCTAATATGATTATAAAAATATTTCAGCTAAACACCTAGACTAGTTGTCTTGTATATTTTAATCTCTTGGAAGCTACATTCTTCACTTTAAGCTAGGAGCAGACCATTCTGGATGCATGAGGAGAAAGATAATCATAGTGGGATATGCCATGGAATTCGTTTTCTTTATAAGATTCAATATTGCAAACACTATGTTTCTTGTGTGTAGAGAAATGCCTAATATTTATTTAATTTTTTTTCTTAGTTCCAAAAAATACATTATTGATTTTGGATTGCAAGTTATTCAAAAGAACTAAGTAACATATTTCTAAATTTTAATTTCTACCATATGTTGTATTTTTAGCATCCATTTTTCTGCAATAAAAGAGAATATATGTGGCTCCATAAGCTTGATTGTTTGCTTGCAGGTGTTTATCACCCACCTAGTACCATTGGTGTCTTCCAATTTAGAACCAAAATCTATTGGATTGGACCAAGTGTTATGCTGTGTGCTTAACCAATGCAATATTTTGAGAATTTGGGAGATACATTCTCAAGTAAAAATCTCTGATATTTATAGGTCAAGTGATTCACAATTATCTGTGAGCTATTAGTTTTACAATTATGAAACAGATAGCAAGGAAAAGGTATATTAATCTTTACTACTTGATGAATTCAACTTATGGATGCAAAATATTTTTATTTGCATTATTTGTTGTTGAAGGCCACTGTTTTAAATAACATGCTGTACAAAACAAATGATTGCCAGTCATTAACGTAGCCTATCAGGGTGCAAAGATGTGAAGAACAAGGAATAATTCCCCAGTCTGTGTGCCTGTGTGTTGCAGGGGGGAGGGGTGGAACTTTCATGGAATATTGCATATTTACTTTTAAATTATATGGTAATAATCCAATGTGTGAAAGGAAATGCTATATATTTGAAAATATATTAAATTAAAAAATAAAGTGATTTGTGAAAGTCACAAATTCCACCCTTTTTGCTGAAATCATATTGTTTTGTATATTTCTTTGATGTAGCAGAAGGTAAAATTTAAGATATCTGTTTTGTTTTGTTTTACTACAATAGTGATTATTTCTTGTGTTTCCGAAGTTTATTTTTTTGCCCATTTGATTGTTCTAAAATTCTAGATTCTGTTACATGTAATAGTTTGTAGCTCTACCTTAAACAAAAAGAATATTTTATATTAAATGCAATCAATAATTTTATAATTATTACCTGAATAAACTATTCAGTTTTATACAGCAGACATATTTTTACAACCAAGCCATACTACAGTATTTGCAATACATTTTTTATCAAAGTGAATTTATATCAGAAAAAGATATTTTAAAAAGTATTACATATATTTCATTTTTTCCCAAAGTTCAATTTCCCCTAATTGGAAAATTGATTTTTCCCATTACAAAATATTTCCAATATTTCACCATGGTGATTTCATGTGCAAGCTTTGTAGAAATGTAGTTTTTAAATATTCCATCAAGGAAAGAAGACAAATCTGTAATAGAATGTAACATTGCAAAGAGATAGACATTTTGCAATACGTTACAGATTTCAGGGAATTTAGATCAGTTAATTAATAGCTATTAGAAGTATATATTGTATTCAGGAATGGTAACTTTGAATGTCTTCATGCAAGAATACATATTTTACTGAATATGTAGCTGAATATGATCTTTCCTCTTCTTTTCTTTAGCAATAATAATAATAATAATAATAATAAATAATAATAATAATAATAATAATAATAATAATAATAATAATAATAAAGTTGGAAGAGACTTAGAAGTCATCTAGTCCAACCCCCTGCTCAGGCAGGAAACCCTATACCCGTGGTGGCGAACCTATGGTACACGTGCCACAGGTGGCATGCAGAGCCCTCTCTGTGGGCATGCGCACCACTCCAGTCCTTCAGCTGGGTTTTATAAAACCTTTTCGCTTTAGGCCTCCACCACCATGTGCAAAAAAAAAAAAGGTTCAATCAATCAATTTCAATTTCTCACAGGAAAAAAAAGATCTTGCAAAGTTGGAATTGATTGATTGAACTTTTTAGTCCCACCCAGACTGCCGTTACCACCACAGTCATGCCCCCCCAATGGGCCACGCCCCCAATGGGCCACGCCCACCTGGCACCCAATGATACATGTGGGTTTTGGGTTGCAGTTTGGACACTCAGTCTCTAAAAGTTTCGCCATCACTTCTTAAAAACTTCCAGTGTTGGAGCATTCACAATTTCTGGAGGCAGGTTGTTCCACTGATTAATTGTTCTAACTGTACTAAGTACTGTACTTAATGTACTAAGTTTCATTTTTACTTTAGGGCTATGTATGTCCAAATGAATTTATTGCTACTCAAGGACCATTACCAGGCACAGTGGGAGATTTCTGGAGAATGGTATGGGAAACAAGAGCAAAAACTGTTGTTATGCTAACTCAGTGTTATGAAAAAGGGCGGGTAAGTTACCAATATATGGGCTATAAATTTATTTGAAAACTCACTATTATACATTCATAAAAATAATGGTACAATTTTATAAGCCATCATATTGCACCCTGACTGCAGATAAGATGCCATCAGTATTGGCCTGAAGATAACATTCCAGTTACCGTTTTTGGAGATATAGTGATTACTAAATTAGTGGAAGATACTCAAATAGACTGGACCATCAGAGATCTAAAAATTGAAAAGGTAACAATAGATTTTATTTAAACTTCCATAGATTCTGTGAAAACTGTAATCTGTCTGCAGCTGTAATGTCTGACAATACATCTTATTCTTGGAATCATTGTTTAAATTTCTTGATTAATATATCTTGGCTTTTATAATTCCCAATATTGTACTGTCATCAGATTATTTTCTATAAAGTTTCTGGGAAATTGAAATCCAAAGAACAAGTTATGAAAGTATATTCATCACTATATTATTTTAATTTGTTGACATGAAAGAGTTATAAATCAAAAACAGAGAATATATTTACTAGCATTACCCAGGCACAGTGGGTCATAATGAAGGGGGGGGGGGAAATGTCCATTAAGTTAAAATATCACCTAAAATAACCTATGAAAAATATTCATAAATCTGATATTTAAGAATCAGTAAACTAGGTGGCTTCATATCTGTAATATTCCCAGTGATCCTATGATGGCATTGATTCTGGAATTCAGTATCCAGGATCTATTGTAATTTGTCTACAAACAGAATCAAGACGAGCTACAAAATTAATGTTCCATTTCAAGTAATAATTACTGGTTGAACTGCTTATCAGGCTGCTGTCAACAAACAATTTAGGCATTTAGATGCACAATACATCTTAGATGCCTATCTTCTTAGGTAAGATATATAATACAGTACCATCAAAAAAATCCAATTGTAGTTTATCCCAGTATGAATGTCCTCTCAAAGAGTAACTAAATACTCCTTTAATTCTAAAAAACTCCCACTTTTCTTTGCATATCTTAACAGCATGGGGATTGTATGATGGTACGTCAGTGTAATTTTATTGCCTGGCCTGAACATGGAGTACCTGAAACAAGTGCATCATTAGTCCACTTTGCAAAGCTGGTCCGAGGCAGCCGATCACATGACAACACGCCCATAATTGTTCACTGCAGGTAAGCAGATGTTTAACAGATCTCATAATGTTAAATAATGGGATTAGTTTATTAGAAACAGAAGCAATGGATTGAATTCTAGAATGGAGTACCGAATCCATGTATAATTAAGAACATTGAAGTTTGTGGTGAAACCTATTTAAGATACAGCAACAGACATATTCAAGAGTTCAAGGTTTCAAGTGCATAAATCACAGATTGATAATAGGTGCATAATGAATTAAGTATAACACCGTAGCTACCGTTATAGTAAAAAATCTTAATCTAGAATATAACATTTACCATCAATCTAGAATTGTATTTAGGTTAAAAAAAGTCCCTTCCGTTTTGACTATATCTTTATTATAGATAATACAAAGAATTTACATGATGAAAAGTGACATATCCCCAATATTATACTTACCTAAAAATAATTATTTTGCAATAATATTTAATCAAATTGTAATCTATGTTTCATTGTAATCATGATTTTTTTCCATTAAAAGTGCCAAATGTTTCCATGTGTATTTCATCTCTACTTATAGTGCTGGAGTTGGAAGAACAGGAGTTTACATTGCTCTTGACCATTTAATACAGCATATAAATGACCATGATTTTGTGGATGTCTATGGACTTGTAGCTGAACTAAGAAGTGAAAGAATGTGTATGGTACAGAATCTGGTAAGATGTTTAAGATACATGCAGTGACCCAGTTCTCAGACTGCAGGTGATTTCTCGTATAAGTAACTTGTTTTTCTCCTCCTTCTCTTTCCCTTATTCCCTTGGCATGGGGAAGAACTATTATGATATATATATATGTGTGTGTGTGTGTGTGTGTGTGTATAATAATAATAATAATAACAACAACAACAACAACAACAAGAAGTAAAGAAGGTCAAGAACTGGAGTGCATCTGGCCTGGATGAGCTGCATGGATACTGGTTGAAACACCTCACCAGCCTCCACCACCACATGGCCACTCAGTTTGATGAAATGCTTCAAAATGCCACAAGTGAAGAATGGTTAACAGCTGGTCGAACATACTTGATAATGAAGGACCCAGAAAAGAGCACAGAACCAAGCAACTACCGCCCAATTACTTGTGTGCCAACAACGTTCAAACTTTTTACAAGAACACTGGCGAATTCAGTATTTAATCATGTGATGGAAAACAGTCTGTATCCAGTAGAACAAAAAGGAAATTATAAAAAATCAAGAGGAACAAAAGATCAGCTGCTCATTGACAAAATGGTACTTAAAAATGCAAAATGATGGAAAACGAACCTAAATATGGCGTGGATTGATTACAAGAAGGCATTTGACTCATTGCCCCACAGCTGGATTAATGCGTGTTTGGAAAACTTTGGAATCAGCAAAAATATCTGTACATTTTTGAAAGCAAATATGCAAAAATGGAAAACAGTCCTAACAGCAAATGGGGAAAACATTGGTGAAATCAACATCAGATGAGGAATTTTCCAATTTCACTTTCACCACTACTATTCAACATCGCATTAATTCCATTGACAATAATCTTACGAAACACAAAATTGGGATACCACATCTCAAGCCAGTATGACAAGATAAACCACCTATTCTACATGGATGACTTAAAACTGTACGCGAAAAGCCACACTGAAATTGAATCAATCCTCAACACAGTTCAACTGTTTAGCAGTGACATCAGAATGAACTTTGGACTTGGAAAATGTGCTATATTATCCATGCAATGAGGAAAAATGGGAAAAATAGAAGGAATAGAACTGGGAAATGGAAGTATTGTGAAAGAACTAGCAAAGGATGACAGTTACAAATACCTAGGCATATTGGAAGCAGACAACATCTTGAATGGAAAAGCCAAAGAGTCAATGCAAAAGGAATACATCAAGAGAGTTTGCAAAATATTAAAATCAAAGCTGAATGCTGGAAACATAATTAAAGCCATTAATACATGGGCAGTCCCAGTAATACGCTACCCAGCTGGAATTATCAACTGGACTTTGGCTGAACTGGAAAATCTAGACCGGAAAACGCGTAAACTTTTGAATATGCACCACGCTCTACATCCACAAAGTGACATCGACAGGTTGTACCTGCCAAGAAAAATAGGGGGCAGAGGGCTATTGCAAATCCACCAAACTGTAGAAGAAGAAAAACGAAGTTTGAATGACTATGTGAATCAAAGTACAGAAAAACTGCTGCAGGCTGTGAAAACAGAGAGCATTATAAAAATAACAGAAACAAAGGCAGAATATAAGGAAAAACAACTGGATGACAGATTAAATAGATGGAAAACCAAAGCTTTGCATGGACATCATTTGAAAAACATTGAAGGAAAATGTGATAACAACTTGACATGGGCATGGCTTAAGATGGGAACCATCAAGAAAGAAACGGAAGGCTTAATACTGGCTGCTCAAGAACAAGCACTATAAACTAATGCCATGAAAGCGAAGATACAAAAATCCACTGACAATCCAAATTGCCGACTTTGCAATGACAAAATTGAAACTGTTTCACATCTAATATGTGAATGCAGCAAAATCGCGCAAACTGACTACAAAGCTAGACATGACTGAGTTGCTAAATTAATCCACTGGGCATTGTGTAAAAAATACGACTTGCCTGTGTCCGAAAAGTCGTGGGAACATAGGATGGAAAAAGTTGTTGAGAATGAGAGGGTGAAGATCTTGTGGACTTTCGAATACAGACAGATCACCATTTGGAACACAACACGCCAGATATCGCAGTTGTAGAGAATCGAAGTATACAGCTGATTGATATCACTGTACCAGGAGATGCCAGAGTCAAAGAAAAAGAACTGGAAAAAATTATGAAATATGGTGACCTGACCATTGAAACTGTGCGATTATGGATGAAACATGTAACAGTGATACCCATTGTCATTGGGGCACTGGGAACTATGTCCAAAAACTTTGCAAAATATTTCAAGAAACTGCAGCTTCCTGCAATAACTCCAGCGATGCTACAAAAAACTGTGCTACTCGGAACATCTTATATTTTAAGGAGATACCTGGTTGATACCTAGGATGCTGGCTGCAACCCGTTTCAACCATCAGCGCCAGTCAATTTGAATGTTCAGTTGACTGAGGTTCACGTCTAATGAGTAATAATAATAATAATAATAATAATAATAATAATAATAATAATAATAATAATAATAATAATAATAATAATAATAATAGTAATAAAGTTGGAAGGGACCTTGGAGGTCATCTAGACTCAGGTAGGAAACCCTATCCCGTTTCAGACAAATGGCTATCCAGTCTCTTCTTAAAAACTTCCAGTGTTGGAGCATTCGCTTCTGGAGGCAGGTTGTTCCACTGATTAATTGTTCTAACTGTCAGGAAGTTTCCAAACAAGGGTCAGGAGTTCCAATTAGAAGTGGCTGACTAGCAGGGAGATGAATAGTTATCTGCCACACCTATTCGTCTCCGCCCCTGCCTTTTATCCACAGCTGAGGGTGGGGCTCTGTTAGCAGAAGTGACTTTTCCGCCACAAAAACCGGCCCATAGCCTCTCACTGTTCTCCTCTCCTCAGCCTCCGCCACACCCGTGCATCAATCACTGGCCCCATGTGATCCTCTCTTGAATCACTTGCCTAAAGGCATAGAGGCCTCAGCCTTTCCATCTGGGGGCTGGCGGACGACCCAGTCTCCGCCTCTGTCCCTGGATGCAACAGCTCCATTCCTTCTTCCCCAACGGAGCTTTTGGATGGTCCTGATGCTGGGCCCGATGCCCACTCCTGTGCTTCCTCCTCTGAGTTGGCTGCGGAGTCCTCCGGCAGCCGACAGTCCACAACACATGGCGATGGAAACATGGTCCCCTGTTTTTGCTATCCCATCCTCATACTGTATCTTTCTTCATTATATATCCAGGGGGATAGAATCAAGATCACATGAAGTGTTAATACCACTTTACAATGCCTTGATAAGGCCACACTTGGAATACTGCATTCAGTTTTGGTCACCACAATGTAAAAAAGATATTGAGACTCTAGAAAGCGAGCAGAGAAGAGCAACAAAGATGATTAGGGTAATGGACTAAAACATATAAAGAACAGTTGCTGGAATAGTGTATGTCTAGTTTAATGAAAAGAAGGACGAGGGGTGACATGATAGCAGTGTTCCAATATCTCAGGGGTTGCCACAAAGAAGAGGGAGTCAAGCTATTCTCCAAATCACCTGAAGGCAGGACAAGAAGCAACAGATGGAAACTAATCACGGAGAGAAGCAACCTAGAACTAAAGAGAAATTTCCTGACAGTTAGAACAATTAATCAATGGAACAACTTGCCTGCAGAGGTTGTGAATGCTCCAACACTGGAAGTTTTTAAAAGGAAATTGGACAACCATTTGTCTGAAATGGTACAGGGTTTCCTGCCTGAGCAGGGGGTTGGACTAGAAGACCTCTAAGGTTCCTTCCAGCTCTGTTATTCTGTATATCTCTTTGAAGCAGCTGCAATAAGAAGTGTGATAGAATCTTATCTAACTAGAAGGGGCTCTAGAAGACCCCCAAAATATGAATTAGTGGTAAGAATGTTGCTTTTTCTAAAAGTATCCTGAATATTGAATTCAAAAATTGCCTCAAAACAAGTGCATGTTAGCACCAAGATATCTGTGAATAAAGCTTAAACGTTTTTAATTTTCACACTTTCTAGGCACAGTACATATTTTTACATCAGTGTATTCTGGACTTGCTGACAATCAAGAACAACCAGCCTATATGTTTTGTTAACTATTCAGTTTTGCAAAAGATGGATTCTTTGGATGCAATGGAAGGTATATAAATATATTATATAAAAATTATTTTTTTAAAAAATGGTAGTGGGTTTATTTGTGGTATATTTGAAAATTGTCTTTGAGAAGAATTGTTTATATCACTTAATTTGATGTTTTGGTATTTAGCTTTTTGGATAAAAGCAAAGGCACCATCTTTGCATAATGACTAAGTTCATGAAATTCTATAGTTTTCATCCTAACCTAATTGTTGGCATCAGCCAGAAGTACTTTCTTATTCAGAACTTTCTCATATTTCAGCCAATTCCTCTTTTTATACATTAATAATGGTATTCCCTGGCTTTGTATTTTTATTCAGTCACATGCTTTTGTTCTTGCTCTCTCCACAATATACAGTCGGTTACCTTATCATACCATTTTTTCATCCTTCACAAAACTGGGAGCAAAAGTCCTTCTAGTAAATTTCTTTAAGTGATTACTTTATGATCTGATAATTTTTGGCCGTGATGTAACTCATCACTATCCAGATTTCTACTGTTAAGATAATAAATTATTTCATTGCACTGTTCAAGGAATTGTCCCAGACGTATCCTGTCAACTCCCAGATTCAATAAAAATACTTTGCCATTGAGATCCATGATTTTGCCCTTTTATCTTATCGGTGATCTATTGGATCCAATTCTTGCCTTAGTTCTGCCAACCTCATTTTTCCTCTTTGCTTCATTTCTTATATGCCATTTTTACTCAAAATACAAAATGTTTCTTACATACCTTTTGATGTATTTTTATCACTAAGTACTTATGCATACTTTTGTTTTAATATAATATAGCTTATATCGTATATAGAGTATATAGAATGTGTATATATGTGTGTTAGTCAGTACTATAACAATTAACAAAACTATCATGATGATTGTTTTAAAAAAATAAGTAGCTTGTTCTTCCACTGATAATGGAAGCACAAGAATTCCATGTAATATATTTTAAATACTTCCTAACCCTGTATGTGTAATTTAAGATAAATATGTAGAAGGTTCAATCAATGTTCTCTTTCTTTTTCAGGTGATGTGGAACTAGAGTGGGAAGAAACTACTATGTAAATACACAGATGAAAATGCATTCCATTTCAGGAAACATATGCTTGTGTTCATGTTGCTGTTGTTTCACAATAGAGGCCAAAACATATCCCCATCATACAAATGATTATAAACAAAAATATTTTTGTAGCAAAATAAAATTATAATAGTTGTTTTATATTCCATGTGCCTTCACAAATAATATAAATTATTAAATTATAATTTTATATTGAGTAAAATCTGATTAGTATAATAGTACAATCCAGCAATATACATTACAATAAAATACACATTGCAAGAGCTTCTCAGTGGTTGTTGATATTATTTCTCCACTTTTTTCTAATGCATGATAAACTGCCATCATAATTATATTTTTCAGTGCTAAGTAATGTAAGCAAATATATGCTATACATTACATACATTTCATAAAAATTAGGTACTAGTTATAGTTTCTACCAATATTACCATATCATATGGATCAACTCTGGTTGAAAAAGGAAGTCTGTAAATAACTAGGCACCAAGTCATAAAGCATTTAAAAAGATAAAACTAGCCACTTTGAATTGCTTCTGAAAATCTATTGGATAGGCAAGATAACCTATTAAATGGGCATTAAGAAGTACAATATGCTTGTGAGACTAATTGCCAACTTATATTCTGAACCTGAGTGATCTTTGAAAGCCTTATGTAGACCACATTGCATTAATCCAAACAAGTAACAATAACAGTAATAGAAAATGAAGAAGCTAAGGTTTTCTGGAACTTTAGAATTCAAACAGACATTCACCTGCCACATAAAACCCCAGACTTAACAATTGTCGATAAAGACCAAAAACTCTGGATAGTGAATGTGGCAGTACCTGACAGCAGAAGAGAGAGAAAAAGGACTGGAGAAAATCATAAAATGCAAAGACCTGCAAATAGAAGAATAATTGTGATAAAAGAAAGCAAAGACAGTACCAATAGTGATGGGCAACTTGGGTACAATCCCAAAACATCTGGAACATCATTTGAAGACCATCGGCATCCACAAAAATCACTATCAGTCAATTGCAAAAAGCAACTTTACTTGGAACAGCTTACATGCTGCAATGCTCATTTAATATTATTAACCAAAAATATCTGCCTAGCCCAAGTTCTAAGGGAGGACTCAATAAGTGGGCAAAAATGCCAAATCCATTCTAAACACTTGGATGACTGTGTGACCAGCCATAGCAATAATAATTCTACATTGTCTCAAAAGCTTATATTATAGTTTCAAATTCCCATGTATTCACAGAAAGAGATTTCAGAAAGATGTCGTTCATTTCTGGAAAAGGGATGATAAGTTTAATTCAGGAATATGGTTTACTCCTCTGGAATAGCCTTCTCCTTGAAGGGCAGATGGCCCCCTTCCTCATGGTCTTCCAGAAACGGGAAACCATGGCTATTCTGGAAAACTTTGGGGTAGAAATTGTTTCCACTTAGCTTTGTATTCTCAATTACTATTTTAATCATTTTACAGGTAATCCTCAAGTTATGATGACTTCTTCAGCAACTTCTTATGGAGCTCAGCTAACCAAAGGAGATTTATGACAGTCTGCAAAATTTGGTGTTATTGCACCAAAGACATGTGATTGTGATATGGGCACTCGATGCCCAGCTTGTAATTATAATGTTAGACCAATTTCCAATGTTCCCTTTCAGCTTCCCACCAGCAAAATCAATGGAAAGTTGGTGGGAAGTCAGAAATCACTTCTAGTTCTGTCAGTTTTATTCCTGCCTGCACTATATAGTACCTCCCATGGCCTTCCTGGCTCTTGTGGCACCTGCATATCCCTGTCCTCTTGGGCTTCTGCTTACCGACCTCCATCCCTCCATCCCTACACCCTCATACTCCCTAATGTCTGCACATGGGTCTTGGCCTCCATGGCACCCCCATATGTCTTGATCTGCTTGCTGGGGACCCCCCTCTTCCTTAGTAACTCATGCAGTCCTTGGGTTACAGCAGTAACAGAGGCTGCAGGATTGCCATTCCTATGGGATGTGGTCATGTGATATCATGTTTTATAACCTCATTGCTTATCAATTGAAATCCCAGTCCCAATTGTTGCTGTAACCCCAAGACTGCCTGTATTCTGATTTTATATGCTGTTTTAATGCAAAAATTCTATAAACTGCCTAGAATCTGGCAATTTTGAAGCAATGAGTTAAAATCAATTAGTCAATCAATAATTTAGCTAATTAATTTCAGGTATGCCTACAATGATATACCACTGAAAATAACAACTGTATGATATGAAATTATGTATTGTTGGACTTAGATTGAAAAGGCTGATGTTTCTATCTTCATTCTCTCTTAAATCTCTCTGGATTATGTGGACCCAGTCACTGCATTTCAACTCGACTGCCTCTGGTGGTCATAAGAACAAAATTGGAGCGGAACTACTAGGCACACTCACTTCACCTTCTAGAACAGCAGTCCCCAATCTTTGCAGCTTGGTGGCCCAGCTGAGGAGGTGGAGAGGGGAACAAGGCTGCGCAAGCGGTGGCCCTGCACACGCATGCACGTGCAGCTCAATTTATACAAGCAGCGAGCCGACATGCACATGCACGCAGCTTGATTTGCACAAGCAGCAGGTTAGCAAGCGTGCAGCTCAACTTTTGCAGGCTGAGCTGCGTGCGCATGTGAAGATAACGTACCTTATTCCTCCCCCTCTGTTGAGGGAGGGGTGTTTAATTCTAGCAGATGGATTCTTTTACCCCTCTTTCAAACCAATGGTCCTCTCTGTCCAAAAGAGTGGCCTTTGTCTTTCAAACTTTAGCACCTAGCACACAAACCCTCTCACAAAGAACTCTGAACACATTCTCTTGTGACTGCTTTCTCCAACCTGATCTTTTCCAGAATCTTCAACCTCCATAACTTCCATTTGTCATGCATGCTGGAATTTGTGAAAATTAAGGTCTATAACATCTGGAAGGTGCCATACTGTGAAAAACTAATTTATTTCCAAATAAACCAAATGCCAGATAAAGTATTCATATGTTTCAGGAATATACAATTGAAATATAAATTTGTGCCCTTGTGGTGCTGAATTGTGAGTGAGGACTATTATCTGTAGATGCAACAAATATATTTTGGCACAGGAAATGTGAATCACTGGAGTTGATTGTATCTAGGAAACTAGCATTTTTTAAAATATTTGCTCTTTTTTATGGGAATTGTAATATTATCTCATAATCCTGAACAGCTGAAAACTTGCCCTCTGATGCTATGAATATTCTTCAGCTTTTATGCAGCACACGATAATTTCTCAGAAACAGTTGGTTTTTTAATCAATATATGATAACCTGAGATTGCTGGGTTTGTTTTATGCTTTTGAATTCTTGTCATAAAACAGGCTTCGTTACTTTTTTCAAAATCATCATATTATGTTGTTTTTTGTATATACTACTTTTAGGCAGTTTTGTAAACCATTAAGTCACATTCACGATGAAATATATGACATTATCCAGCCAAAAATAAATGCATCTTCTCTGTGCCCATTTCTCAATTGCTAGGGTGTATTAGTAAAAGCACCAGTGAAAGGGATATTCAGATATTCTTGACAAATATGATGCTTAAAATTTTCCCCATATCTCTTGAACTGGCTGAGGAGAAGGGGGGAAATCCCAAAATCTATTGAAGGTAGCCTTGATGAATGGGATCCTGCTTCTTCTCTGTCTATGGCAATTGCTGTTTTCCTTCTTCCCCTGGCCCACTCCTGTTAACAGGGGAGAAAGTAGGTAGTTTATTGTTCCCTCTTCTACCTCATTAATACACATTATTACAGGTAATCTAAAAGGTTGTTCACTTCTTATTCAACTAATCCTAAGAAAGAAATTATACTGCGAGTGTGGGGGGAAAATATTGCCATTGTTGTTTGCAGGCAATGATTAAATTTTAACATATCTTACAGGAATGACAGAAAATGAAACTTTTCCCAATATGAGAGATGATTACTCAGGTTTACTGTAATGTATGCTTTAGATTTATTCATTTTTTTAAGTCAGCCTTCTCAAAGGCTTGGGAAACTACATTTCAAATGGCCCTATAAAATTTTATTGCAGGACAAAGGGATCTATTGTTTAAGAAAAACATAAGAGTACACTTAGCTTTCTGGTTATTTATAGAAAAAAGAGGGCTTACCTAGATATGCTTCAGATTAAAAATGCTGTCCTTTATCACAGTATGGGGAAAAAAGGAGGATCTCCTGAAGCAAAAATGCACTAAGAACCTTTTTATGGAGACTAACTCAATTTTAAATTCACCTGTCAGCTTTACAGTATAAATTCTCTTTAATACAGAATATGAGGAAGAGGTAATGTCCGCAGCTGTTCATATCCTTGGAAAGTCATTTTATGCAGTTCCTGTTTCATTGTGCTCATCGAAAACACGTGTTCTTCATTTATTATGCATCTACATTCAAGTATCTGATAAATTTCTTGGAGATTTTTTTTAATATATGTGATATATCACATTAGTTGCAACTGATACAGATTTTCAGAATCAAATATTACTAACCTTTTGATTCCAGGAAATGTGTTTTGCTTTGATAAGCCTTGTCAAGTTTCCTGATACTTGACCAATCTGACTTAGAATGATTGATTCTGTGTTTGAAAATGAATGGATAGAAACATATATCATTAAAAAGCTGTTTGCACATGTTTAATCTTCCTCTCAATCCTTCAGAATCCAGTGTTTAATAGTGCAAGGCATTCTTAAAGTTCTCTGGGCAGCAATTCAAGTTTTTCCATACAATAAAGAACAGAATAAAAAGAAATAAAGCAGAGCAAAGCAAAAACGTGCAACAAATAAAAAGAGAAAAAACTAAAGTTAAGAAATATAATGACTTCTGACCTTCTTTTAAACATATAGTTACAATGTTATAATCGCTCCTCTCTCTTAGATATACAATAAGTCCTGTCAGCCCATCAATTAGTCCAAGTCTATCTTAATCTTCTAAATCAGGGGTCCTCAACTCCCGGTCCATGGACCAGTACTGGGCCACTGCATGCCAGCAACTGGGCCGCACAAACAAGCAAAGCCCCATCCACGAGATGCAGGCAGCGCACAAAACCACGCACCCTCCGGTCCGTGGAAAAACCTCTCTCCACGGAAACGGTCCCTGGTGCCCAAAAGGTTGGGGATCTCTGTTCTAAATGATAAATCATCATTTCACTTCTTTCTCTTTCAGCAAAAACTCCATAAAAATTTTCTAATCTTTCAAAAAAAGTTTTTGTTGCGATTTTTTTCTGACAAAACAAGTGGAATTTTTGCAAATTCTAACATTTTCATATTCCATCTCAGTGGATTTTATTGTTCTTCCACCACTGCGCATACAGTAATCTTGCTGCAGTTACCATATATAATATAAATTTAACATGATCCCCAGACTTTGATTTCAAATCCTATACTAGGATTTCCTTTATCTAAAAAAAAGTTTCCTTGTAAAATAACTACTGAACTCTGATAACTATTTTATTTAGCATCCTTCTTCCTATTACATAGAATATTGATATAACATTGGATTTATTTCTTCTACTGGACTAAAAATGTCTTGTAAAAAAGCATTTTCTTGCAAGACATGTTACAAATAACTCTGAATTAGGCCCTGTTAAATTTTCTAGGAAAAACGTATTTGTTGAGCAAGATTTTATGAACAAAACAATTTTTTACAAATATTAAAGTCACGATCAGTAAGTTTCTTCCCTCCCACCACCTCTCACCCCCACATAAGATGGATTTTCTCCTTCAACATAGTCACCCTATTCACATAGCACACTAAGCTATTTAAATAGGTCAACATATGAATGTATGTTGCCATGTTACCTCCAATGTGGCTCTCCAATTACAGTGGTGATTTTCAAAGGCTGAGCATATTGTCTGAACCTGGAGTAATTTTTTTCCCATTTAGCAGTGGCCAAAATGAGAAACTAAATACTTTTTAATGTTTTAAAGTTTTTGTTTTAACATTTTAATGTTTAAAGTTTTAAACTAAAAACTTGAATTTGAATTTGACCAATTTGATTTCTAAGTGGCTGCTATTCACCCACTAACACAAATGCTTTTAACCTAAAATATTTGCCCCATGTTTTATTAAAAACTTCATGCTTTGTCATGGTATTGTGAGTTAAGAGCCTATTGGAAAAAAATGATCAATGCATTTTAGATGTTCTTCAGATGTTTCTATCCAGTCTTTTTACCTTTCATAATATTTTATAAGTTATTATTATAGACATCTCCCTATTAGGTTATGGTATGTGTTGTATGGTCATGCCCAATTATTAGGGAAAGGCTGCAGTCATATTTCACTGGGACAAATTTCATATGAAAGTCGCACATAACAGGAAGCTTGTCTTTACTAGTTATATGTCAGCATATAAAAAGATGGTATAGATTTGGCAGATATTCAAACATTTCTGAAAGGAAAAGCACCTTCCTACAATTTGCTATAGAAAGTTATTTTTTTATATAAACATGGCATGTTTCAGACATTTTGTGAGTGTACAGGTACATATCTTTGTGTAAAAATATACCTGCTCAAAGAAAATGGTACCCATATTAACTAGAAAAATATGCAAGTTCATTTAATAATAACCAAACTAGTTATTTCTAATAACATTGTTAGGAGCATTTATTATAATTCTGTGAGGGAATGAAACTGGGGTTGCTGTCTCCATTTGGGAAAAGCAGCTGCAGCCAGGTGGAAATGCTTCCCATCCATTCACCCACCCCTTCCCCAAGGCTAAGTTCATGCTTTTTCTCAAAAAGCCATAAAAGTTTATAGCTCCAGAAACTAGCAAGAAGATGGATTAATGGATTAATTGATTTATTTGTTAATTTGTTTGTTTGTTTGTTTGTTTATTTGTTCATTCATTCATTCCCCACTTTTACTACCAAGCATCCATGCTGGTGTCAAGGTGTCTAGCTAATTGAGCCACACCCCAGCATTTTTAGGAATATGCCAACATCCATAGGTGGCCTCAGCTGAGCAAGGCTGTTAGTCTATAAGAGTGTGGGTGAGTTGGAGAGAAAAGCAAAAAGACAACATGTAGCAGCCAAGGAAGCAGGAAGCAAAATCTGGATTGTACAACTGTTACAAGCAATCTAAGAGCTATTATCAAGCTATGGTAAGCAGCATATCCTGGTGCGATTCCTGCTTAGAGCTTAGGATAGAGCTTGGCCTGGAACATGGTAACAACCAGAAAATGGAGCAACCTCACTGAGACAGCACCTTGTCCCAATCAGAGCAAGACCTTTTGGAGGAAGACAAAGGCTGTATGCCACCCTGCAGACTTTGAGATTTTTATTTGTTATAAAGATTAACCATCAAAGATTTATTTATGTAGATACACCAACTTGAGTTAATCCAGAACATCAGGAAAGGTATGTGTTACAATAAAATACTTTGTACTGTTGTGGAGAAAATAGGAAGAAGAATGAGTACTGATATTTCTTTATGTATAGGTATAGGTATACATATATGTATATGTAGCATCATAATCATAATAAACAATTATCAATAAGAAAGACAAAAAAAGTCTGGCTAGTGGACGTGGCAGTACTTGGAGACAGCAGAAGAGAAGAGAAAAAACTGGAGAAAATAACAAAATACAAAAATCTGCAAATAGATGTAGAATGATTATGACAAAAGAAAGCAGATAAAACCAGTAGTAATAGATGTCTTTTGGTGTAATCCAAAAACATCTGGATCACCAGTTGAACACCATTGGCTTTTGCAATTGCAGTCAATTGCAAAAGGCAGCTTTACTTGGAACAGCTTACATCCTGTGACAATATCTGTAACACCGTCAAACAATATCTGCCTGTCCCAGGTCCTTGGGAAGAATACATGGCTAAAAATGCCAAATCCAGTCTAAACATCTGGTTGACAGTGCAACTGATTATAACAATCATGCAATGCTTTAATTTCATTATCTTTAAATAATGCCAATCTCTAGATACCGGTAAGCTTTTTCAGCTTAATATCTGTGCAGAATCTCAGTCATCCAGGTCATAGTCGTCTCAAAGGTGCTTGCTTCAAAAGGCAACTGGACTGTTTTTTCCTTGAGGAAGAAGAAAACCTTTCGCTTCTGATGCAAGAAGCTTCATCAGTTCTGATAGTGGGGGGATAGAAGGATAGGAAAGATAGGAAGGATAAGTAATTCCTTTACATCTCATGTGGAAATTCTATCATTTCCAGATATAAAATATTACAGTATTTTCTCACCACTGAACTGCATCTTGTTGGATAGGACCCAATGCTCAAGTCTGTCAAGATACTTCTGAATCATGACTCTGTGTTGGCAATTCCCCTCAGCTTAGTGTTGTCTGTACATTTGATGAGTTTCCCATCTATCCCTTCATCTAGATCATGTACCAGACTGTTAAGCTTATTATTTCAATGTTGAAGAGTATTGAGTCAACATAGAACCTTAAGGTATCCCATTGCATGCTTCCCTCCATGTAGATGGAGATCCATTGAGGACTACAACTAAGTGCAGTTGGTCGGCCAACTGTAAATCCATCTGGTGGTGGTACTATCTATTCCACATTGCTCTACTTACTATGAAATAGGCTGCAGTCTAGTTTATCAAATGCCTTACTGAAGTCCAAATATACTTATCCACAGCATTTCACTGATCCGATAATTTAGTCCTTTATCAAAAAATGCAATAAAGTTTGTCTGGCACGATAAGTTTTAATAAACTCATGCTGGCTTCTAGTGTTCATTTCTAGAGCTCACAAATCCACTGCATATCTTTTCCAAGATTTTCCCAGGTATTGATGTTGAGCTGATTGATCTGTAGTTTCCTGGAACCACTTTTTTATCCTTTTTGAAGACTGGAACCATATCAGCATTTTTCAGTACTCTGGCATTTTCCTGTGCTCCAGGAGCTCTGAAAGATAAGGCAGCTTTCTATGTCCACTGCAGTTACATGGTTTTTAAAATAATAAGTTTAACAGTCTGTTATAGAGGTTAGGGTGCTGGCCTAGAAACCAAGAGACCATAAGTTGTAGTCTTGCCTTAGGCATGAAAGGTGGCTGGGTGCCTTTGGGCATCACACTCTCTCAGCCACCTCACAGAGTTGTTTTGTGAGGAAAAAGAGGAAGAGAAAGAATTTATCAGAGGGAAAGAACTGCCCCATCAGTTATTTATAAAATACCGTAATAAAATTGGGATAAAAATCTAATAAATGAAGAAATAAAATAAACTTATTTTGCACTCACTCATGCCAAAACTCAATTTTGTTTTTTCATTGAATTCACTTTTTATTACTGACTGAATCAATTAAGAAAATTAAAATAAGCTTCATAGGTCCATAAAAACAGTTGCATATTTATTAGAATTTATTAGGATTATAAAATTATATTCAAGCTTTAAACTTCTCAAGAATTCATCATCAGAAAAACTGTACAAAAGTAAGGCAATGGAGAAAACAGCAGGAACAACGCAAACAATGGCTTTTATATGATGGCCATTAAACCTATGGGAAACAGGAAAAATTAAATTTGAATAACTAATTTGATTTGGAAAATTAATCCAATACTGTATAATTCAGATGTTCTAATCAAACTGAATGAGGTCAATTCAGTTCATTATTTCTGATTTTTTTTGGAAAATTTATTTCACTGCAAATGCAGGAGCATTCATATCAATTCAGAGTTATTTGATTCAGTCTGATAACAGTTTTGACCTTTAAGTTCAATCAGTAATCAATTTATTGCATTGCCTTTAAATCAAAATTCTAACTGTGTGTGTGTAAATTTGGGACTAAATATATTAGTCACCAACAGGCACTATAAATATATTATACCTGGGATCTTAGGACTGATAACACTACCACCACACTCTAACACCAGGTTTTTTTTTAAAACCAGATTGGGTTCTTGTCTGTTTAAAGAAAAGTATTGTGTATAGGGTCTGACTAGGCAAAGAACAGAAATAAAGCAAAATGTCTGTTTTTCCCCCCATTGAATTCTAAATCATATTGGCATTGCAAATCCCATAAGATTCTTGATTTGTAATAGGGTTGGCTGTGAAGTTACTGAACTCTTTAATTCAATGTGTTGGATACTTTCTCATGAAATTTAATTTTTAGAATCTGTGCCAGGATAGGTCAACTTACTGAAAAGTAATCTATTATCCCATACTGGAGATGTCATCACTTGGTAGTGATGAAAATATAACCTGATCTAATAGCACTTCTCAGCTTTCTCCTATCAGACAACAACACTACAGTATTTCCCTCTCTTAATTAAACTTATTGGATGGCATATGCAGGGCTTTTTTTCTCATAGAATGCCCAGAATGGAGTTCCGGCACCTTTTTTGGATGGAACCTTGTAGCGTAGGCAAGGCGGGTTGTATGATGTGTGTTAGTTCCGGCACCTTTTTTTTTTTTTAGAAAAAAAGCACTGGGCATATGTGTATCTATATAAAACAGCTTCAGATATTATTGGTTCTTCCTTGATCAAGTAATTTGTCATCTGCGTTAATAGCTGAAAGTTAAATAATTGTATACAAGTAATAAAACAGTGCTGACACTCCTATTTAGCCTTTCCTAAGCATTTCTCCAGACATGCTGGATATCAACATCAACAATTCCATGTTAGCAGAAATATCCTACCTGGTTGAAGCAATAGTTCAACATATCTAGAAGGAAGATTGCACTCAAAGGTAGAACTGGATGCCAATGTCTCATCAAGTATATGTTTACATTAGTTGTTCTTCTAAATAAATACTGGTGTCAATTTGACATTGATTGATGTGCTCCATCTGCTCAATGAGAGCAGTCTTCATGATTATCATTCCAAAGGATAATTTTTTCTTCTACCTCTGAACTTTCCCCCCCCATGCTGAATTAAATGTTATGTGAGTAAATAATAATGTGTGGAGGGAATCAGGCCTAAAACTTGTGGGGATCCCAGGGGCAGGAAGTGGAGCACAGGGTATTTCAGGGGTGGTGGTGAGGGAGGCCTTGGGAGGACCAGGGCAGATATTTTTCACATTTCTGAACCACCCATTTCCCTCAAAGAGTGACTCTGGGTCATATACAATAAAATATTATTGTTGGGGACTTCCGGTTTTGTGTTGTAGCCACATGGCCAATGGATTGCAGAGCTCTGCATCCCACGGCTGGTTTCGCCTTGCCTCTGGACACTAAATGGTCTAAAGTCACCCTAGAGAAGCGATGAAGAAGGAGGGCCCCCCGTCGATCACGGAAAGATGGTGGTCGATCCATTTGATCTGGGGGAAGCTCTTCAACCCAACAAGAGAAAAGCTATTTGCACTCCGGTGACTAGCCCAAGCTACTGCACCAACTAAGAACAACTGTGAACAGCATGTTGGATCTGGGTGAGAATATTGATCTTCTCTTCCCTATTTTGAAACTGATTTCCTGGAAAATCCTCCAAAAAGTCAGAAGAAAGGGGACTATAATCCCACCCTTCCATAGGTGAAAACGGTGATTTAATTTTTATGGGGGCAGAAATAAATTGAAATGCACTAATGTAAAGCTATAATTTGGATAAAACTGAAAACTATGGAAATCATTAAGATTTTCCATTTAAAAGAATATTGACTAAATTATAAGAAAATAATCTTTTTGTTTTAAAAGTTGGAAAATAAACAGCTACTGACATCTAGCGGTGGAACAGAGTATAGAACTACAGCTGCCCTGCTTCAGAAATTGGCAAGATGCCCAGAAATAGAGCACAATTTATCACTTTGAACCTCAGTGATTCTTAGCTAAACAGAGAACAGATGGGAATAGAGGAAAGAAAATACACTGGGCTATCTATTGCAGAATGAGAAATACAAGTTGTTATGAAAACTGCTGACCTTCTTGGATTATAAACACTTACTGAGCTGTGATATTCAAGTTTAAGAATTGTCTACAGAGAAAGAAAAACTTTGACTTTTTGGCTATTCTTCTAGGAGGGAAATTACCAGATTATTTTTAAGTGGTTGAACATTTTGGACTATTTATAAAGATAAGAGACATATAAGATTATAGTGTTTGTAATTTAAGACTGGCTGGTTTGATGAAAATGTGGCAAGAAACCACACGCAATATTCTTTCCTAAAATCCCCAGTCTGGAACATTAGAGATCTGCAGGAGTAATACTTCAAGACAAGACAAATATTTTCCAGGAGGAAATGTATGCTATGTTGCAACTAATTCAAATTACAATTACTTCAAATCATAATGAGATAAAAAATCATTTTGATGATATAAATGAGCACGTCCTTAACCTAAGCTCACAATCAAAAAATTCTCAGAAAATGGTGACAAAGAATGAACAAATAAATCATACAACAGAACAAAAACTAGACAAAAGTGACCCAAAGATGGAGGCTATAAATGAAGAAAATTACAGCTTAACACAAACAAAGAAAAATCTGCAAGGTTTTGCTATAACATTGGAAATGGAAAAGACATTTTATCTTTCAGAATTTCAAAACAAACCTGAAGATAAGAAAGAAGATTTGATAAAATGGACAATAGAGCTATCAGGAGACTCACCAGTGTTTGGGAGACAAAAAATGAAAAGAGAAATTGAGGGAGAAGAAAAGTGGAAGCTTCTTAACTAATATAAATGAGCAAAACTCCCCTCAGAAGCACCTTACTCAATTTGTCTTTCCCATTCTTACCAACACTTATAAAAATATAGGAAGAATCCCATGGCAAGCTGAATACACTGACTTAGAAAACTGCTAAGTGGAAGAAGAAGACAAGAGAGATGATTTGACCTACCAGATGAAGTACTACATGACTAAACACTTGTTTGAATATGGTTAAAAGAATAGTTAAATTTTGGAGATGAATGGGTTCTATAGTAAGAGAGATGTGATTCATAAGTAGTATGGTATTTCTTTATGATATGGGAAATGTAAAAATAATGGGATGATTTAAATAAACAAAATGTTTTGTATATTCAAATGTAATTAACTTTGAGAAAATTATAACTGATAAGAAACGTTCTGAATACTGAAGGGAAACTAAGCTTAAATAAGAACAGGCGAGAGCCAGACTCAAGAGAGATGACTTGACATACCAGATGGAGTATTATATAACCAAACATTTGTCTGAATATGTTTAAAAGAATAGTCAAATTTTGGATATGAAGGGGTTTTATAGTAAGAGAGAGGTGATTTATAAGTAGTATAGTATTTTTTCCTATGATATGGGAAATGTAAAAATATTGGGATGATTTAAATGTATGAAATATTTTGGATATTTAAATGTAATCAATTTTGAGAAAACTATAACTGACAAGAAATGTTTTGAATACTGAGGGGAAACTAAAATTAAATAAGAGTAATGAAAACAGGACTTATAGCGATTTACATAAGATGATTTTTTGCAAATGCAACTGTAAAATAAGCTGATTAGAAAAGACACTACATACTGATGTTATTGTTAAATACTAGAAAAATGTTTATATTCAACTTCGTATGTATGATAGTACTAAGAACTATATTTGCTCAATGTTGGTAAAAGGAGAATATTATTGGAAGAAGAGAAGACCAAGGAAAGGTATTTCTAGTTAGCATGTTGATTATGAAAGCATAGAAATTAACTTTTTTTCCCAAAACTTTTATTGAGTTTTATAGGGTTGGGGATAGAATAGGATCAGGATAAGGATTAAGGTTTAGGGTGGGGTTGTGGATCAGGATTGGTGTTGGGAAGGGGTTGGGGTCAACATTAGGGTTATCCTCCAATAACATTTTCAATCTTTAGCAAACAGACTATTGTCTGGGTACATATGTTCAGTTAACAATAGTTGATATAGAAATAAGTAACTGTAGTAAGTGTAATAAACGATAATCATAAACAGTATCAATTAATTAATGCATATCATTCTTCTTACTAATATATATTCAAAATAACATATATTCATTTCTCACTAGTTCGTTTTCCTAACCATTGGAAAAAATTATCCCATGTTCTAAAGTAAACTGAATCTTCTTTCTCTTTAATCTCTAAAGTCAATCTATCCATTTCTGCACATTCTAAGATTTTCATAATTAAAACCTCTTCAGTTGGTAACTTTTCATTTTTCCAATATTGGGCAAATACTGTTCTCGCTGATGTCAGTATATGCAATATTAGATATTCATTCTCCTTCTCATAATTAGGTCCTAATATTCCTAACAAAAACAGTTCTGGTTTAAATTATTGACTGTTGTTAAATATATGAACCCAGACAACACATTGTTTACTAAGCACTAAAGATTGTTATTCTAAAAAAATCAATAAAGTATATTTTAAAAAATTAAAATATTATTGTTGGTTTTGGAACGTTTTATATGGATTATGTACTCAGATGGACCTGATTTAAGATTTTGATGTTGTTTGAAAAGATCCACTTGCATGAGAGGAACATTATTCTGTTTATACTCTGAATTGATAAAAAGTCTTTAAGATTAGACATTAGAGATTAGACATTAGGCACTAGAAAGCTACTTTAAAAGAAACCTATGACTTATAGTGAGGGTGAGGATGACGATGAGAAGAAGAAGAAGAAGAAGAAGAAGAAGAAGAAGAAGAAGAAGAAGAAGAAGAAGAAGAAGAAGAAGAAGAAGAAGAAGAAGAAGAAGAAGAAGAAGAAGAAGAAGAAGAAGAAGAAGAAGAAGAAGAAGAAGAAGAAGAAGAAGAAGACATTGATTTATTTGATCAAGGTCAAAATAATGCCTTGTTTTGGGGGGGGGAGTTTAAATGGCTTTTTGATTAGAACTACATGACAATGATTATTTCTGGTAATTTAATTGTTTTTGAGTGGGACTGGATTTTGATTATTTGAAGAGAGGAAACAAAGGGCTTTTAAAAATGGGTGATATTTTTCATACTGGACTTTTGCTGATTAATAGGGAGAGATGAGGTTTCAGTAATGGGCTATAGAATATGGGGTATGATATGGAATAATGAGATGTTTGGTTTTAAGAGATAGTAATAAATTCTTAATGTTAGTTATATTTGCTTTGATGAAGGGGGAGGTTTCTTTTTCTACTTTTCTTTCTTTTTTCTTCACTTTTTAATTTTTTAATGTATTTCTTTATTCTACACTTGTACAAGTGGGTTGTATAATATAATCTTTAATTAAAAAATATTGACAAAAATAAATATAAATAATTTTATTACATATCACTTTGTCTTAAAACACAACAAATGATCTCTTCTTCCTATATACCATGTCTTATCTATAAACAAAACCTTAAAGCCTGTTGTTCAGTCCTGGTCAGCAAAAAATCATTAAGTTACCAGAGATAAAACATCTAATTTAACCTTGATCAAACAAAACAATTCTATATTCCTTCTTTTTACTTTTAATGGTCTTGATCTTCAATTTCTTCAAATAATGTCCTAGAACTTGATGTCTTTTCATTTTTTTGTTTCTTCTCACAAAAAAAACCTTCAAAATTTTAATAATTTTATTTTGTAAATACAACATAGGAAAGTTATCCAAGTCACTCTTATAGTTTATTATTTGTATATCCATTTTAATTATTAATATATTGGCTGGTTTTTGTATGTATATCTAGTGTAACATCTTTTTTCCATATCATTCTTGTAGTTTGTAATGTTTAAATTAATCTCAATCTTGTCCAAAAGGACAAGGTATTCAACCTTCAAAATCTCATCCTATCATGATTTTTTAAAAGACTTTTAAATTCAAAAGTCTTTAATTCAAAACAAAAGCATTTTCCCATAGGAAGGATTATTATTAATTCCAAAATCGTATTTCAAATCCATCTTACTTATAATTTTCCAAAGCCAACATTCTAATCACTCTTTTGCTGTTTTTTAGCAAAAACTATTTTTTACTAAAAATAGTTTTTTAAGACCTTAAAGTTGTATTTAAAACTTCTTTCACTAAGGATTAAAGGAAATTCTCTCAGTACTATAAAACATATTGTTCCAAAGGTTTCTAATAACTAAAAAGAAATTAAAAAGCAGTTTCTGAAAGTGATTAATAAATGAGATCCAGGGGCTCGTCCCCAAGATGGCTGCTGAACAGTATGAGATTTTGTTTCTCTCTTGCCGATGATCTACTGATACTGCTGCCAAAGCTGATTCTCTGGTAGTGCTGCACCCTGAATTTGAACAGGAGCACTTAGGAATGACTCAATACAGCGTTTGGATGGCCACGGGGCCATCTGGAAAGGAGAGTCTTGAAGATTCCAGTTCCCTTTTGGGACCAGTCAGAAAGTCATTGGTCAGCCATCTTCCTTTCAACAGTTTATTTTCTTAAGCATGCCTAAGTTTTAACTTCACTTTTTAAATTCTCTGTTTTACTCTGCTTTTTATCGTTCAAAGTTGATCAGCTGACTGAATGCTAATTTATTTTAACCCCTTGGTGGACTCTAGCTGTTCTTTTTATTTTTCCTTTGATTTATGCTGTTTTGGATAACTTTCATTTTCCTGTAAGAAAACACAGCATGTCCTTGGATAGTGAAAGTGCTTTCATTTGATTTATATTAATCTTGGATTTTCACCTAATGTTTTAAATTTACCAAATACTTGGAGTTTTTTTTTAATTTTTCATTTAATCTTGGATCAAAATATCCAGAAAACATCTTTCCTGTTTTTTTCTGCTTTAGCATCCTTTGTTTCCTGGCTATGTTACACAGAGCAACAGTATATTGGATTACAGACAAGCAAGGGTGGCTGATATTCAGGAAAAGACCTTTTGGTAACCTGCAATTTTTAGTTGAAAGCTTTTTTTTTTAAAAAAAAAAAAAGTTTGATTAAATGATAATGGCTGTAGAAAATCTTCAGATTCGTGAAATTAGAGTCACAAAATGAATGTGATTGAAAAGCTGCAAACCATTGGAAAGACTGGAAAAAGATATGGACTATACAGACATAGAACCAACTGAGCCAATTGCATACCCCTCTCTAAAGTTCAAGCCTGCATTCTTTTACAATAGCAAAAGCCTGTCTGACTGGAGAAGTGATACATTGGATTTTTGTAAGAGGACTGAAGAACTTTGGGGAATGGATGTGTTACATTTAATCAGAAACCACTCATCTGGACTTTGTTGGGAAGATAAACCGATTGTGGAGACTGAACTTACTATATTTAATTGGATGATAATTGATAAGAGATGTTATTAAGAAACAAACATGGATATTTGTTCCAGAATGAATTATTGTTAACTCTTCAGATGATTTGGGATAGATAAGATGCCATGGTAAACTTTCCACAAGTTGATTATAATAACAGATTGTTAACACAGGGTTTTGAAACTTTAATCTTGTCTTTTTTATTATTGTTGTTCTTATTAACTATTTTGTGATTAATATAGTATATGGATGATAGTTCAATAATTTGCAAATAGACTTAGCAGTTTAAATTTTTTTCTGTTTCATAAGGGGTGGGAAACCAATATTGTAGAAAGGTATTAAACAGTATTCAACTAGGGAAGATAATGTGTGTATATGTGTTGGGTTTTTTTAATGCACCTTTTTCACTTTTTCTTTTTAATAAGTTTGTTGGAGTTTTGTATTTAATGTTTTTCAAAATGAGTTTTAAAAAAGAGGCTTAGCAAACCTTATTCCCTATAGGTTGCATTATGGCTGGGAGCTTGATTGAAATCCCTCGACTCTCAGATGTTTAACTCATGAGCTGACAACAAAAAGCTCAGTTCCTATCTATCCATGGGGAGAGGGAGCTGTCTGGAGTTCAAGTGGACAATCTCATGAGCTTTCCTTATTCTTTGTCATCCAGTATTAGCCATCTGATCATCAATATCCATTGCAATTCTGTCCCCAATCCTTCAGGGACATTTAGCTCATCATGAAACCTCACTAAAGACTCCAATGTAATGTTTTTTCAAGCATTTATTGCTGAAAAAGAAGGCTATACCATTTTAAATAGCTTTGAATTTTTAATCATTCAGGTAGGAAAAAAATCTCTTACTATCATATTGAATTAATTTCCATACATATATACACATCTGAATATAAATATGTATTAATTGTAAGACTAATGTGTTTATTACAATTATTTGATCATAATACCAGACTACTGGTATATTTCAGCAAGACATGTAATTTAGATCTAAGAACCATAAGCAAAATTTTGAAAACCAAATTGAGTCCAAACATTTGGCTTCTATGTGGTAGAACAATTTTTTTCTATTATACATATTGCTTTTATGTTTGATCTTTACTAGCTTAATATGACTTTTCAGCTAGTAGTCTGGAATCAGATTGCAAAATACATTTCACAATAAATTTATCTAATCTGTGACCATTCATAATCAGGAAACTTTAACCTTCTTTTCTAAAAAAAAAAAAAACTTTGACTTAATACAATCAATATTGATATAATTCAGAAGTTGAAAATCCATGGCCACCTGCATCTCCTAAAACTTTTTGGGATTACTGCAGTTGTCCTGGACTGTTACCATCATAATTCAGCATTCAGATGAGCTTAGCAGAACTAAAATTAAAAGAAGAAAAGCTAGAGCCTTGTGCATAATAAATAATTTAAGGAGGAAAATCCTAGCAGTATTACTTTTAGACTATTATGACATCATCACCTTGACTTCTACCATCTTGTGGTCCTCAGTGACAAGAGAATAGAAAAAGTACAGCCCCCAGTTTTCAAAAACGAATCATTAATACTGATAAAAAGACTTCCTCTTGAAGAAAGAAGCAACAGAAAAAGAAATTCTCTGCAACAAATTTTTTCATTCAAAGAATACAATGTTAAAGAGTCAGAGAGTATAAAATATCCTGGAAAGTGAAGATATATTTTTACAGAGTAGATTAGATGCTACAAATTATTAGCTTTCCAGTTGCAAGGGCACCACTGTAAAAACTAGCTGACCTCTGCATGGACAAGTGTCTTGATCGCTTGATCCCAGATAGACTGTTTGGATTCCAAGCGTTTTCAGTGGAATTAATGTTTCTATCTCTATGCAGTAGAGTTATTTGTAACATGTACTTGCAACTCCTTGAAACCAAGTTTATATATTTATCTAAGGAGAGCTTTTTTTCATGAGGGTGAACAACAAGGTTGTTCACAATGTTTGGTATGTTACAGGCACTTAATAAGCAAAGTATAGAATCTGGTCATGCAGACGTTGGCTTCAGATCATTGCTTTCACCATTCCATTTATTCCTAAATTCTTAGGGGGAAAAACGTGGCCATCAGAAACCAATGCAACTAGATATGTTACTAAGCATTTGCATTATTTATATCAAAAAACAGGAAGCAATAATTTTGATTTGGTCTGAGCTGGAGTCCAGCTGTAGTGTTAAAAAGTACACATGCAAACAAGTAATTGCTACTTGCTTCAAACACAGGGTCTGATTGAAAATTGAGCAATCTGGCACACATGGCACACATATATCCACTGAATGCACATTCCCTATATGCCAACAGAGCCTTATGAATAAGCCCATGGATGGATGGATGGATGTCAGAGAAGAATAGTATGGCCACCCAAATCAAGCACTGAGATTATGGGCAGCTTACAACAAATCATAGAAAATCAAACAATGAACAATTCCATATAAACACAGAAAATGCTTCATAGACAACCAGGGCTCACATCACACCTACTCCAGATGTCTACTCATCATGGCCTGAGTGCCTGAGCAAATAGCCAAGCTTTTCTGAAGGTCAACAATATGTTGGGGTGGGATGGGGAGAAGTGTCCCTGAGGGCAGGATGGATCATAGCTGCTAAACAAAGTCTTGTGATAAGAGGCTCAGAAGATTCCCCCTTGCCGATCTTCTTGACAGCATTACCACAGTGCTCCTTTCCCTTTATACTCTTGGGAGGGTCATGGGAATGGCATGCTGAAAGAAAAAGCCAACAATAATGCTCAGCCCAACAAAGATATTGCTTTGCCTCTTTGCAGGTGTAATCTTCAAGCCTACCTCGGAGATCTATACTTAGCCCTGGGTCCACAAGGATTCATCCTTGTTTGGGATTGAAATTGATTACAGGTAGTCCTTGATTTACAACAGTTTGCTTGAAGTTACAATGGCACTGAAAAAAGTGACATGACCATTTTTACACTTATGACCATTGTGGCATCCCTATGGTCATTTGATCAAAATTCAGATGCTTGACAACTGATTCATACTTACAACAGTTGCAGTGTCCTGGGGTCATGTGATCACCTTTTGCAACTTTCTGACAAGTGGTCAATGGGGAAGCCCAATTCACTTAATAACCGTGCTACCAACTTAACAACTTCAGTGATTCACTTAACAAATGTGGAAAAAAGTCATAAAATGGGGCAAAATTCACTTAACAAATGTCTCACTTAGCAACAGAAATCTGGGGCTCAATTGTGGTCATACGTTGAGGATTAACTGTACTCCTTTTTTTCCTTCACACCCCACATTCTTACACAAGCTTTGTCATTCATTCCCTCCCCCCACCGTTTTTTTTAATGGCTCTTGGCTTTATAAAAAAAAATATTTGGGGGGGGGGGACAGAAGATGTGTATCTTTTCTGCTGCTCCCTTCGGCCTGGCCCATAACAGTCTCAGGCTGGCACCCAGAGCTCGCTTTCTGCTCGGCTCCTAGGAGGGGGCTGTGTGGAGACAGCTAAAAGTTGGATAGAGTTTCAGGGGCTACTATATATAAAGCAGCCGAGGGCTCTTATGTCACCGCGCTAATTAAATTCCGTCGGGCCGCTTCTCTCTCGCGCGCGCTCTCCGGGCTGCCTTGGCCAGCCCCTCCCCCCCCCTCCGGGAGGCCCAGAGGCGACCCGCGAGCCCATCATGATGGACCTTTTCGAATCCGGCTCCTACTTCTTCTACCTGGACGGCGACAATGGGGCCCTGCAGAGCTTGGACATGGCCGAGGGGTCGCCGCTCTACCCGGGCAGCGACAGCACCCTGTCGCCCTCGTCGTGCCAGGACCAGCTAGCCCCGGAGCCCTGCGGCGGCGGCGGCGGCGGCGGCGACAGCAGCGGTGAGGAGCAGCACGTGCTGGCGCCGCCGGGCTTCCAGCCGCTGCACTGCCCGGGCCAGTGCCTGATCTGGGCCTGCAAGACGTGCAAGAAGAAAGCGGCGCCCACCGACCGGCGCAAGGCGGCCACGCTGCGCGAGAGGAGGCGCCTCAAGAAGATCAACGAGGCCTTCGAGGCCCTCAAGAGGCGGACGGTGGCCAACCCCAACCAGCGGCTGCCCAAGGTGGAGATCCTGCGCAGCGCCATCAGCTACATCGAGAGGCTGCAGGAGCTGCTCCAGCGCCTCGACCAGCAGGAGAAAGGCCAGGAGCTGCTCCTGCCCGCCGGCGAGGGAAGCGCCGCGGACAACCGCGCCTTCGGCTTCGGCAGCCCCACGCGCGGAAACGTAAGCGCGCCTCTGCCACTGCCCGCGTCCCGTCTCTTCACTTGGCCTTGGCCAGCCGGGGAAGTGGGCTGGGCGCGGCAGTGGGGCGGGGCGGGGCGCTTGGAAGTGGCTGGTAATCGTGGCCTTACCCTTTCTTTCTTTCTTTCTTTCTTTCTTTCTTTCTTTCTTTCTTTCTTTCTTTCTTTCTTTCTTTCTTTCTTTCTTTCTTTCTTTCTTTCTTCCTTCCTTCCTTCCTTTTTCTTTCTTTCTTTCTTTCTTTCTTTCTTTCTTTCTTTCTTTCTTTCTTTTCCCTCCTTCCCCTTCCCCTTCTCCTTCTTTTCTTCTTTTCAGATGGCCACCACCGACTACTTGAACACCTGCAGCTCCGTCTGGCCGAGCGGTTCTAACCATTCCCGGACGTTGCCGATCAGCGCCAAGGAAGGTAAAGCGCGCTTCATGCTGGGTTAGCGGGATGTAGGAGCGCGCTTCTCCGCCTCTGAATTGGCTGGGGAACCCGGGGCCCCGTCCAGATATCTGTCCTTCGCAGGTTTGGCCCGAATTGGCTCCCAGGACAGCCCAAATCCTCACAAATCCTTCGATCTCCACAATTAACAAAACGGGGTGGCTGTTAGATGACGGAAGCAACCTCAGCCAAATGGGATCTTCTGCTTCTGAGAGCTGCAGTGAGCCATCAGGGAGCAAGTGCCGATTTCAACAAGACAACTTAGCCTAAAATTGCGACCGGGGTTAATATCTAGAATACATTTACTCACCGAGCGCTGCAGCTATTTTCCGTGTATCTCAGGTCCAGAATGAAAACAAGCATTTTGTGCAGCTGGATCTTCTCTTTTAAGAATCAAGGCAACCAGCCTGTTAAAAAGCTCGCTTCAAAGTTTAGAACTCTTAAGTAAACGCCTGTAGGATCCTGGCAGCTTCCGAAACAGCTGAGCTTTAGGACCCAATTATATCGGCGGCGTTTTACAGGCGATTCGGAGTTAACAGACCCCACACTGAATGAAATGGGAAAGCTTGGTTTCGAAGCATAAGTTTAGCAGCCTATTTGGCCCTAAATTTGATTGGGTTAAAATAACCGAAGCGTCTCAAACGATTTACTACGGCACAACTTTTCCTAGACTCCCAGGGTTTTTTTATAATTCAACGCAGCGAATTGCATGCTAGCTGCATGTATATCACATTGTCACATGTGCACGTATGTCACATTGTGCACTTACATTCTTCCTTGAAAGAATGCAAAACCGTTCAGAATTATTAAGGTCAAATTACCCTGGAATCGTACTTGACCCCTGGGGATTCCATAAGGACCTTGAGAACTGCATGGACAACGGCCACTCAGTCACACCCGAGTGGAAGTGCGTATGATGGTGAGGTTTTAGATCCCGACAGCCGGCGCAGTCATAAATGGGTTAGTCTCTAGGTGCTAACCAGCAGAATGAGGAAGGGACAGCTTTTGCGTGAAGCGTTGCAGTGGAAAGTTGACTTCCTTGCTGTTTCCTAGGTCCTGATCTTAACGTTGCTCTCCCGCTTTTCTCTTCTTTCCAAAACAGGAGGGACTCTCACGGATTCTTCAGCCTCAAGCAGCCTGCGCTGCCTCTCCTCTATCGTGAATAGTATCTCTTCCGAAGATCGCAAAGTACCCAACGGGGAAGAAGTGGTGGAAAAGTAGTGATCCGGGAGCATTTTTGAAAACGGGCAGCGCAAGGAACTGCTTGAGTTCGCACTTGAAGCGAAACCCCGAAATAATTTAATATTTTGGAAATTCTAGAGAGGATAAGGAGGGCAGTACAGCTGAATAAATAAATGTGCACCTTCTTCAGAGGAAGCTTTCCCCTTCCGATAAAGGGTACCGTCCGTCCCTCTCTGATTTAAATTCTATTTTTTATTTATCACCCAATTGTTTTATAATTAATATATTTGTGTTTGGAGAACATCTTCATTGAAACGCTCATTCTTGTTTGAAAAGAAGCTTATGATCCTGAGATCTTGGTTTGTGTGTATGTGAGTGTGTACATGTGCGTGCGTGTGTGTATATATTTATATAAAATTACAAGTATATAATTTTAGTACTTTCCCTTTTTTTAACAGAATATATATTTAAAATGTGGGATGTGATCTTGTATATAAGACAATGTAGGTAACATTCCCACGACTGTAAAATAAATCTCTTTCTGTACAAAGTCTGTCAAGAATATTTTCATCTTTCTGTGGGATTCAGTTAAAAACGGGAAGAAAAAGAATAAATGAACGAAAAATCTGGAAATTCCTCTTTCTCTCCCTTCTACCAAGATTGCCATCCATTTTGCCCTTCAAATGTTTCTGTTATTACCGGTAGTAATGAATAAAATAAAAGGAGCCGGAATTCTTAGTGGTTCTTGTTCCTCAGCTTTGGAAGTTTTTGAGGCAGTTCGGAAATAAACTGGGCATCCAGAAATCAGGATCTGTCTGAGCAGGGATCCCTCAGGTGCTGGAAACACCTTATTTTTTCCTGGTCTCAATATTTTAATTCGTTAATTCAAACGTCTACAGCCGCTAAAATATTTTGAAAGTTGTCAAGCACTCGGCCGAAGCAGAAGACGGCCAAAAACCTCCCCCACCCCAATTCTTCTCTTGGTAGGTAGCCGGCTAGTTTTGGATCAGTTGAAATAAATGGTCCGAGGAAAGGAGATCGGATGAGCTCTGGGCGTTAACTGGCTGGTTTGATTGCCTTGGGATCCCTCTGACAGTCGCGCTCCCGCTTTCCCGCCCCTTCCCCCAACGCGAGCTTTGTTAGAGACCTCGCCTCGTGCGTGTGCGGGAGTCGTTTTCAGCAAAACTAAAATATGAATGGCTGGGTAAGAGTAACGCCCTATCAGGGTTTGCTGTAGAGTTCCTAAAGACCCTCAAGCTTATTCTACTGGGATCGTGTATCAGCGCATATGTGCCAATGTTGAATCACAGCTTTCATTGTCCACCAGTGCTTAAATGTTTACGTGCGTGTCGCGCCCCCACTTTTTTTTTTTAAGGTGGGGAAGATTTTGGGACGGTCTTCCCGTCAGCTAAATTTCTGGGCGGGGATTCCGGAGGGTGACAAAAATTAGCCAAGTGCCTGGGTGATGGGGCCCCGCGGCAGAGGTTAAGGGGCAGCGGGGCGGCGGGAGGGGGGAGAGCTGAGAGAGAGCGGGACAAATAAGACTCCCCTTCCCAATTAAAGCGCGTAGAAAAGGCAGCTACTTCTGAGACTGTCCTAGACGGCGCTCCAAGTTGTCCCAGTTTGTTTCTCAAGAGAGGGAGGGAGGGACGACCACCAAGGAGCACTGGCTTGGCCGCCGCCTTTTCCTCCCCGGGCTGAGCAAGAAGGGGCATTTCCAGGCTGCAACTATTGGGGGACTCGGGCGAGGTTCTGGAGCTCCTTGGCGTTGCTGCTCGTTCGCAGAGAAGAACCCCAGGGCCAAAGGCGAGAGACCCCAGGAGTGGCCGCCTCGGGAGGATTCCTTACTTCGGAGATTTTCTCTCTCTCTTTTTTAAAAAAGTTATTTTCTTCCCACGACTTATTCAGACTTAACCAGGAGGATGCCGAGAGGGAGGGAAATTCAAAATTGGCAATTTCCTTTGCGGTATTTCAGTTAGCTCTCCCACCAGCCTCTCGAGGACGCCACGGTGGTTTCTGTTTGCGGAGATCGAGGCTTACTTGGCTTATGGAGCCTGGAAGAAGCCACTCATTGTAACCCCTACCTGGGAGGGAGGGAGAGAGGGAGGGAGGGAGGGAGGGGGGAGAGAGAGAGAGAGAGAGAGAGAGAGAGAGAGAGAGAGAGAGAGAGAGAGAGAGAGAGAGAGAGAGAGAGAGAGAGAGAGACGTAAAGAAAAGACAATTGTACAGACCTGGGTTATTGGTAATACAGATTAAATCATAATTGTAAAAGGAATTATGAAATATATCATAGGGCTGCAGTTATGCACCTAATAGGTGGGAAGAAAATTCAGTGAATACTTCCGGCCTTACTTCCTAGGAAACGCGTCCGGAACTTCAATGCAGAGTCCTGCACAAGAGTCCAGCAAAAGTGCCCTGGTCTTTATCTAATATTCTTTCTATTGGGCGTCCACTTGAGCTGGCCTCGTCTCCTCGGAAGACACACGGTTCAAAACAAAGAGTTGCAATTTCACACAGCTGAATAGGACTTCTTGGGATGGTCATTTTAAAGGTGACGCAAAAGGCTTGGAAAATTTTCAGTTTATGCACACCCAAACACTGAAGACGTTTTGGGTGAAGCCACGGTCCAGCCGCTATCTGTGGCTTGCTCTGCAGTCTCCTACATACACTTTACTCTTAAGTGTTTGAGTTGTGTACGGTGTTTTGCTTAGGATTGAATTATAAATGTGTATATACAGAAAAGTCCGGATATTATCCACTAGCATTGCTGTATCAATCCCAAATACTACCTGTAAAAAAACTGAACAACTTTGCAGTTGAATAAACATACTTGACTCACAGATGAGGATCAAATGTTTGTATTATCATGGTGTACTATTTGCTTAAGACTAGTTTTAGGTGATCAAGAATTTTTTAATAATAAAATATGTATTCAGGAGAAGGTGGAACCATTCTTTCTAAATATTTTTCCTAGGTGAAGAACCGCAGCGCCAGGTCTAGGTGTGAATCAGGAATGCTTACTCAGAAGAGCTATTATATTGAATGGCTTCTACTACAGGTAAGTGAGATAGAAATACAAAGCAGCTTTCTTCCCACCCACCCCTTCCCTCTCTCCGTGTGAGTGTGATATTTTAGCCGTACCACAGTGTTTGGTTCTCCACCGCCCTCGTCAGCAAAGCTGGGTAACGTGAGAAATTGTTTGGAATAAGGGGACTTCAAGGTTTCTCATTAAGGAGGAAAAATAATCTTTGTTCATTTCTCTCTCCCTCTCCAGTATTGCCCCCAGATTGTTGAGGCAATATGCTGACTCTGCCAACCGCTTAGAGAGGGCTGCAGAGCACTATGAAGCGGTATATAAGTCTAAGTGCTATTGCTATACCACCACTCCAGGTGACTGCAGCCGAAGAACCCCGGGTTGGGTTTGGAATGAAAGTGTTTGTTTGCATTCAATGACAATTTTTATTTGAGGCTGAAGCCAAAGATCACACAATGGTAGAAGCACAAAACTGAGAGGTGAGGGCTGGAGAGAGATAAATATAGCTTTGACTCGGGGAGAGGGAGGGGTGTTAAGCTCTTTTCCTGCACTTCCTCCAGGGCGGAGGCGGAGGCGGAGGCGGAAGTCTTGCAAAGGGATCCGGAACTTTCTCTGATGCGCTTTCCTCGAAGTGCTCCTGAATCTTCTTTTACCAGTGTTTCTCAACCTTGACAATTTTAAGGCACGTGGACTTCAACTCCCAGAATTCCACAGCCAGCAATGCTGGCTGTGGAATTCTGGGAGTTGAAGTCCACGTGCCTTAAAATTGTCAAGGTTGAGAAACATTAGGCGATGGGGACAGAGAGAACAACTGAAGTATAACACCATCAGGACCGGGGATTCCTGGGCCTTGTAGTTCCGCTGGGGAGGGGGACGGAGGAGGGCAGTCTTCCCTTGTGCAACCAGCTTCCACTTTAGGGGTGGGGGAGGGGAGAAAGAGTACCGAACCAACCAGCAGTATTCCCCAGGGCTCTCGGATGCTTTGAGCTGAATCTGAATCTGATGCTTGTCCGAGTTTGATACCCGAACTACTTTAAGGACAATAACATCTGAATATTTCTCTCGGTCGCTGCACCGAATAACTTTGTAACTTTGTAATCTAGAATTATTGGCTGAAGTCTAGATTACTCTTGATCGAGACCCTCCCCTGTCGATAAGGAGGACTTTGTCTTAGAACTCAGGATGCTGTCGGAGGATGATGGGATCTGTTTCTGTTTCTGTTTCGGCAGCCTTCATAATCTGCACAGGTGGGCCACGAAAAGAGCTCCCGATAGGAACATAGATTTGTGAGCCGCTCAGTCTGAAGAGGTTGCAATTTCTTTAGACGTCATATCCGGAAGAGGCTATAATGAATTCATTCTTATAATGAATAAGAACTGTAATCTTTGTGATCTTTTTTCCTACCCCCAAACTTTCAGTATTCCAGTTTTCCAAAGCTAGTTCCACTCCATTAAGACAGGCTGATAAATGTGCATCGAAGGACCCAAATCTCAAAGCTTTCAGTGAGACTCAGAGAGTCTAAAAAAGTTAGTGTCCAATTGCAATAGTCACTACTGGTAGAAAGAGATTCTATTAAATTAAAAGGATTCTAGTACATTTTTCGGGACCTACTACATTCCCTCTGCGTAATGGTTAATTTAACAAATTAAACTATGAAGTATGCAGGCGTATCAGTAAATACCATTAATGATTTAACTAATTAGCCACCCAGAGGTGTCCTATTAGTAAGATGGGTGGCATAAAAAAAATCAATAAAATAAAATTGCATTCATTTAATCTCTTTGGCATTTGCCCTAGTCCCGCTTCTCCCTTCTTTGCCTCGAACGAAGCGCTGCTGTGAGGCGCCATGAAGGATGGGAAGAAGCCTTTGATGTGGCAGGTGCGCTCGCCGGAGGCCCAGTCTTTGGACCCAGAGGTATTGGGCAACCTTTCCCCCCAGAGGAGTAGGGCTGTGCGGGATGGGAGACCCTATTGATTGGAATATCGAACAAAAGGAGTCAGACTACACCAAAGGTCTCTGTTCCAATTAGGAAACTCACCTAATTAAGCACCCACCTTTGTGGATCCGCTGGGCAGATTTCCATAACTTCCGGCTACCTTCCAAATCCTTTATGCTGCAGGTCCGTCGTGAGCGGCGTCCCAGCCCCTTAAGCAGCGAGAGAAGGAAGAGAAGGAACTTAAGGTTAGCTCCGGCCGGCTTTTCCACAAACGGGGGGGCTCTAGATGCAGTGGTTTTTCCCGCCAGAGGACTAAGCCCCGGGCCGCCTGACCTATTCCAGCAGACCGCTTTTGATCTCGTCCGGCCGGAGCCTACGGCGATGGCTTCTGCAGCTGGTGGCCTAGCTCGAGCCCGCCCTTTCCTGGAGCAGGTAGGGCTGTGTTGACATAGGTGCGCAAGCTTGGGGAAGGGAGAACCCGGGAGCGGGAGGTGGGGGATGCCACGGAGCTGCAGCCCCTCCCCCGATTCGCTCATTTGGGTGGCTGAAAACTGAGCTCCGGAGGCCAGCGTCCCGGAGGAGAAGGAAATGCAGCTGGACGTTTCCTTGTCTGCTGGGGAATGGCTTTAAGATCAGCCCAACTCTCCTCTCCCTAAATCGCGCCTCCTCCAGTCTTGTCAAACTACAATACCCACCATCCCAACGGCTGAGTGAGGGAAGCGGAGGGCTCCGATCATAGGTCCACACGGTTACACAGTAGAGACGTGTGCGTTTGGACTGCACGTGAACTTCACTTCTTAATTGAACGCTTTTTTAAAAAAACAAAACACCCCTTCTATTTGCATCCAGCAGCTGAGAGTCTTAATGAGCCGCCTTAGATTCTGCAAGCCGCTTCGATTCTGCAAGCTGCACCCCAGAACCAGCTGCGGAATCCTCAAGCCTTAAGACGTGGGCATTATCTGTCCTTTTCATCTGGCCCGTATTTAGAAATAGGCCGAGTTCGTACAAGTCACTTAACTTTATGGTAAATCAACCCGCTACCTGATTCCCCGCATTGTTTTTAACCATACACTAAGGCACAAAATAGATTCGCACAACAGACTTAAACCACCAGGGGTCTAGCCCAGGGGTAAGCAACCTCGGCTCTTTTATGACTCATGGACTTCAACTCCCAGAATTCCTGAGTCAGCATAGCTGACTCAGGAATTCTGGGAGTTGAAGTCCATGAGTCATAAAAGAGCCGAGGTTGCCTACCCCTGGTCTAGCCAAACCTAGCACATCCTGCGAATACTATGACCATTAGGCATCCCTTGGCCGAATTAAGTGTCGTCTCGGAGGAAACGTGAAATATTTATGGGAAAGGAGTTTCAACTATCACGAAGTTTAGGAACTACAACGCGTCTCCTACCCCCAGGCCACCCAGGCCAACGAGGCGAAGATCTCACGGCTGGGCGGGAAAAGGTCGCTAAGCCTTCCAGCCGCCGCCCCGGCAGCAGCGCTCCAGGGCTTTCCTACCCGGCCGTTCTTGTTCCTGTCTCTGCCCCGCCGCTTGCCCGGAGATCACTTGCCCTCCTTTGCTTGCCCATTTTGGGCAGCTGGACCGAAAGCCCTCGGCAGGAGAGGCGGTCTTCCTGTCCCGCAGATGCATCAGCCGAAGCAGGATCTGGCGAGGATCTTTTATTAGCAGGGGAGCACGAAGTGGAGGCCCTGCTGGCTGGGGCCGATGGGAAATGGACACGAAGGGTTTGTCTATGGCAGGGGTAGGCAACCTCGGCTCTTTTATGACTCGTGGACTTCAACTCCCAGAATTCCTGAGTCAGCTATGCTGACTCAGGAATTCTGGGAGTTGAAGTCCACGAGTCATAAAAGAGCCGAGGTTGCCTACCCCTGGTCTATGGAGATTCTCAACCATCCAGTTCATGGTTGTCCCAAAGGTGCTTTTTCCAAAAGGCAACTGGATTTTCTTGGTTTTTTTTTCTCTTCTTCTTCGTTGAAAACGTTTCTTCTCATCCAAGAAACTTCTTCAGGTCTGACTCGGGATATTCAGAATATTTTACATTTAGTTCGAACTGACTAAGTTTATTGGATGAGAAAGGAAACGCTTTCAAAGACAAAAACAACAACAAGAAAGTCCAGTTGCCTTTTGGAAAAAGGACCTTTGGGACGACTCGAAGGGTCGGTGGAGGCCGCCCTGGCAGGGAAAGCTGCGATAAGCAAGCAAACGGGAAGGTATTAAAGGGGCTTTCTGTAGCATCCAGGGGTGGGCAAAAAAGTTAAGATGGCGGCCATTTGTCTCTCTCTCTCTCTCTCTCTCTTTGTATGTGTGCGCGTGCGCGCGCGCGCGCCGTGCCACCTTGACTTTTTGACCACCCCATGCGGACAGGCCTGGATGCCACTGATTCCCATCATCCTCTGGCCTAAGTGGCGGAAGACGCCAAGCGCCAGAGCGATGCCGGAGGACGCGACGCTCTTTCCTTCGGGATCTCCGGCCTCTCGGTGGCCCTCCCGTCCATATGGCGAGCATTGCGTAACCGTAAGACCTCTGTAGGGACCACGAAACATTTTCACCCGAACGTTTTCAGTTCGTTCGGCGGGGCGAAACACCCTGTACAAATCTTTACAACGAGCCAGCCTAAAAGTAAAGGTTCAACGAAGGCAGAAACGTTTGCGCGGAACGTGCCCCAGAAAGACGAAAGAGTACATCGGCCATTCCACTCGCTCAAATTCTTCCCTAAATCCTCGTCTTGAAAATGCTCCGTGGCTTCTTCAGTCTGGAGACCCCGACAAGAGCAGAAGAGCGAGCATCCCCGGTCAACGTTGCTTTGGAGTTTGCGTCCAAGAGCACCCGAGAACCGGGAGCTCTTCCAGGCCTGTTGTCATCACGAAATCCAGTGAGGTCACATGGAACCAAAAAGGGATGAAATAATTTGAGCTCGGAGACGAATTAAGGAGCCAGAATGAGCTGTCAGATCGGAATGCTTGCGCGCCAGAAGACCGAGACCTGGCCTGGCTTTGCTTAACTTTAACCCTGGTTTAAGGAAATTTTGCAACTGCAAAGGTGGAGGCGGCTACCTAAACGCGAATGGCGCCAGGGGCCAGGGCGATGCACCTGATGGCCGGTTGATTTTGAACAGGAAAGGCGGTTGCCTGGAGGCAAGTTCACAGAATAGCGCGATTGTGGGTTGGCTAAGTCGGCCCTTTTGAATCTGAAGTCAATTGAGTGGATTTGCGTAGCCAGAGTTATCTTTCAATAACCCGCATAAATATCAGACTACAAGCAAGAAAGCGACCTTATGAAGAAGCCCCGCTAAATAACGAGGGACTTAACGGGCGTATGAACTAGGATTGTTTGGGGGGTCGGGTATTGTGGGAAGAGAGAGGTGAGTGTGTCTGGTAGCCTCTAATTAGAAGGAGCCTGGAAGAAGCATTTCGGTTTTATTATAGAGGATAAACCAGGAATCGGAGAGCCCAGAAGAAAAGGAAACGCCAGACAACGCTGTCTCAGCTGGCGGCTGCTGCTTTGTGAAAGGCCCTTGTGCATAACTGAACTGCCACTGAGGAAGGGCCTCCTGCATCTTCTTTCGCTTTCTCTCCTTTCAGTGCCCTTCCCCTCCCTCCCCCCCAACCTCCATCCGGAGCCGGGCAACCGCTCCCCGGATTACGAGATGCGAACCCACCGTTCAGCTCAGCAATTCTCTTATTGGGCAGAGTGGACGCTCGTCACCCAGCCTAAGACCGTGTGCCATTTGTCAGTCATGAACGTGCCCCAAGGCCCCTTGTTGTTGTTGTTTTCTGAAACAGATTAACGCGGCTGCGACTCTGGCAACCGCAAAGAAGCAAGAGCGATTTGACCACCGAGAGAGAAGAACCGCTTGTTTTTCTTAGGAGGATCCCACGTGACCGGGGCTAAAGGGTCCCGGGACTTTGGCAAGTGCTGCCTGCTAAATGTCTTATCATTACACACTAATGACCCCCGAGGCCCCCCTCCCTCTTCTCTTAATTGCCTGGGCCTCTGGGAAGCTTCTACAAAAGTTCCTTAAAGTTTGCCGGACGAGAATTTGCACACTGGGGGCGGAGGGGGCACCAGCAGCTGGAACACATCGGTAACGGTGCAAATCCAGAATTTTCGCCTTTTCACAGAGCTGCCTCTTGGCAAACTGCGACGGCGCAAGAAACAGAGAGCAGACGGGAGGCTGCAGGAGAAGCTTTGGGGTTGCAAACGACTTGTCTTGGAGCTGAAGAACCGGGCAGCCCTGCCACTTCCCCGACTCGGGAAGTGAGTCCCCCTGTCCTGCCTGCTCATACTCTGAAAGTCATTCTAAGGCCGAGCAAGTCGGAAGGAAAGTTCTCGGAAGTCCGCTTTGGCTGTGGTTCGGGTTTTGCACATCAGCCTCTGTTCAATGAGAACTGCGAGCAGAGCTTCCAGAGCCTCGCTTCAGTTGCCCGCTATCCTTAACATTTCGTTCCGCTCCAAAAAGAACCAAAACGTATTTTTTTCCTGCTTGGAAAATTACTAAATGGGTACAGTAATAGAAAGTTAAACGCGACGTCTATAACCTCTATATTAGTCGGGGTAATAGTTGTGTCTTTTTTTATAGAAAGATACAGTTCGGTTACTAATCAATAGTAATAGAAGGAAAAGAGAAAAAAACATTGCGGCTATTTGCTATGGATTAATCTTATATGGATAAACTTTGATTTCCTTTATTTTTAAAGGACCGAGATTTGGTTTTTCTCCAGGCCGTCAACCAGCTTCTTCATAAGAGTCCCTTTTACTGCAGAGTAGTATAGCCGGACCCCAAGGAGGACTTTTCGGCTCCTCTTCGGGTCTCCTGGCTTTTTGGGGGAGGTGGGGAGACTCGCTGCAGCAACTCCACGTCGGGTTGCCCGCAGTGCGGCCTCGCCTCCTGGTTGCGCTTTTTTGTTTTTCTTGCTGCTGCCGTTGCTGTGATCTTTAAAGTGTTACTAATTGCACCTCCTGGATCCGCGCCTTGGAAAAAGGCAGCGGCCAATCCGCGCCAGAGGAGCGCAGGGCCCCTTGAGAGAGAAGGGGGGGGCGAGGGACTCCCCCGAGCAGGGGTCGTGACAGGGCTGCGCGGGCGGGCGGGCTGGCTAGGCTACTCGCCCGGGATATAAAGAGCCGGGAGACGCTCGGCCGGTTCCAGAGCGCCGATGCCCCACAGCCTCCTCACAGCCCAGCGGCGAGGATGGAAGAGGTGATGGACGGCTGTCCGTTTTCGCCCCCCTCGGCCGGCTTCTTCTACGGCAGCTCTCCCTACGCCCCTTCTTGCCCCGAGGAGGAAGAGGAGGAGGAGGAGGATTTCGGCCAGAGGGTGGCCCCCGCCTCCTTCCGAGACCCCCCGGCAGAGCCTCCCCGGGGCTCGGACGGCGAAGAACACGTCCGCGCCCCAACGGGCCACTCGCAGGCCGGCCCCTGCCTGCTCTGGGCTTGCAAAGCCTGCAAGAAGAAGGCGAGCCCGGGCGACCGGCGCAAGGCGGCCACTCTGCGGGAAAGGAGGCGGCTGAAGAAGGTCAACCAGGCTTTCGAGGCGCTCAGGCGCTGCACCTCGGCCAGCGGCGCCGGCCAGCGGCTGCCCAAAGTGGAGATCCTGCGCAACGCCATCAGCTACATCGAGAGCCTGCAGGAGCTGCTGCGGGAGCAGGTCCAGCACTTTTACGGGCTGCCCGCGCCCGGCTGCTCCGAGCCCCCCAGTCCCAACTCCTGCTGCTCCGATGGCCTGGTAAGGAAGGCCTGCCTCGCCCCGGGGAAGGGACGGTCTGAATCCCGGACCGAGGGCAGGGAAGGGCGGCGGGAGGGCTAACTGGGCCGGAGGGGGATCCGGGAGAATCTGTTCGTTGCAGCCTCCCGTCCTCCTGCTTCGTTCTTTTTAAATAGCTGTGGTTATTTTCCGTACCAGCCCGGGACTCGTTCTCAATCGCGGGGTTTTAGCGAAGCTTTTCACGGATTGAGGCAGGATTTGAAATTCCCAAGACGCAGCGCAGGGCTGATAGGTCGATGCCTGAGCTCAGAGGAAGACTTTGCTGAATATGGAAGCAGTTGGGCATCTTTGGGGGTGCAAGGATGGGGATGGCTCCTATGGCAGCTTCCCCCGGGAAGCCAGGTCCTTTCCTGAGCCTAGTGGAAATCGATGGTGCTGAGCTGCTTCTCTTTGGCTGTGCTCATTTCACAGGGTGTGTAAAACTTTAGTGGGTAGCCTATAATTTTGACTTGAGAGGGAGTACTTCTAGTTAGTAGGAATAAGATTGTGCTGCTTGTGTGGTATGTCTGCAAAACCACAGTGGTGGTTCACAGTCATTTTATTTCTGCGAGTGTCTTAATGTGGATTTTTTTTTTAAAGATTCTGATATTTCCTTTCAACAATCCTCTGAAATGAATTGTTAGCTGCTCATCCATGTTCTGCAAATAGAAAGTGGAGACAAATTTCCGGAGGAGTCTGTTTGCTCTGTGGCTTAGTGTATTCCCATTAACTGCAACTCTATGCAGGACCACTTACACATAATATCTCTATATACTGCATGTAGCTACTGCAGTGTAAGATTATTCACTCAAAATTTATACTACAGAAAAACTTTGTTTTCCTATTCTGCTTGCTGAATATATGATCCTTTAGGCGTCCTTCCAAAATTTAGGCAGCCTTCCTGGATACAAAAAGAAGAAAGAGAATGATTAGGAAATTAATCTGTTAATTTTTTTTAATAGATTGATTTGTGTGCTGGTGTTACAAGTGCATCTCCTGAACATTTATCTAATGCAGGGTTTCTCAACCTCAGCAATTTTAGGATGTGTAGACTCCAACTCCCAAGCTGGCTGGGGAATTTTGGAAGGTGGAGCCCACATATCTTAAAGTTCCTGAAATTGAGAAATACTATATATTCTGACTCATATTCCTGAGGAAGAGCTGTAAGGTTGCAGTGTAAAAAAAAAAAAGGTTAGCAAGGTAAGCTGTGTCCTTTAAATTTCCTTCAAGCAATCTTATCAAATGGCAGTCTTCAAATGATTCTAGGAAATTCTTCTACTAATTTCTCTGGGAGTAAACTGCACTGTATCTCACTGCTTACATCAATTTCCTATAATTCTGCACCAGATTTCCCTGTTTTCCCAGGGGAGTTAATGGGAAAGGAGGCATTTAAGTGATCTAGCCAGATCCATCTAGAGTCAGACCTCTTGGTTTGACATTCAGGGCTGGTGAGTAGAAATCTGTTCATTTAAATCACAGAGCTGTTCTGATTCAAAAATGTGTAGGTAGTGATTCTAGGAAAATTGAGGTTGCAAATGTAAGGCTATGGTGGGGTTTTTACTTGGTGAGATTTATTCAGATTGTCCATGGATATGATTGTGTTGTTTGTTAAAGTTATAGATCTCCGAAGGCAAGAGCTTGACCCTGAGTCTGCTAAAGTGTTTGCTTTGAAGTTCATGACATCAGCAGGTTTCCCTGTTTGAACTTGAGTGAAACACCAGTTGTGCTTCAGTTTAACTGCTAAGAAGCTGTCTGCTCCAGTTCTAAAGTGCCTCTGATGGGCCTTGCTCTTAACTTATTCAGAAAACTCATTAGACCAGGTTGAAGCTTGTGGAAGATGCAGTGAGCACAAACAAGCCACAGTAAAGTCTACTTGATGTTAACCATGAACATCTCATCTGAAGGCAGTTCCCTCTCTCCTTTTGTTACCCTGTTTTGGGAAGATGTCACTTAAATGTTTATATATATATGGCTTTTGAATAGTCCTAATAAAGAAATTTTCTTCACGTGTGTTATTTTTGTGGGCAACTCAGCTACTTTTGCTTAGAGTGGATGTTCTAGATACACAGTTATACGCACATGTTGATGCATGTGTACATTATCTTTCAAAATGCAGAAATTACCTTAATAAGAATTTAACACGAGATTATTATAATTCCAACATTAAATTTAGGCCCTGCCCCAAATCAAGAAGATTCTGGCTAGATAATTTAATTTAAAATAAAGCAACAATACTATATAGAAAATACATGATACAAAATATGCATATAAGATCAGCATCTGACTGAACTATCTATCATCTATATCTATTTGTCTATCATTTATCATCTATCTGTCATCTATCATCTACCATTTTCTCGCTAGCTAAATGCAACAGACTAAACAATGAAAAGACTTAGGCATGTCTCAAAACACACACACAACCCCCCCCCCCCAGATATGGTCTATATGCCACATTCTTTTCATGCAACCTTGAAATACAGTGAAGGTATCTTATATAATAGAATCTGTGCTAGGAAGCTGTACTCTTATAATGATAGCAAAAATCAGAAGCAAAGCATAAGACAGTGGTGGCGAACCTATGGCACGTGTGCCAGAGGCGGCACTCAGAGCCCTCTCTGTGGGCATGCACGCCATTTCCCAGAGATGGCAACCGTCCTCTTCAACTAGCCACCCGCTAACTCACCAAGGTCCCACATGGCCAGATGCATCCCAGCACCCATGCGCTTGCTGGCCTCTGTGTACGGGGGCCGATGGTGTCAGGCAGCAGCCGCCCTGGCCCCTACCTCGCCTTGCCATGCCACATGGCACCCCCGCCCTGTCTCGCCTCACCCCGCAGAACCAGCCTGCCCATCGCCCCACCCGCCAGAGACCCCTGGATCTCCCCCAACCCTGCCCGGCCCCCACAGGCTTTCCTCCCCAGGAGCAACATCAAGCGGCCATGCCCACCCTGGCCACGCCCACCCTGGCCACGCCCACCCATCTGCCATGACCACTGTAGCCATGCCCACCCGGCGGGCCATGCCCACCCGGCAGCCACGCCCGCCTGGCACCCGGCAATACATAAGTGGGTTTTGGGTTGAGGTTTGGGCACTCGGTCTCTAAAAGGTTCGCCATCACTGGCATAAGATATTGAAATTGTGAACCCTATTATAAGATTTTAGTGATTCAAATGACACTAGTGTATATCAGAACCTCATCTGACATATAACATTGAACTTAACCCAATGTTGTATTTGGGCACAGACACAAAATAGGAAAAAAAAACCTGGACAAGTTGCACTGTATGGCCTGATTATTATTCTGACTCCCAAGGCAGAAAATCCTGCAAATGCCCTCCTCTCTATTATTAAAAGAATATGTTAAGTAACTAACATCAAAAATCAGCTGCCTAAAATGATCACCTCAATTTTTAAATGTTTTGGCAAACCTCATCTGTTATGTGTAAAATAATCAAGAACAGAATCTGTGAACTTGCTATATTTTGAGCCCATTAGATAAAACAACTGCACAGCCAGAAAGCATCCTCTGTGATACTTCATTGGACTGCATTCAGCTCTGTACTTATAAGCACCCCAGATATTCCTGGCATCAGTCCAAGTTCATTGTTCTTTCCAGATATCCTGGCAGGTGGAATCAAACTGATGGTGCCTTTAGTATATAGAAAGTCCTGGCCTCACGGCTTCTTGTCTATTTCAGACTGAAGGGAGCAGCCCCCTGTGGTCCAGAAGGAACAGCACTTACAGCAAGAGTTACTGCTCTGATCTCCAAAATGGTAAGGTTCATAGATCTTCACTCTCCAAGGGCTGCATTATGAGCATGAAAATGGAAATACTCAACCGGATAGAATACTCCAGTAGCTGCTCTGGCAATATCTAGCAGTACATGGTAGACTTTGAAAAGAGAAACTCAGTTGCATTAGATTGGAATATTTGTTAGCTAGTTTTCTCTTTAAAAGTGTCCAGAATTGAATACACAGACAGTATACAATAGTATGCAACTATTTTATGTAATTTCTGGGATCAAATCCCATAAACAAAAATGGAAGGAACTGAGTATGCTTAGGTGAGAGAAGTCATACTTAAGAGACAGAATGATATCAGTTTTCAAATATATGAAATGTTGGTTACGTTTTTCTGCTTTCTAAAGTGTATCTTACAGAATTCCTAGTCAGTTGCTGATTCTTCTGATTATTGTTCCTAGAACTGAAATACAAAGCTTTGGGGGATGTTAGAAAAACTGCTGCAGAGAACAGGCTGACCATTGGCTTCACATAAACAGAAAATTGTTTCCTAAACATCAGTCAGATTTGCTCCAATATTCATTGGATCTTGTATGTCATCTCAATCACTAGAGTAATTCTAGGCAGTTGAAATGATCGGAAAGGGCATGTTTCCATGCATTAACAAAAGCTGGCAAATAGCTGGAAAGAGAGAAATAATGGATTCTCTTTTATGAATGGAGATGGCATACTTAAAGGAGCATGCATGACATCTGCAGTGGCTGGCTTAGACCGTCTCATGAAGTAGCATCAAACTTTGATTCGGAATCTCTTTCCACTAAGTGCTATTTTGTCTTTCCCTCTCAGTCTACCTCTCAGAAGCAAGCACTACCCTCTCCAGCCTGGACTGTTTATCCAGCATAGTGGACAGAATCTCTTCCTCGGATCAGGAGGGGCTCTCCCCCCAGGACACTGCTCCCCTTTCTCCGATTGCCAGCCCTGAATCCCAGCCAGCCTCTCCTGAGGCCCCTCATTCTGACCTCATCTATCATGTACTTTGAACTGCCTGAGATTTGACACCAGCTGGGCCAACAATCCGGTCCTTCTGAGAATTCCCAGCATCAGCAAGGAAATGCTCCATTCGAATATGAAGCTCTTGGAATTCTGGTGGACCAAAAATATGCATACAAAGAAAAAAAAAGTCACTTTATTTGTCCTCTCTCCTCTTTTTAGAAAGCAAATGACATATTTAATCAAACTACTTTTTAATACTATGTACTGTAATTATATGTTGACTTTTAAATTGTATGACATCATATCTTAATTATCATAAAGAATAGAAGCCAGATATGTGGATGTAGATCCACGTTTTGAATTGCTATAAGAAAATACCAGATTAGTTAAATTATATTTCATAAAAGTACTTTTAATAAAAATACATTAGCTACATGATATCTTGTTTTTATCTATCATATTATAACATGACAATATCTAAAAAATAACCACCCTACTCTACAACTAGCCAGGACAAAATCAACTCTACAAGTAGCTAGGACAAAGCAGTATGGCTCCAAAGGCAGGTATCTGGCTTAGGTCAATGTGTTATTTTACCACTCTAATGTTTATTTTACCACTAGGCGCAGGGGTAGGCAACCTCGGCTCTTTTATGACTCATGGACTTCAACTCCCAGAATTCCTGAGTCAGCATAGCTGACTCAGAAATTCTGGGAGTTGAAGTCCATGAGTCATAAAAGAGCCGAGGTTGCCTACCTACCCCTGCACTAGGGGAAGACATTTAGAATGCTTGATTCAGGTTTCTAATTTTTTTGGCGACTACTGCTTTAGATCTACAGTATTAACAAAGGCCTTTGGAAGGCAGCAGCATCTTACATTTCTGTTACTCTCTTGTTCGTCTTCCACATCCAGTCTCTCTCAGCCAGTATTAAGTATTGAGATGCTTTGGTGAGCCTCTGTCATTCTAAATATAGGAAATCAAAGGGGAAGGCAGTAAAGTTCTGGTTTTATTTTTATAGTTATGCTTTTGATAACAACAATAAAAAGCTTTGCTGAATATTTTTATGTGAATTTCTATTCAAGGTATGTAAAATGATCCTTGGCATTGGATTTGAATAAGTAATTCTTTAATGTGACATTTCCATTCTTTACATTCAGAAGACTCATAGCCTAACATTTCAAAAAACTTTTGATCTCTATGCAACTCAATGCCTGGAGTATGCTTTTATGTTTTGTGATGGATAGCTGTTCTTCAGAAGTCAGCTGAGCTAGCCTATGCCAAAAACTGGACATTATATATACAAACACACATAAACTAAGTTGCACTTAGTTGTTCTAAGTTGTATTGAGCTGTTGATTCTGTGCAACACAATAAATGATGTTAACTTAGTATTATTTTAATTAAAGCTAGTGTTTGATAGAAGAAAAAGCAATTTGTATTTCAGTAATTATAATTATATGTCTTCTCATTTAAAACTCAAACCAAGAGTTTTCTCAAACTCATTACCATTCAAGGTGCCAAGTTTAAGAGGCTCTAGCTAGAGTAAGTTCTTTTGGTCAGCTCCTGCAAAAAAAATTTTGACTAAGAGAAGCTAACTGGATTTTCTAAGTTACCCTTGACAACTTGTTATTTGTAAGCAGTGTTAGGAAACTCAGATAACTTCTCTTAGTCAACAAATTTTTTGCAAGATCTGACCAAAAGAACTTACTCTATCTAGAACCTGGCATCTTTAAGAAGCGTGGACCAATTTTCAGGATGGCTAGCTGGGGAATTCTGGGGATTGAAGTTCGCATATCTGAAAGTTGCCAAGTTTTAATTTTTCTTCCTACCACTCAGTTAACCTGGGTTATAAAATAATATATACAGTATTTTCCTTCAATCACCTCATCATAAAGCATTCAACTATTTAAAAGGACATTCCCAGTTTGTGTGGATTTCTTGCATTTATCCTTATCAATTATTTGAAATACAGTACATGAAATAATGTCACCAGAATGCAAGTTGTGGAATTTGAGATTTAACTTACAGGAATGCGGGCATGAAACTGAAATGAGAAAAAAACTTGCTAATATTAAGAGCAGTTTAATGTACAAAGGATTAGAGAAAAGATAGTCTCTCGCTATTTCAGACAGCACAGCTACCTACTGTGTTGTTTTAATTTGGATTGCTACACTGAGTAGGACATAGTGATTCAAATAATCTCTTCTGGTGTTATGATTCTAAGGCAGTGTTGAAACTGCCCCAGTTTCCACCAGGTCTGTGGAAGGGCCTCTTTAATGAAAGATGAATGCAAATGATTAAGTATTGCAAGAAAGGCATATACAAGCTTGGGATTCATCTACTCTAACTTTGAACAATCAGAAAAATTGTGAGTAGAATTCTAGCTTTAATTCTTTCAAAGCCTGATATGTGTGCATTTGGCAATGTAGGAATTGTTTGCATATTTCTTAGAACAGTTATAAAAAAGTGTTTAACATTTGAAATTTGAGACTATGACAACAGTATTTTAATGAGTAGTTTTAGCTTAACTGTGTGACCAAAGCCTGCACCTGGAGATTCTAAAGCAAAGCAAAATACAAAACATGTTTCACAAGACTGCATGCAGCTCTGAAAACATTTTTAATAACCTCCTATTATCTTGTTTAGGTATCAAAATGCATGTTTGGTATAATCATGACCCTAAAACATCACCAAAATGAACATAAATGATTTATAAATATAGTTATCTTAATATATAGATTCAAGAGCTTCATATTATAATGGTAGCAAAGGTATGGAGACAGAGAATGCCTTAGAGAATCAACTCCTCAAACATACCCTGGCAGGAAGAGACAAAACTAATTTGGTATTAAAACCTTGAAAATGAAGCTGTAGTGCTGGAAATGACTACAGACTTGTGAAGTATGATCTATGTTAAAACTGTAGCCAAAGCACATATTTAATACTTTTGCAAATATTTATATACTCCTCCACTGTATCCCAAGGGGCTTGTATGACTTACAAAAAATTCTGATCTATAAAATTCAGTCTAATAATGAGAACTTAAAAACTAGCAATATAGACAATATCACACAAAGGCTTGGATAGCAAGATAACAAACCCATGTTTGTTGTTTTGTTTCCTCTTTGTTTTAACATTGTCTGATTAAGTGTGCTGCATAACTCTGAAGCTTGTTCAATATTTATGCCATTTTGGTTTGTGCTAATAATATATTGCTCCAACAGGATTTTATTGGTTCACTTAGAAGTTACATGATACATTAGGTTAAAAGTTCACTAAAAGTCTTCATGTAAACCCATATTTATTTATTTATAGAATGAAATAAGTACAGAAAAGAAGTTATCAATTTTAAGGCAAAGCTGGAACTTTTGGCAGATAGTTGTGCCTACCTTTTTAAAAATGAATTTGATCATTAAATTTATATAAGAGGACATCTGCTGGAAAATTCTGGTATTACAGTTTATTGCCAAGGGAATGGCAAAAATAAATGAAGAACCTATGTATCTTTGGGTTAATAAGCATTAACCCAGCCTGAAACACATTCTAAATTTTCATTTCTACAATTTCAAAGAGAAACAGAAATGCATAAATTGAATTCTGAGGGCCACAATTTAAGTTTTATTAATAAAATGCTGTCTTCCAATTTTGTTTTCTATATTATTTTGAGGGCATCTCAACAATTTTGGGATTTTATGCCCATTTGATTTGTATGAGAGGATGGAGGAACTATTGTTTTCTCTCCAGCACTCTGAAGCCCTCCCCCAATGCCTGTCAGAGGCATTCTCAAAGAGAGGATCAAAAAAGTCAAGATGGTATATGTCATGGGTCCCCAACCCTCAGTCCTTGGACCAGTACCGGGCCGTGGCATGCCAGCAACTGGGCCACATATACAAACAAAGCCCCATCCGCGGATGCAGGCAGCACACAAAACCACACACTCTCCAGTCCATGGAAAAACCTCTCCTCACGGAACTAGTCCCTGGTGCCCAAAAGGTTGGGGACCTCTGGCATATGCCACACATTTTAAAATAGGAGAGCTTTTGTCATGTCCTTGTGGCTACCATATTAACTTTTTTGAATTCTGTCCTCTGGTGCCTGTTCTTGCTACTCATCTTCCCTGATTTAAACAAACAAACAAATAAATAAATTTATATGCCACCTATCTCACTGTTAAAGTGACTTTCAGCAACTTACCAAATGATAAAAAGGCAATATAAAAACAGTTAAATTAACAAGGATTAAATAGAAATTAAAAACCAAAAAAATCCTTCTGCTTTTAAAGGGAGCCAGGAAGGCTGTAGTTCAGCAGAGAGTTGACTGAGACAAAATGAAGGACACAATAGCCACATACATCTATCATCACATACATAAATTTTATTTATGAATTGCATTCTACATTTTTTAAAAAAAGCATGGAACTAAGAACTCTAAAATGAAACAAATAAGGAATTGTTAGTATATCTCTATAATTTAAAAAGCAACAACTGCCATGTAGATAAAAATACAATATTATTTTAATGTACTAATTGTATACACAAATGCAGATGAGCATGGTTACCATGAAGAGGTAAGAGAATTTTGCAGTGACCAAATATGGCTTGTTTCTAAATTATAGCTGAATGGATGGAAGGACTAACCTATTGTTTACTTTTAAAGGAACAACTTAACTTTATCTCTTCTGGCACACATGATACATTAATATGTTTTTTTTTGTGTTTTTTTTTAAGAAATTTTATTTATTTTTTTCCATCATAAAAAACAATCATAAGTAAACACAATAACCAATCAAACCCCCCCCCCCAGACTTCCCAAACCTAATCCCAGGATAATATTCATATAAAAGTAAACAAATACTAATATCTCTAACTCCACAAAGTATCTTAATCTACAAGAAAAGATAGAAAGAGTAAACAAACTTAAAAAAATCTAGAAACCTAAATTATATTCTACCACTCTGTGTTTCTTTTGAATATAAACAATCCATCTTCTCCATATTGATAAAAATTGTTCATTCGAATGGTTCTTCAAATAAGCCGAAATCTTTGCCATTTCAGCAAGATACGAAACTTTCAATCTCCAATCTCCCATCGTGGGC
>NW_015386442.1:316170-331432 GCF_001527695.2 Protobothrops mucrosquamatus | reverse complement strand
TAATCCAATCAGTCATCCACGTTAATGCACAAGAATCATAATAGAGTGTCAGATTTGGTACTTTAAGTCCTCCACGTTCTCTAGTATCTTGAATAATCTTAAATTTAACTCTCGCCTTCTTGCCTTCCCAAATAAAGCGATTCAAATCTCTTTGCCATTCTTTCAAGTTAATTTCATTTTTTAAAATAGGTATCATCTGGAATAAAAAAAGAAACTTGGGCAAAATGTTCATTTTAATGGCCGCTATACGACCCAGCAATGAAAGCTGTAGTTTTTTCCACGTTGATAAGTCCTTTTGTACCAATTTCCACAATCTTTCATAATTATTCTGGTACAATTTCATGTTGGAGGATGACAAGAAAATTCCCAAATATTTGACTTTATTGACCACTTCAAATCCTGACATCTGCATAAGTTGATCTTTACCTTTAGCAATCATATTCTTTGTAAGAATTTTAGTCTTATTCACATTGATTTTAAATCCAGCCACTTTACCATACTGGTATAACTCTTGCAACAGAGATTCCAATGACTCAATTGGTTGAGTTAATGTAAAAACTAAATCATCAGCAAAAGCTTTAAGTTTATATTCTTTAGTAGAAATCTTTAGGCCTTTAATCATTGGTGATTCTCTAATTCTAGACAACAGAATTTCCAAAGACAATACAAATAATAATGGAGAATAATATGTTTTAATTACATATTTGCCTACAAGCTCTATGTTCTGAAAAGATTGATAGAGCTCAAATCTCGCCATGGGTGTGTGCTGTGGGCTTTCAACATTCTGAAGCATTTGTCTGTTAATGTGGGCAATTCCACTGAGCATCCCTCCCAAGTCATCCAGCAACAGGAAGGGAAGCAAAATCAGAAAATTTGTGGCTTCAGGATAAGAGTCAAGTCTGCATTTTTTTTGAGAAAGAGAGAGAGAGAGAGAGAGAGAGAGAGAGAGAGAGAGAGCATTGTTTCAAGTTGAAATTAGCACTATTTTTAAGACACAAACTTCAGTTCTCAGTTAAAAATGGTTAGATTTGCACATGATAGAAAAATAAAAATGGTTTATAATTTATAATTCTATAATATTTAAAGAAAAAAATCCAACAATTCATTGATAAACAAAATACTTCAATTATAGATATCGAGGAGACAGACAATATGCAGGGTTGATTGCATTAATTTTAGAGTGCTATTTTCTATTGGAACACTAGATAGCTTTCCTAGTTTTTTATCAGGTGATGATATTTTACAGGGTGCTTGTTATTCTGCCTGGTAAATGGTTCTTATTAAAAAGATATATTTTTAAAGACAGTTAATTAAAAAAAATATTTAATTTATTTAATTTATTAACTATCCAAAATAAATCTACACCATGATAAGTCATAAGTAAAAGTTGGAAACAAAGGGGCGAAAATAATACCTTTTTATATAAACTTTTCATTTATTACTGTTATTTTAAACCCATATTCTATTGCATCACATAAATAGTTCTGGTAATTAAATAAGACTTTTATAAATATATTTATAATACAATCAACCCTCAAAATCCAAATCAATCACACAGCCAACAGGAGACAGCATCAACACACAACCAATCCATGCAAGTCCCCTCTCCCCCCCTTAGAAGTTTACAACCTTGACCTGATGTAATCTCCCCATCACAAGACCCATCACCAGTGTAATGTATTGAGGTGAATTACTTGGAAATGTTGAAAAAATGGTCATAAGACTCTGTCAGTTAAGAGCCAGACTTTCTGTCTACATGCTAATTACTTGTGTTAAAAGTGAATCCTATTGGCCGCTGCCTAGTTGCTGAGTGTATAAATAGGGGAGGAGCAGCAGTTATTCAGGCTTCTGTTTAATCCTTTAATAAAGAGTTGTTTGTTTCACCTGCTGCCTCATCGATGCCTCACCAAGCACCAAACATAACAACCAGCCTCTCTCTGAGGACTCACACCTGATGACTCATCACAAGACCCTCACTTGACACACCCAGACCTGAAGCCCTTATAAACAGAAGAACACTGACACAGAGATCCCTTAAATTCTACTGAAGATGTTACCTAGCCTGGTAATGAGACATTTGGAAACCAACCCACAAGCTGGGAGAACGAACCTTCACCCACAATCAACCCTGCTTATATTGTCTGTCACCTCAATATCTTTAATTGGAGTATTTTGTTTATTGATGAATTGTTAGATTGTTCTTGAAATATTACAGAGTTATAAATTAAAAACATTTTTATTTTTCTATCCTGTGCATATTCTTTTTGAAGGAAATCAATCCTTTTATTAAAATTAAATAAACATTGATAAGCCATTAATGATGTTCTCCATAATAATTTGGTTTTAATGAATGTACTTTTAAAACTAACTAGGCAACCCGCAACCCATAGGGTCATCATTTCAGAGATATTTTCTTACCTAAACAGAGAAACAGAATTATCATGGGTGGGCAAAAAAGCAGTAGGAGCAGAAGCAGCTTCTGAATTCCTCTCAGCTTCCCCCATTTTTGTGGAAAGCTAGCACAAAATTAGAAATCTTCCTTCCCCTTCTTTTAATAAATGGTTGCTGCTGGGTGTTGGAGGGAGTGAGGGATTGCAAGACTGGCTGGAAAACTGTCACAGAATATAGAAAATGAAGATATGTGACGGCAGCAGCTGCTCTACAGCACAGCAGCAGCCAGTAGCATTGAAGCAGCACAACTTCTCCAAATTTAATTCCTTGGGAGTCATGGGTCCTGTGTTTTGGACACATTCTGTAAGTTAACCTATTTGAGATACTTTGGTTAAAAACTGTTGCCCAATGATGCACCATTTCACCCGGATAAAGGTCAACATGATAATGAGAGTTTTGGAAGTATACATAGATTTAATATTCCATATTCTTGAAGAACAATAACTATTCATTCCAGCTCCAATAAGATCTGTCAACATCTAGCAATTGTTTGGTGAGCTGAAACTAAAAAAATGCACTAAAGGCTGCTATTTTTTTATTTAACCTTGAATATAATATAAGAATGCAATCAATAATAATAATAATAATAATAATAATAATAATAATAATAATAATAATAATAATAATTGCAATTGACAAATTCGCCATTAGTCAATTACAAAAGGCGGCCTTACTAGGAACTGCTTCCATCCTGTGACGATAACTGTAATACCATCAAACATCCACATCTGCCTATCCCAGGTCCTGGGTAAGGACTCGATAGGTAGACAAAATGCCAAATCCAGTCTGAACATCTGGCTGACTGTGCGATGATCCATATTAATAATAATAATAATAATAATAATAATAATAATAATAATAATAATAATAATAATAATAATAATAATAATAACTGGAGAAGATAACAAAATACAGAGACCTACAAATAGAAATAGAAAGACTGTGGCAAAAGCAAGCAAAGGTAGTACCAATAGTAATAGGCGCCTTGGGTGCAATCCCAAAACAACTGGAGCACCACTTGAACACCATTGGCATTGACAAATTCGCTATTAGTCAATTGCAAAAGGCGGCCTTACTAGGAACTGCTTCNGCTTCCATCCTGCGACGATATCTGTAATACCATCAAACATCCACATCTGCCTATCCCAGGTCCTGGGTAAGGACTCGATAGGTAGACAAAATGCCAAATCCAGTCTGAACATCTGGCTGACTGTGCGATGATCCATAATAATAATAATAATAATAATAATAATAATAATAATAATAATAATAATAATAATAATAATAATGTTGGAAGGGATTTTGGAGGTCATCTAGTCCAACCCCCTGCTCAGGCAGGAAATCCTATACCATTTCAGACAAATGGCTGTCCAGTCTCTTCTTAAAAACTTCCAGGATTGGAGTATTCACTGCTTCTGGAGGTAGGTTGTTCCACTGGTTAATTGTTCTAATTGTCAGGAAATTTCTCCTTAGTTCTAGGTTGCTTCTCTCCTTGATTAGTTTCCATCCATTGCTTCTTGTCCTGCCTTCAGATGCTTTGGAGAATAGTTTGACTCCCTCTTCTTTGTGGCAACCCCTGAGATATTGGAACACTGCTATCATGTCCCCCCTCATCCTTCTCTTCATTAAACTAGACATACCCAATTCCAGCAACCATTCCTTATATGTTTTAGCCTCCAGTCCCCTAATCACCTTTGTTGCTCTTCTCTGTACTCTTTCTAGAGTCTCAACATCTTTTTTACATCGCGGTGACCAAAATTGGATGCAGTATTCCAAGTGTGGCCTTACCAAGGTGTTATAAAGTGGTATTAACACTTTATGTGATCTTGATTCTATGCCTGTTAATTCAGCCTAGCACTGTGTTGGCTTTTTTGGCAGCTGCAGCACACTGCTGGCTCATATTTAAGTGATTGTCCACTAGGACTCTGAGATCCTTCTCACAGTTACTACTATTGAGCAAGATACCCCCTATGCTATACCTGTACATTTGGTTTTTCTTGCCTAAATGTGGAATTTCATTTTGTTAGATAGTGCCCAGTGTTCCAGTTTGTTCAGATTCTCCTGTATCTTAAGCCTATCTTCTGGAGTGTTGGCTGTTCCTGCCAGCTTGGTGTCGTCTGCAAATTTGATGAGTTCCCCGTCTATTCCCTCGTCCAAATCGTTGCTGAAGATGTTGAAGAGCACTGGGCCTAGAACAGAGCCCTGGGGCACCGCACTACACACTTCCCTCCATGTAGATGCAGTTCCATTGAGGACCACATGCTGAATACAGCCGGTCATCCAGCTACGAATCCATCTGGTGGTGATGCTGTCTAACCCACATTTTTCTATCTCATCGAGTAGTAGGTTGGGATCTACTTTATCAAATGCCTTACTGAAGTCCAAGTAAATTATATCCACAGCATTCCTCTGGTCCACTAATTTTGTCACTTGGTCAAAGAATGCAATAAGATTTGTTTGGTATGATCTGTTTTTGACAAACCCATGTTGGCTTTTAGTAATGACTTTGTTTGCCTCTAGGTGTTCGCTGATTTGTTGTTTGATTATCTTTTCCAGAATCTTCCCAGGTATTGAGGTCAGGCTGATAGGTCTATAGTTTCCTGGATCTATTTTTTTCCCTTTTTTGAAGATGGGAACTACATCAGCTCTTTTCCAGTCTTCTGGTAGTTCCCCAGTGCTCCAGGATCTTTGAAAAATATAGTTCAGTGGTTCTGAGATCACATCTGCCAGTTCCTTGAGAACCTTGGGGTGTAATCCAACTGGTCCTGGTGATTTGAACTCATCTAGGCTGGATAGGTGCTCACTTACCATTTTCTTCCCTATCTTAACTTGGACTGTTTTTTCCCTTTGTGTAAAGACAGATGCAAAAAATGAGTTAAATAGTTCTGCTTTCTCCCTGTTGCTTGTCACCTTCTTGCCACTTTCCCCCACTAATAGACCAATCATTTCCTTCACTTTTTTTCTTGTTTTTTACATGTTGAAAGAAGCTTTTTTTGTTATTTTTGACTTTTGTCACAAGCCTTAGTTCATTTTGAGCCTTAGCTTTCCTCACTTCATCTTTGCAGGCTCGGACTATTTGCTGATATTCTGCTTTAGTTATGTGACCCTCTTTCCACTTTTTATACTTGTCCTTTTTATCTTTCAATTTATCAGAGAGTTCTTTATGCAGCCATGCTGGTTTCTTTTGAGAGCTGTTATTTTTCTTCTTTGTTGGTATTGTGCTAGACTGGGCTTTTATTATCTCATTTTTCAAAATTTCCCAAGCTTCTTGAGTTGTTTTTCCCTTGATGATTCTCATCCATGGAATCGTTCCCAAGCTCTAAGTTTATTGAAATTAGCTCTCTTAAAATCCAAGACTCTAGTTTGACTGTGTTCTATTGCTTGTGCTTCCAGAATGTTGAATTCCAATATTGCATGATCACTCCCCCCCCCAAGGTTCCTGTGGCTTCAACACCTTCTATCATTTCATCTCTGTTAGTGAGGATTAGATCCAATATGGCTAATCCCTTGGTTCCCTTCTCTACTTTTTGGGAGATAAAGTTGTCTGCTAGGTTTGTCAGGAATCTGTTTGATCTTCCACTTGGTGCAGAGTTTGTCTCCCAGTTGATGTCAGGGTAATTAAAGTCCCCCATTACTATTGTGATGTGCTTTCTACATACCTTAGTTAGCTAACTAGCAAAAAGTTCATCTATTTCCTCTGTTTGGTTGGGTGGCCTGTAGTATACACCTATGGCAATGTCATTCCCCTTTTATATTGGCCCAAATGCATTCAAGACAGTTTTCATGATTGTTGTGCTCTATTTCTGTAGAGATATAGTTATTTCTTATATAGAGAGCAACTCCACCTCCTTTAATATTTGGTCTGTTTCTTTTAAATAATTTAAATCCCTCTAGCTGTATGTTCCATTTGTGGGTTTCATCCCACCATGTTTCCGTAATGGCAACAATATCATATCTGCCCTCATTTACCTGAATTTCTAGCTCACCCTGTTTACTGTTCATACTCTGTGCATTGGTGTATAGACATTTGAGTTCTTTATGACTGACCCTGTGTTTACTTTCTACATAACCTGTGTGGTGCCTGAGTTCCCCTATTTTCTTACCACCTATTTGGTTAGTGCACTTCGTGTGGCACTCACTATTAAAAGCTTGATTTTGCTTGACAGCAAGGTTGATATTCTTGTCCACACACACATCTATGTTACATGCACTGCTAACCCTGTAATTTTTTTATTGCTGGGGACAGGGATGTTCTGTATTAATTAACTCACTGTCCCCGTTGTTTAGTTTAAATATTCCTCCAGAAAATCTGTGAGTCCTGCTTATTTGTGATTGGGTAGTTCTGCATCCTTCACGGTCCATTGCTTCCAAATGAAATTCTATCACACATGTCTCCCTCATTTTGAATCCTTTCCAACATGGTTGCAAGCTGATTTGCTAATGTAGACAATCCAGACTTTTTGCTGTCAGAAGTTCCCAAACTGGGGCAAATGTTCACATTCTGTTAGAAATGTATTATATAACTTTAATGTTTCCCTTATATGCCCCATTCCCCAATGATTAAGTATGATATCCATGACTTGGAAAAATGAAATATGTAGCTGTATAGTCTTTGATCTTTTATTTGTAATGGGTTGTTGAATATTCTATTGTTTTATCAGGATACTTTATATCAAGCATGTTATTGTCTTACTTTTTAAATATATTTTTTAGTTTATTTGAATTCCAAATGCCAAAGGAATAATCAGAATATAGAAGTGAGAAAAGATGGTAAATACCACATTTATCTGATTTTTATCACATTTACCTCACATTTATGTGATCTTGTGGCAATACCACATTTTCTGATCTTGCTCCACTAAGATTTCTTGCTTTCAATATAGTTTTTAACAGGTTGTATTTCTTTCATTACTCTTTCTAAGGGCCATTGTTACTGCAAATCATAGACCACATTTTCCATCAGTTTGAAGGATTCTGCAAGTAGATTCTTTTGTACACTTTTAAAGCTTCTGATGTATCCTTACTTGATAATTAAATTTAAAGGCAATTTATAATGATCAGCTAAAATTATAAATAAATCCAAGAGAAATCATAGTTTTAAAATAGTCTTCTATTCAGCTTTATAGCTGTTATAATGAGGGTATTTCATAATTGTAATTCACATGCTACTGAAACCAGATTTCAATGGGTTTATACCATAATGTGTGTATGTTAAAATACCCAAAATCGACCATAACCTCATAATGTATTTTGAAAAATATGTATTTGGATATCGAAGTGACTTCCCTGTTGATTCCCTTTCCTTATCAGATAATTGACTTTCCCCATGTCCTCTGGTACCCTACTCTCCACCCTTCCAGCTTTTATATTTTTGACCTGGCAAGGTAAGCATACTTCCAGACAAATCTCTGGGCTGCAGTCAACCAACCAATTTCCTTTGAAAAATACTTCTTGGCATAAAAATAGTGCTAAAGGATGTCAAATGCCCATTTGTTAATAAAAAGAATTGAAATATGTTATTGAAAAGTATAGAGGAGCAGGTTGGGAAAAGGGAAGAAATATATTAGAGACAATGGGTACCATGATTTAGACAGGCAGTTGGATTAATCCAACTGTTAATATATTAGTTAACCATAGTTAAGATGTCATTGTTTTTCAAAAGGAGAAAAGTAATTGACGATTAGTTTCAATAGGTTCATGAGCAATATTAAGGTTTCTAGATCAGTAGAGGAAGTCCTCGATTTATAACCATTTGCTTAGTGACTGTTTATAGCTACAGCACTACTGAAAAAAGTGACTTATGACCGTTTTTCGCACAACCACTGTGGTATCTCCATGGCCAAGTGATCAAAATTCAGATGCTTGGCAACGAGTCCCTATTTATGATGGTTGCCATGTCCCAGGATCATGTGATCACCTTTTGTGACCTTCTGACAGGTAAACGGGGAAAACCAGGTTCACTTAACAACCCTGTTACTAACTTAACAACTGCAGTGATTCACTTAATAATTGTGGCAAGAAAGATTATAAAATGGGGCAAAACTGTCTTGCTTAGCAACAGAAATTTTGGGCTCGATTGTGGTCATAAATCAAAGACTACCTGTACTCACTCAGACCAGGCCTGCACAATATACAGTCGATGGGTTGCCTGTGGTCTTCAAAGCAGGTTTGTGCAGCCTGCCAGAATTTTTTTAAAAAAGGTCAATAAATACACTGCCAATTCTTGGTTAGCCACCAAATAATTAATTGCTGCTCCAAATATTTCTTTGCAGCTTGCAATTATTTTTAATTTATTCATTTGGCCCTTTCATCTCGTCAGTTGTGCAAAGCTCCACTAGACCATCAGTTGTTACTGATTTTAAACATCCTGGGGAGGTGGTTGGTATTTGACTCTTTAAATATTTGCCACATGTATATATATATGTAGGTCTTTGGTTATTCGGGTTTTCTCCCGCGTAAAATTGGAAGTGTCTTGGCGACGTTTCGACGATATATATAACTAATTGCAAAAATATGCTTCCAAGATTTTTGGCAGACTTGAGATAAATGTTGACATTTATGAATACAGATAGTCTTCTTTTGCTTATTGGAGAGGTTAACAAGCAGAAAACAATGTTTAGATCAAACAGTTACTCTAATTGCTTAAAAAAAGGAAGTTGCTCAGGAAGGTTTGGAAACTGAACCATCCTAGATTAATTCCTAAATTGCCAATTGAATCAGAGCTGGCAAGCTCAGTGTAATTCATGCATGTGTCAAACCATGCTTATATTCAAACAGCTCTTCTTTTGTACTGAGGTATTTGTGGATCAAATATATTACACAAGTATACCATAAATGCAGAAACATGCAAAACTGAAGCTGTGTAATCAGATCTGTCCTGGCAACTAAGTGATGTACCAACATTTCAAGGAATTCTGCATCAGCTATTTAATATCTTGGAGACAGTTGTTGTCTAGTCTGTGTGGAAACGAAGCAGTGAAGTAGTTAGCAGATTCTCTGGGGACAATCTAGACCTTTCTGATCCCCATCTACCACCTGGCAAACAGATGTCTTTGTAAAGGTAAATGTGTAAAGATGTGAGATACAAAGTAACAGAAAAACAATATTTTGTGAAGCATTGGGAAATTTAACATATTACATGTTTCTCATGTAAGTTGGAAACAGAAGACAAGAACATCATCCTTGAATTGGCGCTACCTGTTTTTGGAACATATCAGAGAATTTATTGTTAACATTTTGTTAGAATTAGGGTTAATATATATGTGAAATTTGGTACCACGTTTCCCTGAAAATAAACCCCACCCTGAAAAAAAGACCTACCTGATTTTGGGGGGTGGGCCTAATATAAGCCCTACCTCCCAAAATAAGCCCTAGTTATGACCCCACCCATTCCGTCCCATCTCGCTGCTGCAATGAGGCTGGAGGCCCTGCGGCACATCACTCGCTGCTGGCATGAGGCAAGACAGGTGGGAGAGGGGATGGAGCTGCCCCACACGCCCCATGCCCGCTTCCTTCAGGGGCCCCCAGCCAGGCCATTTCTTGCTCGGCGACCTTCCCTTTCATTCTCCTCCTCAGCTGGACTGCCATGCTATAGAGGATGGGCCGGGTAGGCCCAGTCCCCCTCTGCCGTTTCGGAGCCGGGGGGGAGTGATGGCAAAAGGCTCCGCTGCTGCTGTGCACCACTGGAGGGGCTTTCTTTGTGCTTTGCCCCACAGATCACCTGCCTGGCGGCAGCCACCTCCTTCTCTTCCACCAATTATCCTGTGGCTTGCAACGTGACCGGGCAGTGCAAGCCTTCCCTGCCACCTCCCTCCACCAGCCCTCCGTTGACGCCACTGGAAAGAATGGAGAATGGGGAGTGGAGCAGCTCTGCGCAGTGATGCAGAACAGAGAAGAGCACTTGCTTGCCACCCTGCATCTCTCTTCTCTGTTCTGGAAATGGCAGCCCCGTTTCCTGCTGCTTCTCCTCTCAGTGCTGCAGTAGAGTTTGGTGCACCACCGCCCAGCTCCTCTCTCTTCCCAAAAGCAAAAAAAATCTTCATTGACCTGCTTTCCAGCTCTGGTGCATTTCTCCCTGCTGCAGGGAAATGGAGTTTGTGGAACTAAAAAAAGTTCAGTCAGATCTTCCAACTTCTCGCAAAAAAAAAAAGATCTCGTGATACGTTGGAAGGTCTGACTGAACTTTTTTTAGTCCCACAAACTAATCAATGGTGTAATAAAGATTATTATTCCTTGAGGAATAATAGCCACCCAAAGGGAGCTTTTTCACTGGACTGTATAAACAATTGTAAATAAAAACAACCAATTTTAAGAACAAAGGAATAATATACTTACCACTAGTTTTTGGTGGCAATAGTCCTCTGGAACTTGGCTGAAAGAGGGGAAGAATGAAGCTGAAGACACTTTTGTGAAGGTTACTGCCAGCTTTTTTCACAGGGCACTTGGTGGTGATGGCTATATGGAAATCTGGTGATTGTTTTAACCATGACTAACTTAAACTCTATTACATTGATCTGACTTAGTTTAAGTTTGATCAGCTATGAATCCAAATATGGTCTTTCATATTCTCTCTGATCTAGCGATGTTCAGTATATGGTATTAGTATTTATATGAATGATGTTTTTGCTTTTTGTTGTTTTAATTAAGAAAAATGAATTCAGAGTTCACACTGAACTTGCTAAAAATTGTCATTATGAGTATTTGGACAAGGAACAAAATCTAAAGAGCTAAAAGTATGGAAATTAAATGAAGATGTTTTCAGTATTTATGGGTAATATGTCATTCCAGAGTTGAGGTCCAAGTCCAAAGATGTGGAAAGAGGAGGCATAATAAGAATAAATATATTTTTCTTTCCTATTTCAAATGTTGGTATATCTGAAAATGGGAATACACAATCAACAAATATGACGTAATGTTCTCTTTCTATGCAAGTGACTTTAGTTACCTAATTTCTTTCAGTGCTTCATAGAAAATCTATTTTTTCCCTTTCTCTTCAGTGTAATCATAGTTTAATGTTCTGTAGATCTCATACCCAAATTTGATCTGAAAAAGAGGGAACTTAGAATTTCTTTAAAATACTCTCAGAAGGAAAATGTGCCATGCTTGGATATTTTTGCATGGTATAAGCTCGTTATTCAAGAGCAATTGAAACAGGAGAAGAGTATTCTCTGTAAATAATTTATTAAATCTTAAGGTTCAAAAATCTTGATATTCACTATTTAGACAAAAGTGACAATATTTACATACTTTCTTTTTTACAATAGCATTTATCTAATTTGTTTTTCTGATGGAGTTTGAAACTGCAATACAGTGTTTTTGTAATATAAAGAGGTTTTTTTTATACAGAGTAGAAGTTGTATAGTTCTAAAGTAATTCATATGGAAAATGAAATTAGTTTATATATTCTCTCTCTCTCCGAATACATCTTGTGTATATGATGTATATATGATGTATATGTGTGCATGTGTGTATAATACACACACACACACACACACACACACACATTGATGGAACTGAGCTTTAATGTTCTTCCATTCTGACCAAAAACCTACCATAGAAGCCAATTTGCATATTTTTCTAGGCTATAATTTATTTTAAGTATGATATGCTATAATGATTTGATTCGGACAACAGAAAATAATATCATAGGCTTCACAAATCAGGTTGCCATGCTTTAATCAGAGAAGCCATAGTGTATGAATTCAACCCAAGATTGAATTGGCTAAGTTGAAGAGAGAAAAAAAATGAACCAGGATAGAAACCTCTTTTGAGAATGAAACTCTATTCCAGTCAGCAAGTTTCCCCAACCCACTATGTAATATTTAAAAGAAGAAGTTGGTAATACAAGGGCAGTGCTAAAGACGAAGATGGGGAAATCTGCTTTCAACAGTTGCATTGCATACACCTACAATTTGACCAATCCAGCATAGTTCAAAAGTTAAATATTTCATGAGGTACAACACAGTTAATAAGTAATTGAAAATACAACTTTACACATTTAAGGCTGGAAAATATAGCTTCATTGTTCAAACACCATTGAAATAATATATAATTCAATACAATTATGTGTTTTGTGTTAGATTTTCATAAAGCTAATACATCTTATTAGTAATAGGATTGTGTATTTGGATTTGAATATACATTTTACAGCTTATGTACAAAAATGGATGAATGAACTTGACTTCATATAAAGGGACAGGAAATCCCAATCTTAAGACTTCAAAATTAGCTTACCATAACTTCAATTAATTCTGGCATTTTATATTTATAAAGATCCCAGCATCAACTTCTAGAAATTATCTTTCCACAGGACATTTAATGCTTTTGAAATAATAGGCATATATTTTTATTTTTTTTAAAAAACTATTAAAATTCTACACATAAACAACACAATAAACATACAACCTGTAAACCTGTAAATATAAAACTAAACTTCTAACTTAAAAAACAGCTCATTTATGCCCTTCGCTTTCTTCATGGATCCATTAACCACTTCTTATTCTTTTATACCATAGTAATTATTTTTATTTGTTATCTCCCCTTATTTAATCTATAAAACCCTTTATCATCAAGCTATTTTTCTTTCTTTTTAATAACATAATCAATAAACAGACTCTAACTTTAAGACACTGTGCTTTTTACTCAATTCCTGTTCCATAAACCCTAATTAAGTATATATTGGATCTTCCCTAAAATCCTAAATTAAACTGGAGTAGGATGTTGTTAGAGAGGTCAAGCATCCTTTATATACTGAGGCACTATGTTCCAAACATCAAGTGGTCGAGCAAACAGATGAGCATTTATCTGAAGCATTTCTTCAGCTTTTCTGCAACCTAACAGAGACAACCACTTATTAGTTGTTTTACAATTTTTAAAGCTGTAACCATTATCTAGATCTGTATAGTTCAGATATCTGTACATATAGAGACAACAGAGCAACTGACCTATAATTGTTCAGTTGAAATTCCTCAAATAGCTTCCACATTCCTTTCTGTGTAGCAAATGTGATATGATTCTAGAATCTACTTGAGGCAAACAGTGTGTTTGAGATAGACAGGATTTTTGGGGGGTTGAATTTTTGATTTAAAGTGGTCTTCACTATGAGTGTTCAATTTTTATCCACTCTTCTTCTCAGTACAGAATGACCTAATCTTGAGAAAGAGAAAATGAACCAGGTGTTGTGAGTTTTCATCTCAACTACTGATTGACTTAGATCTAAGAGGAAAAGTTCAAATCAAACATCAGGTACTGATTTTTAATTAACAAAGGGATGCGAGGGATTTCTAAGAAACTTTTTATTCTCACAAACTGACAAATATGATAGTGATATTAGTTCCTGGGGCAACAGTAAACACATTGCCTATTAGAATTAGTTTTCGCACAGTCAATAAAGAATATGACGCCAATTCTGTCTCTACAAAAATAAGAGCATAAAATTTATTTATTTATTTATTTATTTAATTACATTTATATCCCGCCCTTCTCCTTGCGGACTCAGGGCGGCTAACAATCAGATAAAATACAAAAATACAATACACCTTTAAAATTAATTAAAAAGAGATATTTAAATTCAATCTGATTAAAAGTAATTAAAACCCCTTTAAAATCCCTTAGGCCAGTCCCGCAAGCTGGANCATGTCTTGAGGGCGCGGCGGAAGGAAGGGAGATCAGGGATCACCCTGATCTCTGGGGGCAGTTCGTTCCAGAGGGTGGGAGCTCCCACAGAGAAGGCCCTCCCCCTTGGGGTCGCCAGCCGGCACTGTCTGGCTGACGGCACCCTGAGGAGACCCACTCTGTGGGAGTGTACAGGTCGGTGGGAGGTAATCTGTGGCAAGAGGCGGTCTCGAAGGTAGCCAGGTCCGATGCCATGGAGCGCTTTAAAGATGATAGTCAGCACCTTGAAGCGCACCCGGAAGGCCACCGGCAGCCAATGCAGCTCGCGCAAAAGCGGCGTAACATGGGAGCGACGAGTCCCTCCCAACACCGCCCGCGTGGCCGCATTTTGAACTAGCTGGAGCCTCCGGGTGCTCCTCAAGGGGAGCCCCATGTAGAGAGCATTACAGTAGTCCAGGCGGGAAGTGACAAGGGCATGAGTGACCGTGCGTAAGGCGTCCCGGGCCAGAAAAGGCCGCAACTGGTGAATCAGGCGAACCTGATAAAACGCTCCCCTGGTCACGGCCGCCAACTGGTCATCCAGTGTCAGCCGCGAATCCAGGAGAATGCCCAAGTTGCGGACCCGATCCGAGGGGGCCAAAGTTTCGCCCCCTATAGTCAGCGATGGAATCAGCTGACTATGCCGAGGCGCTGGTAGCCACAGCCACTCGGTCTTGGACGGGTTGAGCCTGAGTTTGTTCCTCCCCATCCAGACCCTTACGGCCTCCAGGCACCGGGCCATCACGTCAAGGGCATCGTTGGGGTGGCCCGGGGTGGATATGTACAGCTGAGTGTCATCAGCGTACTGATGGAAATCTACCCCGAAGCCACGAATGATCTCCCCCAGCGGCTTCACATAAATATTGAACAGAAGTGGAGAGAGGACCGACCCCTGTGGGACCCCGCAAGTTAGGGGCCTTGGGGTCGACCTCTGTCCCCCTGCCAATACAGACTGCGTATGGTCGGTGAGGAAGGAGGAGAACCACCGCATCACGGTGCCCCCCACTCCCAACCCACCCAACCGCCGCAGCATGATACCGTGGTCCACAGTATCAAAAGCCGCTGAGAGGTCCAAAAGAACTAGGACAGAGGAATAACCCCTGTCCCGGGCCCTCCAGAGATCATTAACCAACGTGACCAATGCCGTTTCCGTGCTGTA
>NW_015386442.1:301764-314943 GCF_001527695.2 Protobothrops mucrosquamatus | reverse complement strand
GATACCCGCCAGGTCCGCTCCCCCCTCGTGAATAAGTTCTTGAATGAGGGGGGCCTTATTTACCACAGACCTGGCGTTGCATAACATCAGCCGGTGGACCCGGGCCGGAGGATCTAAGGTCCCTGGAGGTCGAGCAGAGCTCTGAGGATCGGAGCACCCACAAGCTTGTAAGTAGCGTGTGCGTGCTCCCAAAACCCGAAATGGTCCTCTGCTCCCGCCATACCTGCCCCTCCCACTGACCGTACCTATCACACCACCCTCCGCCAGCCCCCCAGTCTCCTCCCTTACCACTCCACGCCCCCCAGACAGGACCGGCCTTGGCCTCCGAGAGGACTCCCCTGGTTCCCCTCGGGCCAACCCCGAACCCCCTAAAAATTTAGAAAAACACCCCTCTAAGAAGGCATATAGTTTCTTCCTTCTTAGATCCCTCCATACTGCTGCTGAATGCCACCTCTCGGGGTTCCAAACCCCTTCATTAAGGCCGGCCCTCGGAATCGTGTTGGGCCATACCTGCGCGATGGGGGAGTCGCGCAGGGCCAGCAGTTCCCTCCTGGAATACAGTCCCGAGTCGTAACAGGAGGTCCAACAGCAGAGGTCCAACAGCAGAGTTGGCCTCCCCATGCAAAACAGGAGTCTATTATATAAGGCAAGAATGAGAAAAAGGTGCAAAAGTCTTTGACTGTCACTTCTATCTTCTGTGTAGCCCTCTCTAGAATTGTGGGCTATGGTTTCCTAACTTTCTTCACTACTTATTAGGAATCTTGAATTCTTGTGAGTTCATTTCATTGGTTTAGCTCTGCTGGGTAAAACTGACAGGGGGGATGGAGAGGATTCATGTAACATTGCCACAGAGCGAATGTTTCCTTTGAAAAGGAAATAATAGCTGATCACATCCTAGTTCAATGTTCATTTTATACAAGGTATTGAAATGATTTAATGCAATTAACTTCATGCAAATGACTTAATGTCAGTGCTGAAAATGTATTGCTACATATCCAAATAAGTCAGAGACAGTAAGCATAAAGTAAATGATCAAATTTTATATGTATCAATGGAGTCAGATACTGAACTAATCTACTTAACTAAAGTTAACATTACATCACAAACATTTGTGCCTTTTCGGTGCACATAGCTTCTCACTTTGACAATAAAATTAGCTAATAATAATACAGCTTTGTTTAAACCCATTATCCAGCTGTAATCTGCACAAGAGTCCTGTGTGCTAAGTCATACAAGGTGGTGCCTTCCAGAAAAACTAAGATTGTCTCTTCTAGAATTTCAAAGGAAGTCTAGCCATGTTAGCCAGAAATGTTGGGACTTGTAATGCAAACATATTTAAAGCATAGCACATTGGGAAAAACTGCATTGTTACACAAAAAGAAGTCTCCACTATGTGTTTTAATACTAAATCTAACAACATCAGAAATAAATATATTGGAAAAATAGATAAAATTCTGAGATACCATTAGTTATTTTAATATCATCTCAAAAATGTTTGCAATATACAATAAGGATAGAACCTACATCTGAAACAAATATATTCTGACAACATATGCATATATATTAGATAACAGTATCTCTTTCTATATATATCTTATTAATATACTGTATATTTAGTTTAGATTCAGGGATATAACTACAATAGATATAATAGGAATGCCTAAGTTCAAAAATACAGTTTTCTAATCTTACTGCTCACAAAAGTTAGAATTAAACTTATTCCTGGTATTCTCCAGGAATAAGAATTTTATCTACGAATGGAATGGCATACAAATAAAGACTCTCATCAAACCAAAGACATTTTACTTGATGACTTGATTAATTAATTGATTACATCTGCATAAATTTTGCATATGATTTGCACTCTAATACCATAGAGTGAGGTTGTCCAGGTGTGAAAAGACTGATTAACTTTGCTATTGTTGTAAGCTTGAAGCAGCCTTTTGAAGCTACTTCACAAGGGCACACAGCCCACTTATAAATAGTAAATTTAGGCCACCAAATAGCTTCACTTTCTGTTGCATCTCAGATCCCCCATGGCTCACTTATTAGCCTGGTACTGGGCATGCAGGAAATTCAGAAGTGATGCATAGTGCATCAGTGGCGAATGCTTTCATTTCTATGACACAAAATCTTACCTCAAAGCCAAGTGTGATTACTTGGCCCAGCCTACTATGTGTATCTATTCAAAACTAAGTCTTCTTGAGTTCAGTAGGATTGTCTCGAAGGTATAGCAGCTATCCCCAATCAAACACTGTTTTGGCAAATTCTCATTTCAGTTTCATTGTAAAGAATACAGAATCGGGTGACACACACATATATAATGAATATGATTTCTCAGAATATTCTTGAATTTTGTTAACAAGTTTTCATCATGAGAACCTTACCATAGAAAAGAAGATTCAAATAAATCTTTTATCCTAAGACTTCAATTCTTGGAAAAATCACATGAAGAGTTTATTTTCCTGCTGACTTCCCAAACTGTTCTTATTGTAATTTTGCAGTTTGCTGGTGAACACAGTTGCTGTTGCTCTTTATTGTAAAGTTGGAATACAAAGCACAGCTTTGCTATTAAGTTGTTACATTCTTGATTTAGAAAGTCTTTCTTGAAAGCCATCTATAATTAAACAACAAAAGTATATAAACCGTCAAAAGTATAAATGGACTGACATTCTCAATTGCTTTAATTTCTCATTATTATTATTTTTAAATGCATGTATGGGCTTACCTTACAAAACCTGTGGCAGCACTGCATAGTAATTAGAGTAATTATTTCTTTTTTATTATTAATTTCAATAGTAATATATCATATAGTTTGGTCTAGTGATTAAGGCATCAGGCTAGAAACTAGCAGTTCTAGTCCCAGTTTAGGCATAAAAGCCGGCTGGCTGATTTTGGGCCAGTCACTCTCTCAGACCAACTTACCTAACAGGGTTGTGGTTGTGGTAAAAATACGAGAATGAAGAAGTATTAGGTTTGTTTGCTGCCTTTATTTATAAAAATAATAAAGGTGGAGTAAAAATGGGCATTACACATAATTGAAAATTGTGTTTTAATTTCTAAAAGCCCTTATAATTATAGTTGAAATTGTGAATCTAAAAGCAAAATATATATGCATAAAAATTAGCACTATCAGCTTAGTTAATATTAGAAATTATTAGAAAGTTTTTTTAAAAAGCACTATAATGTGTGCCTTTATATATCATATGCAATAGTTAACAGTGCATGGAATCAACTACTGCCTAATTTCAGATAATGCTTATTGTTTTAGACAACATAGGCAGCTAGTACAAGCCTTCCTATCAACATCGTCATTATGAAATCATAGAAAAAATAATGTGAAGTATATAACTTGCATGAGTTGCATTATGGCAGTGGTGGCGAACCTATGGCACGGGTGCCAGAGGCAGCACTCAGAGCCCTCTCTGTGGGCACGCGCGCCGTCGCCCCAGTCCTAGACCTTCAGCTGGGTTTTATACAACCTTTTCACTTTAGGCCTCCGCCGCTGTGTACAAAAAAAAAGGTTCAATTAATCAGTCAATTTCAACTTCTCGCGGGAAAAAAAAGATCTTGCAAAGTTGGAATTGATTGATTGAACTTTTTAGTCCCAGCCAGTCTGCTGTTACCACCACAGCCACGCCCACCCAATGGGCCACACCCACCCAATGCACCACACCCACCCAATGGGCCACATCCACCCGGCACCCGACGATGCATAAGTGGGTTTTGGGTTGCAGTTTGGGCACTCGGTCTCTAAAAGGTTTGCCATCACTGCATTATGGCATGGACACAAATAACATGATTTGCATTATTTTCACAAATGTCACAAAACACATGACATTATTTGTTCTACTTTCCCTTACAACAGGGAGGAGATGGTTTTGTGTGTGCATATGCCGCTTGCTCAAATGGAGCTTCCCGTGCTCGCTTGCTGGGCTGTGGACTGGGGGTTGGGGACCCCTGTTATACACAGCAGAATAAACAAGTCAGAAATAGATATTTTAGTCACTGAATTATTTAGAATATTGTAAGAAAGATTGAGGACAATAGAAGAAGGGGACGACAAAGAATGAGGTGGCTGGATGGAGTCACTGAAGCAGTAGGCGTGAGCTTAAATGGACTCCAGAAGATGGTAGAGGACAGGAAGGCCTGGAGGAACCTTGTCCATGGGGTCACAATGGGTCGGACATGACTTTGCAACTAACAACAACAAGAAGAAGTTGGAAAATGGGAGAATATGTGTGTCTGTAAGTAAGGCAGATCAACATCTGGTAAGTGATAAACTAATTTCTTGTATTAAACTGAATTCAATTAAAGAAAGAATTAGTTGAAAATAAGACAGAGCACTCACCTATGACATATGATTCTGCTGTGCATTTTGCTGCTGCTGCTGTTGCTGCTGAATTAGCAACTGTTGCTGTTGTCTGCGCCGAGCTGTCCTCAGTTTTTCAAACCGAGCTTCCATCTCATCTAAAACTTTGGGAGTGTAACGTACCACCAACTTCACACTGTCCTTAGCAGCCTTCAGAAGTTCCACTGCTTTCTCATGATGTTCTCCTTCCACACTCTGGTTGCGGAATGTTTAAAAATAGCAAAAAGCAAGAGGCTTTCAGCTTTAGAACTATGAGTAAGAAAGAAAAAACTACACCGTGGGTGAATCTGGTCCCACTAGGCCTCCCCCACTATGGCTTTGGAGTCTGTAGTTAGGCCTGTTCCATTGTCTAACATTTCAGACCCCAACAAAGTAGCTACTGTAAGATGTATCTCTATTACTCTCTTGCTTTTCTAGTGGAAAAGGAACAAGGCAAAACCAACTGAGCTGGAACTGTATCATCAAAATTCTCCAAGTAGAAAAAATGTGTGATATGTTTATTTGCAGGATCCAATATGAGCTGGTCACCAGGGCCAGCGCTTTTGTCTTCTGAGCTTTTGGACTTGTGCTGGAGCCCATCTTCAGGAAACTTCTCTCTAGCAGAGTATATGCTTTGGGCTGTTCTCTGTGTGGTATTTATATGGTGCCTGTTGTATGTGGCTTTTTAGATATTGATTGGGATGTTGATGGTTGGCTATTAAGTCATTGGCTGTTGTTTGCTTCTGCTGTCAAGCCCTCACCTCCCAAGTACAGATTGGATCCTGCAACATTATCCTGGGACATATATATTCACCTTCATTCATGATATATTGATTTATTTATCCTATTTATATGGCCATCTCTCTAGCCAATAAAATCTAAGTAACAAACAAAATAAAAACAAAATTTTATTAAAGCAAAAAGTCAGCTAAAACTGCATTGAAGCTCAGTAAAGCCACACCATTAAACTCTACTACTACTACTGCTGCTTCTACATTTGTGTTGGAAGCGCCTACTAAGGTGCTTCCAGGTTGAAAGAATTAGCTAGTGAAATCACTGTTGCCCAGAGAATGCCCAAGGGGGCTACTTTCATGTCCCTTCTATTTTCTAACCAAAATGGTGCCTATTTATCTACTTGCATTTGAATGCTTTTGAACTGCTAGGTGGGCAGGAACTAGGGCAAATTGATGGGAGCTCATTCCATCATGCGGCTCACTCCCAGGTTTCAAACTGTGGAGCTGTCCACCTCTCAGTGGTCTTTTGACTCAGTGTCCTAACCAAAGAGCCACCATGGCCCCAAATAAACATGACACATTCATGCCAAAGCTCCCCCATTAACAACCCAACTCCAATGCTTGGGAAGGAGCCAGGCTTTCACAGCTTTCCAAAAAGGACACTATTCCGTAGGACAAGTGCCATAAAAAAGAAGGTGCAAAAAGACAATGCTTTGCAATGCCACCTAAAGCATGCTCACTCTGGGGTAGGCATAAACCACTAGGAAAAGATGGTCCCAGAAGTAGCAAAGTGAAATGTTATGTAAAGCTTTAAAGGTGACAACCAACACCTAGCACTGTATCTTTGAGCATCATCTGGGTTTCTTTGCCTTTTAGAATGGAAATGATGTGAAGGCAGTTCAGTTGTCAATTTGCGATAATGTTCAAAGCATTGGCATAGGTATATAGATACAAAAGCTCCATGTGTGTAAATAAATCAATATGTGCAGTTAAAGCTAGCATCAAGCATTTATATCATCAGGGACTTGTCATGACCAAAGTCTTTAAGTTTGATGCTTCCTATCTCTCAACATCAATGAACTGAGCCTGGGTGAAACTCAGACCATTTGAATTCCAGTACTTGTAAAATCTTTTGTGTACAGACGTTGCTTGTTCAGGATCAATGCATTGTTGTGAAAAGGGTAGGGGACGGAGGTGTTTAATATTAGTAACAGGGCCAATAGCCATGCTTTACTTTCTGTATGTAAAACATTCTTCTTATATACAATGGATAAATAAGATGACAGTCTCTTAATTTTGCAATACCTTCTGTATTGAAAATAAAAACTCATTTCAACTAAACCATAAATAAAACCATATATTAATATACGCTAGCTTGGCAATTGTATATTGGAACCTCCCTCTGGATTGCTTGTTGAATAACAGTCACTTGCAAACTAAGATGTCACAGGGAGACTAAAAAAATTCTACAAAGGTTTCTGAATGTGGTTAATTTTAAACAACAAATTTGCGTCCATTTATTCTTTTCTATATGCGCTAGAATTACCAGGTCTGGGTTGCAAATTCTGGATATTACTAGAGGACAGCAAAAATACTGCAGTAGTCATCCAGATTTTTTTTTTCACTCTGAGGCTGTTTAAATAAGCAGAATTAATAAAACCAGAATGTGTTCACATACCACTCCATTAACAGAAAGCAGCTGGTCTCCCCGTTTGAGTCCTCCATGCTTCTCAGCTACTCCTCCAGGAATTATGCGAGAAATATAAATAGGAGAATTTTGTTCTTTTCCTCCCATTACGTTAAAGCCAAGGCCTTCATCCGTCTTTGGCAGTTCTACCACTCGGGGGTGAGAATGCCCTTCACTAGCTGCAAATGCAGCAACGGTTGCCTAGAAAAAAATGCAATTTTTAATATATTATGAACACAGTTAGGAGCTTTTCTGCTTATTTGTTTCAAATATTTATTCACAAGAACAATGCTTTAAAATTTGATTTTTTAATTGCTTCATTTAAAACAACAACAACAACAACAACAACATAAAATGTAATGTTGCCCTGCCCAAGACATCTGTGTACAGTTATATCCCAGTGGTGTTATTCTGAGGATTGGAATGCTTAAATCTCAAGGTCTCAGTTCCATGTACAGTATAAGCTGGAACTCCTGCATATGTGGTTATTCACAATTATATCAATGCAATTCATATCACACAATGGCTCTATGTTCTATATGTTCACGAATTTTTTGAAAGGGGAACTCAATGGTAAACATTAGATTATTTGTACCTGTACCATTTGTACAGTGAAATGGAAATAATTCTATGTTCTCTAGCAGATGATCCCCAGTTCAGTCTAGATATTAGTATTAGTACTTGCAACACAAATTTCCCTTTCCGAAAAGGGAATGGTATGATTAGTATGTATATATTTGAACACACTTCCCTTCAATATAAGCAGATTTCAAAAGATGCTCTCTCTCTCTCTCTCTCTCTCTCTCTCTCTCTCTCTCTCTCTCTCTCTATATATATATATATATATATATATATATATATATATATATATATATATATATATATATATATATATATATATTACTTTTTATTGAACACTTGGTTAAACAGAATGATGAGATGCAAATCAAAGCAATTCTTAAGGCATACTAGAATCCTTTATATAGCAGTGGAACATGCAATGGTCTTATAAAGTTTAATAATCTTTTAAAATATGAAAGGTTTGTACATATAACCAATATAATATTAAAGGTTTCTTAAATTTTAACAGTAGCTTAAAGGATCAGTAGAATCTCAAGCTGAATAGGGTTTTTTTAAATTTAATTTTAGGGAGGGAAGTACAATTAAAAAAAAACAAATTTAAATTGGGAAAATAGCAACTTTTTATCAGAGTGCACTACATACGGTATTTGAGCACTTATTTGACTTATTGAAACATAAAACAGAATATATTCAATTAACTCTTTCATTGATTTAAACAGGAAAGAGCATGTATAGTGAACTATATGGGACTAGGCAATAGGGTGTAGAGATAGGCTCTGATCCAATTTGAACAATTAATTGAATTTGATTTGATGATTTGAAAGACAAATTGGTTCAGTTCAAATTTCTGTATTGACCTGAATATGTTTTCAGAACCAAATTGATAAGAAGACATCACATTTTATGATTTAGTTCAAATCATAAAAAAGTTCATTTGATTCTGAGAATTGATAAAGTTGCCTTCAAATCATATGTGCATATAATCCCACTTAATGGTGGTTAATTTCAGCTGGATCATTTCCATGAGTCTTAAATCTCCTAGAGTAAAAGAATAGCTAAATTTCATTAGGATCGTATTTTAATGGATGGATTTTGATAGCATGAATGTACTCTCTGTTACATATACAGTATATATTATCATGCAAAATTTGTCATCATGCATGCCAGACATAAATGCATAAGAAAAATATAATGCAGACAGCCCAGAAATAACCAGGAAATACTGTAATATTGAAACATTGCTGTCCAATCCTCTGTTCCATATGAATAAGAAATGAGAATGACAGACTTTCATGAGAGTTTTAGGTATACCATATAATGACAATTTTTAACTTCACTATATAATATAAAGTTAAACAATCTAAAAACATCTTTCTAGACTCAAGTAGATTAAAACTTAAATATCTGTAGCATTTATATTAGGTCAACCTCAATTCCCTCTAGAATAAAAGAAATCTACCAATAAGCAAATGAAAGAATATTACTTAATATCTTAATTATCTTCAATATATGTAATATTAAATATACTATATAGCTTCAGTAATTTTCCTCCATAGCTTATCTCAATTTAAAATTAATATAATTCTGTTGCTGGCTATAGTGTGAAGAGTCACATTTATTATTCTGGCTTGCAAAGAACGGTTGTTCTCTAGTATGTATTAAGTTACTAAGGTTGCATTTTATACTCATTCCCCCCCCCACACACACACACAGACCCTATTTGAAATTCATTTAAGTTTCATCAATAGGAAACAAAGGAATTGTTTTCTTGAGAGATACCTACTTTGTTACTAATTTTTATTTCTGTACAATGCAAACTAAATTTCAGATGTATTTCATAGAGTAGTATTTCTTTTGATGCAGAGAGCTTACACTGATTTATAACGACCTTTACAGCATTTGATCCTAACATCAGTTTTTCAGGAGTTTCTGCTGCTTTTTTGATGAGGAAATACATGCTAAGAATTTCTGAACCTGGGAGCCTTATATTTTTGGCCACACTACATAAGTTGAATCTATTAGAAAAATTAGCCATAAGAGCTAATGGTCAGTATTTAATTACAATTAAATAGAAGCTTTGATTGGAAGGTGACTCCAATCCACTCCATCCCCTCACCCAGCCCCAATAAGCCTCTTGGCCACATACAACATTCTCTTTTCTTAAACTACAGGAGTAGCACAAAGGTTGAACTTGCCGATATGATTGTTACCTGGGAAGTAGCACTGGTTCTAGACTCTGGGCTGCCACTGATGTCTAAATGTTCTTATAGTGTACACACGAAAACCTGAAACATACACGCGCACAGTCAATTACTGGGCCATGTGGAGAATAGACCTCCTTAAACTACAAGTGTCTTACCTTGGCAGTAGCCCTGGCACGAAATTCGGGACAGCCACTAACATTTATGGTTTCATGCATGTATTGATATACCTGAAGGTATACAAAGAGAATGATAAAAAGAAAATTAATAATCTGTGTGATCTCCACAGGTCAAAACATGTAGTGCTTCTTTTATCAATCTTTAATGTTGTTGAAGTTTCTCACTGCACTGAGCATACCTACCTCCAAGGACCTTTCTGAATCTTTGGCTAATAATTTATTTATTTACCAGATTTATACCCCGCATATGTCACCTAGGTCTGGGCAGTATTTCTCCTGTCCTAGATGTCTACACTTAAGATGTGGAAGAATGTCAATTTTCTAAATATTCAAACACTATTTAATTTAGGGAGGAAATACCTTCAAAAGTGAACTTTGCTGCAATGGCTGTGTGAAATGTGCCTAATTAACTCAATGAAGCACATTTGGTTCTGTCTTTCATTTCCCTTCATTTCTTATGCCATTCTGGAAACAATCATTTTAGCAACTGGGAAATGTTTGGCTTAGAGTGATGACCATGTCTCTTACTTTGCAAGGTCCATTAAATTGAAAGGCTAATTAGAAAGCAATTAGCGGTAGCTTTTATGTGGCATCACCCTTTGTTTCCAGGGTTCTCCAATCCAAATCCATATATGAAAGGGAGAACAAAGCCCATGGATAGTATAATATAATAAAAGGTAATTATCATCATCATTTTGATAATAAATATTATTTCTGGTAGTTATTTGTATTGTATAAAACCATGGTTGCAAATTTTATGCCCACATTTTTCCTCTAACTTGAGGCTACATTTTTCTCTTTTGGAGATATACAATTATTCACTCATTTTGGATGCTCATATTTTGATTTATCTGCCAAGCTCAAAAAGAGAATAACTTTTTTTTTTACAAGAGATTTGTTATCTGAATTCTGCATTCAGCAATGGCATTGGATAGAAAGCAAGTCAAATAAAGACATTTGAAAATATTTCAACTATATCAAAGGCATGTAAATTGTCATTATCAGTTCTAATGCCATGCAGAATACACAGAATAAACAGTCACAGAATATTTTTAATGCATGCACTATCTGGATCAAAATTTCCCCCATACAGAAAAATTACAATTTCCCATGGCCCAACACTAAAGATAAATCTGTGAATCCATAAAGGAAACAATGTTGTTTCAGTGAAGGATAATGAAGCAGTGTACAAATTATAACCTTATGGAATATAATTGGCTTTTGACAGAGCCCTAAAATTCATCGGCCAGAGAAATGTGTAAAATGGTGGCTCCAAAATGTTGAATACAAACTGAAGACTCAGTGCCAGGTTTTCAATGAGAAGATATCATACAAATCTTTTCACAAACAAATCTCTGAATATTTCTTCCTTAAAATGTCCTTCATTTCCAAACATAATTTAGAGAGAGAGAGAGAGAGGGAAAAAAGAGGTGTTTTTGTTACTGCTAAGAGATGAGATTTACCAGTTTGTTCAAATCTAATGTCTGCCTATTTTTTGCTATTATGTGACAAAGCAAGTTATCATAATGTTTCTATTTCTATGAATTGAATTAATGCATGCTGCAAACTATCATATTTGAAATTGTCATCTTGTAGCTGTAATCAAATGTTAAATAATTAATTTATTCTTAATAATTTCTGGTTTAATTTAATATACCATAACTTAGTCATATGATACATAATGATTGCATTAACTTGAATGTTTGCTTCAAGTAAAAAAAACATGCTGGTGTTCAGATAATTAGGAAGCCATCAACTAATTTTCAAAACATTTCAAAGTCTGCTTTATTATTCCTCAGTGAAATAGAATAGTAGGTTTGCTTTAGTCCTATAACAGAAAATGAGCCAGATATTTCATACGGCAAACAGTGAGAGCTGGTATGGCAGATACTGTTCTTGTCTCATAGACTTCCCTATGCTATACAGATAATCCTCGACTTACAATAGTTCATTTAGTGACTGTTTGAAGTTACAACGGCACTGAAAAAGTGACTTCTGACCACTTTTCATACTTATGACCGTTGCAGCATCTCCTATTGTCATGTGATTTACATTAGGATGCTTGACAAATTGTTCATATTTATGATGGTCGAAGTGTCCCAGGGTCATGTGATGCCTTTTTGCAACCTTCTGACAAGCAAAGTCAATGGGGAAGCCAGATTCATTTAACAACCGTGTTACTAACTTAACAACTGCAATGGTTTACTTAACAAATATGGCAAGAAAAGTCATAAAATGGGCAAACTCACTTAACAATTTTCTCACTTAGCAACATAAATTTTGGGTTCAATTGTGGTCGTAAGTTGAGGAATACCTGTATGTTCATTTGTGGTATTTAAATTCATTGAAGAATATTATTTTAACAATTCTGAAGAAAAAATCAAATGCCAGGCCAGTTGCCTTCTGTAGGTTAAAAATGAAAAGCCACAATTTTATGCTTTGCTTCAAGCAGCAAAATGTATTGAACCATCCTTAAATGTAGGCAAAGTGTCTAGGGAGATTCTCAGTCATCCAAATCATGCTTGTCCCAAAGGTGCTTTTTCAAACGGCAACTGGAGTTTCTTTGTTTTCCTTGAAGACATTTCGCTTCTCATCCAAGAAGCTTCTGAGGTTCTGAACTGAAGAAGCTTCTTGGATGAGAAGCAAAACATCTTCAAGGAAAACAAAGAAACTCCAGTTGCCTTTTGAAAAAAGCACCTTTGGGACAACCAAGTCAAAGGAACAGTATTCTTATAGTGAAACAGCTAGTATGTAATCCTGTATTCAAAAGATAGCCATACATACTTTGGATCATTTTGAAAAGTTGTTGGAAGATGAACACCTTGTAGCTTGTTCTATCCTTACCCAAAAAAGAGAACAAAAACAATATTTCTGAGTTGAATTCACTGCATTTTTTTGAACAGTTGTTATAATGAAGAGTGTAGGAAATAGAACAACTTGCTTTGAGGCATAGAGATGCATTAAAGTAAGGAAATGCATAATTATTAAAGCTGTGAACCTCAGGAAAATTAAAGTGATTAATCATAGGCACTTTAACAAACTAATGAAACATTACATAATATCTACAAAATAATGACATAATTTCAAAGACCATAAACTCCTTAGTTAGTTCCTTAAGGGCTAATCTGGAGACTTTTGTGATATATACTGGTAAGATATGCTCAAGCAGGAATCTGACACACCAATAATTTATTTATTTATTTATTATTTATTACTTTAATTTATACCCCGCCCTTCTCCCGAAGTACTCAGGGCGGCTTACAGGCAATAAAAACGGAACTATACAATAAATATCTAAAAACAATTAAAATATATATTAAATAAGCCTGTTATTTTTAGAAAAGTTATAAAATCCCTATTAAAATCCCTATACAATCCCCCCCCTAGGCCAATCCCGCTTGATGGAAAAGCCATGTCTTGAGGGCACGGCGGAAGGAGGGGAGAT